>NW_027397079.1:168045-267394 GCF_003265705.2 Callorhinus ursinus
TGTTCCATGATTCATTGTTTGTTCATAACACCCAGTGCTCCATGCAGAATGTGCCCTCCTCAATACCCATCACCAGGCTAACCCATCCCCCCACCCTCCTCCCCTCTAGAAACCTCAGTTTGTTTTTCAGAGTCCATCATCTCTCATGGTTCGTCTCCCCCTCTGACTTACTCCCCTTCATTCTTCCTCTCCTGCAATCTTTTTTTTCTTTTTTCTTAAAATATGTTGCGTTATTTGTTTCAGAAGTACAGATCTGTGATTCAACAGTCTTGCACAATTCACAGCGCTCACCGTAGCACATACCCTCCCCAATGTCTATCACTCAGCCACCCCTCCCTCCCACCCCACCCCCGCTCCAGCAACCCTCAGTTTGTTTCCTGAGATTAAGAATTCCTCATATCAGTGAGGTCATATGATACATGTCTTTCTCTGATTGATTTATTTCACTCAGCATAACACCCTCCAGTTCCATCCACGTCGTTGCAAATGGCAAGATCTCATTCCTTTTGATGGCTGCGTAATATTCCATTGTGTATATATGAGGGCACACTGAAGAGTGGGAGCATGATCTTTCAGCCCCGGGCCTGGAGATCAGGGTGCAGCCATTTCCATCCTCTAAAGTAGTTGGGAAAACCTTCAGGGAACAAAAGCCACATAGAGCAATCCAGAGCCGCTTACACTAAGCCTGGCCCCCTGGCAAGGGTGGTGCAATTCCACCTGGGGCAAAGGCACCTAATAATCAGCACAACAGGCCCCTTCCCCCAGAAGATCAGCAGGAACATCCCATAATACCAAGTTTATGGATCACACAGAACTGCAAATCTCAGCGCTGAGGGACAATAGCATATAGAATTCGGGGTTTTATCCTCATGATTCCTCAGTCTTTCAAATGTTTTCTTATTTTTCCTTTTTTCCCTTTTCAACTAGTTTCTTATTTTATCAACTCTTTTTTTAGTTTTTTTTTTAATTTTCTTTTTTACATTTACATTTTATATATATTCTTTATTTTTCGCTTCCTTTCATTGTATTCAATTTTATTTTTGTATATGTATAAATTTTTTTTCTTTACAATTTTGGGATCTGGTTTCTTCTAAAAAACAGGCAAAAATACACCCAAGACCTAGTGTATTCCTATGTTCTGTCCACCTGTTTGATTATATTCTCTCTTTAGTTCTGTTTTTTCTTTTTGGTTTCTGATCTCTTCTGATTTGTTTAGGGTATATTTTGCTGGGGTCATGGTTATTATTTTTGTATTTTGTTCACTTGTCCATCTATTCTTCTCTGGACAGAAAGACATGACGGAAAAACTCATCCCAGAAAAGAGAACAAGAGGCAGTACTAACTGCCAGGGACTTAATCAATATGTATATAAGTAAGATGTTGGAACTAGAGTTCAGAATAACAATTATAAAGATACTAGCTGGGCTTGAAAAAAAGCATAGAAGACACTAAAGAATCCCTTTCTGGAGAAATAAAAGAACTAAAATCTAACCAGGTCAAAATAAAAAAGTCTATTACTGAGAGGCAATAAAAAATGGAGGCTCTAACTGCTCAGATAACTTAGGCAGAAGAGAGAATCAGCGATCTAGAAGACCAAATGATGGAGAATAAAGAAACGGAAAAAGATGATAAACAACTACTGGACCATGAGGGGATAATTTGAAAAGTAAGTGATACCATAAAATGAAACAGTATTAGAATCATTGGGATCCTAGAGGAAGAGGAAAGGGGGGACAGGAGGTTTATTTGAACAAAGTATAACTGAGAACTTCCCTAATCTGGGGAACGAAACAGACACTCATGTCCAGGAGGCACAGCAAAGCCCCCTCAAAATCAATAAAAATAGGTGAACACCTGGACATATAATAGTGAAGATTGCAAATTTCAGAAACAAAGAGAAAATCCTGAAAGCAGCTCGGGACAAAAGGTCTGTAACCTACAAGGAAAGGAACATTAGACTGGCAGCAGACCTATCCACAGAGACCTGGCAGGCCAGAAAGGACTGGAATGATATACTCAATGTGTTAATGAGAAAACCATGCAGCTAAAAATACTTTACCCAGCTGGGCTGTCATTTAGAATGGAAGGAGAGATAAAGAGCTTTCAGGACAAACAGAAACTGAAAGAATTTGTGATCACTAAACCAGCCCTGCAAGAAATATTAAAGGGGATCCATTAAGCGAGGAAAGAGCCCAAAAGTAACATAGACCAGAAAGGAAAGAGACAATACACAGAAACAGTGATTTTACAGGTAATTCAGGGGCACAAAATTCATATCGTTCAGTAGTTACTCTGAATGTAAATGGGCTAAATGTTCCAATTAAAAGACACAAGGTATCAGATTGGATAAAAAAGCAGGACCCATCCATATCCTGCCTACAAGAGACTCATTTTAGGCCCAAAGACACTTCAAGATCAAAAGTGAGGGGGTGGGGAAACATTTATCATGCTAAGGGACATCAAAAGAAAGCTGGGATATCAGACAAAATAGATTTTAAACCAAAGACTGTAGTAAGAGATGAAGAAGGTCACTAAATAATTAAAGGGTCTATCCAACAAGAAGATCTAACAATTGTAAATATTTATGCCTCTAACATGGGAGCAGCCAAATATATAAACTAATTAATAACAAAATTAAAGGAACACATCAATAATTATACAATAATAGTAGGGGACTTTGACACCCTCCTCAGTGAAATGGACAAATTATATAAGCAGAAGTTCAACAAGGAAACAAGGGCTTTGAATGACACACTGGACCAGATGGAACTTCACAGATATATTCAGAGCATTACATCTTAAAGCAACAGAATGCAGATTCTTCTAAAATGCACATGGAACATTATCCAGAATAGATCACATACTGGGTCACAAATCAGGTCTCAACTGGTAACAAAATACTGGGATCATTCCCTACATATTTTCAAACCACAATACTTTAAAATTGGAACTCAATCACAAGAGAAAATTTGAAAGGAACTCAAAGACATGGAGGCTAAAGAGCATCCTACTAAAAAATGAATGGATCAACCAGAAGTATGGTCTGCCACTGATCCTGGGCTCCCAGCCAGGGGCTTGGGGACTGCATGGAAGGGCTGGATTGCTTTTGGGGGGAGGGGTGCTCACTGGTGACACCGCTCACCATCCCCCTCTGCACTCTGCAATCCAGGCTCTGTGCCCAGCTTACTGATCTTCTCCCTGTCCTGAGTCAGCCTCCACTGATGCCTCCAGGTCCTCTGGCCCAGCCCTGCACTTAGCTGGACCCTGAGAGGGAGTCTGCATTCCAGGCCAGCTGGGTGGGGGGTATTCAGTGACCTTTGCATCCCCAGATGTCTAACCTACCTGGTCTTGCACCCTGAGGCTTTTGGCCCAGGGTGGGCATGGTTCTGGGGCTCAGAAGACATTGGGGCCACAGAGCAGTTGGCAGTGATGAGGGAATGTAGGGGACTGGTCAGGTGTGGAGCCATGGGTCTCGTGTACATCCGCCGCGGGACTTGGTCACTGTACATGTGCTGTGTGCAGGTCCCCTGTGCACACCTGGCCATGACACACCTAACTGGCCCTCTTGAGAGGGAGGCCTATGTGCCTGGTGCATCTGTCCCCCACCTACCCCGGGACGAGTGGCCATGTTCAAGCATTCCCATGTCCAACCCTCAGGGACAGTTGGGAACCTAGGTCAAGAGAGGCAGGGACCGGCCCAGGACAAATAAGGGGTGCAGAGCCCAAGAAGCAGGGCTGCTCTCCAGTCCTAAACCAGCCCCAATGCTCCCATGAGGTTCGCTTTGGGGGTGAGAGCCCCTCAGATCCTCGGGGATAGTTACCCACCCCGTCCCATGTGGGGACATGACCTTGGCATCCCCAGGCACGTAGAGGCGTGCGCACCTGCACACACACACACACACACACACACACACACACACACATACACCACTCTGACTGCCCAGCTGGGGGTCAGAAGGGGAGGACACCCTGGGAGCAAGGTGGGTGACAAGAGGGGGAAAGAAGAAAGAGGTTGGAGACAGCTGGGCCATGGGGCAGGGCATCAGGACTCCTGGCAAGGACCCAGATCCAGATCATGGGGAGGGGAGACAGGCCAGGCTGATGGTCAGGGGTCCCCAAGGGGCCCAGGGGGTTGCCAGTGCGCTGGGAGAAGACAGGGTCTGGGTTCCGGTGTCCACCACCACCCTGGGCACTTGGGAGTAGGAAGAGATACCCACCCCCAAGTCCAGAAGGCTATAGCCCAAAAGGCCTCAGCTTACTCTGCTGTCACTTGGGCTGCAGAGATGCAGTGTCCCAAGGGTCCCACAGGCTTGTAGAAGAGCCTGTTGGCCTTGGATCTCCATCCCCGACCCCCTGTGATCCCAGTCCTGGGAAAATGCTTTCTACCCCCTCAAGGTCCTTCTCAGCAGAGGACAGACTCCGGGTTTGGGGGCATGAGGACCTGGATACGCAGAACATGGCAGAGCACTGGGCCACCAGTCTGGAGACCAAGGTCAGGGCCCTCCTTGTTGCAGCCTCAGGGAGCCCATGTGGAAGAGGATCCAGAATCACTCCTCTGGTCAGGGTGAGGAGACCTTAGGAAGGAATGGAGCACCAGGACCGGAGAGGGAAACAGGGACAAGGGAGGCTTCTGAGGTTTCTCACATTGCCCATGGAACCCACAGATCCTGCTCCTGGGAGAGACACAGACATAGAGACAGAGAAGGAGATAGAGAATGAACACAGGACAGAGGGAACCAGGAGAAGTCATAGACTTTCCTCCACCAGCTTGGAAATGACATCCCGGCATTTTGTGCCATTCCATTCCTGAGAGCGCCGTCACACAGACCATCCACCCTGGAGGGGAGGGGATTCCACAGGGATGTGTGACCAGGAGTCAGGGGTGCCAGGGGCCACTGTGGGGACTGCCCAGCACACGGGCACAGACGAGGCCCTGGGACCTGAGCTTAACCCTAATGGGTGCCCCTGGAAGTCTGCGTCACCAGGGGACAAGGTCAGAATCAGTTCATTGCTACCATCCCAGGGGGGCTGGGACACAGGCAGGAGGGGGGTGGCTTTGCCTGGACCCCAGAGCAGACCCAAGCCCCTCTGAGCTGTGTTCCATGCCAAGCCCAGCTCCTTGGCTCATCCTTGCATTGCCAAGTATGCACCAGCCTCCTGTGATAGCAGGCACGTAACATGAGTAGAGGTCCTACCCCCTGATGGCGTCCCTAGAAGTAGAAGCCAGAATACCCCGATGTGCAGATGGGGACCTGGAGAGGCCCTGAGAGGCACGGGGTCTGTCCTGGGTCACAGCCCTGGCCACGC
The DNA here is from genome assembly GCF_003265705.2 of Callorhinus ursinus. Taxonomy (NCBI): domain Eukaryota; kingdom Metazoa; phylum Chordata; class Mammalia; order Carnivora; family Otariidae; genus Callorhinus; species Callorhinus ursinus. The sequence goes on from NW_027397079.1 coordinate 173,353, forward strand.
GCAGGACCCCAGTCTGAACCCAGCTCTGTGCCCTCACAGCGGGGACACCAGCTGCACCCAGGCCCCCCGGGGGCTAGGGATGGGCTGTATGGGTGTCACTGTATGGATGGGGCATGGGGGAGGGTGAGCATTGAGCAGCTGGGGGGGTCCCTCGGCGGGCTCTTGTGTGAGGAGGATGTTGGCTAAGGGGACCCCAGGCAGTGGTGACCTCACTTCCCTGACAACAGAGCCCAACAGAATTTGAAACCCTGGTAACCAGGCACCCACATTCCACAGACAGCCTCCTGCCCAGCTCATTTTGTTGGAGATCCTCAAACCAACATGTTTCCCTGTTGCCTGAAGTCCAGAGGCTGCAGGCTGAAGAAAGTGCGCCTTGCAGACGCTGTCCCCCCGCTGGGGATGTCATGTCAGGGCTCCCCACCGCCTCTGGCCATTTGGCCGGAAGGACAGAAAGGTGACACCAGGAGGCCCAGAGCCAGCCAACCAGCCCCACTCACTCTGATGACCTGTGTAGCCCCAGGTGCCCTCCCTGTGTGTGTGTGTGTGCGTGTGTGTGTGAGTGTGTGTGTAAAGTGGGGTCATGGGGTGGGGCCACCCCGAGCAGGAGCAGGCTGATGAGGGGTCAGATACCCAGTGGGCAGGTCATGTTCAAGGTCAAGGCTGGCTGTGTGGGATGGGGTGTGAGGGCGCTGCCCCTTCTGCCCGAGGTTTATCCCGATAGCCCTGCAGGGATGGGTCACTGCATCCTGGGTGCAGGGCTGTGCACGCACAGGTGTGTCTGATCTGGGAGCAGCAAGGGGACTGGGCAGGAGGACATTGCGGATGGCCAGGCAGGGCTGTGATGCCTCAGGGCCGGCTACTGGTCCCTGTCTTTGCAGAAGGCCACGGAGAACATGGAGAGGAGGCTGCTGGACATGCCCTCCATCTCCTCGACAGAGGGGGTGACCCCACAGGGGTCCCCAGGAGCAGATGCTGGGGATTGTAGGAGAAGACCTCCAACACCACCCAGACCACTGTCCCAGGTGGTTGTCCACTGGACAGTGGTCCAGGAGCCGGAGCCCACGGAAGCCGAGGCCGAGGGTGAGAAGGCTGGGCCTGGGTGTTTGTGGTGTGTGGGGACGGGTCAGTGCCGGCCTCACACGGAGGAGCCCCCAGAGGCTGGTGTGGGGCCAGGAGCAACAACTGGGCTCAGAGCACCCAGCGGGTGGACTGCAGTTGGGGAGACGTCCCCGTGAGAGTTCCTTCCCGGCTGTGGCTTCTCCGGGAGGCCCTTGGCTGGGCTCTGTCTCTGCAAAGGCCCGCAGAGAGCAGGCACGTGGGTGAGCTTTTCTCCTCTCACAGCTGCTCCACCACCTGAGGAGCTAGAGCGGGATCTGGAGGGAGGCCTGGTGCCTGCAGTGACTTCAGGAGGAGACCAGGAGCCGGCAGGTGACCTGGCACTTGCCCACGGAAAGCCTGGCCCTGTCCAGGAAGAACTGGCACCTGCGCCTGCGCCTGCCCCAGCCCCTGCCCCTGCCCCTGCCCCTGCTACAGTTCCTGCCACTCCCCCTTCCCCCACCCCAGCCCCTGCCCCTGCCTCTGACCCAGATCCTGCCCCTGCTCCTGCCCCTTCCCTTACCCCTGCCTCTGCCCCTGCCCCTGCTCCTACCCCTGCCAGAGCCACTGTCCCTGCCCCTGCCCCTGCTTGTGCTCCTATTTCTGCCCCTGACCCAGCTCCTGACCCTGCTACAGTTCCTGCCACTGCCCCTGCCCCTTCCCCTTCCCCTGCCAGAGTCACTACCCCTTCCCCTGCCCCTGCCTGTCCTCCTGTTCCTGCCCCTGACCCAGGTCCTGCCCTGGATCCTGCACCTGCCACTGCTGCTCACCCTGTCCCTCCCCTTGTCCTGCCCCTGGCCCTGCTCTTACACCTGTCCCTGCCCCTGTCCCTGCCCCTACTCCTGCTCCTGCAGGGTTCCCACAGCCACATCCAGAGCCCACAGCCCTGCAGGGAGAGCTCCTTGTACAATTACCCTTAGTTCCATCGCCAGACCCCGATGCCCCACCAGATTGTTTCATCCCCTCCCTCTATGTTCTTTCTCTCTGGTTCATATTAACTGTTATTTTATCTTTTCATGTTCTGTATGCTGTTTATTATTTGTTTTAAATAAAATTACTTGTTTTCAGTTGAACACATCATGAGCATTAAGTACATTCCCAACGCTGTGCCACCACACCCCAGAACATTGCTGCAGAATATCTCATTCCCCAAAGGAGTCCCCGAACCAGAAGCCCTCCTTGCCCATTTCTCCTCCAGCCCAGACCATGGCAACCCCTAAGCTGCTTTCTGATGTTTCTGTAAGTGGAATCACGCAGTAGGGGCCTTTGTGTCTGCCCCCCTATTTTCAAAGGGGACTCGTTTTCTTCTGTGTTTATCATAAAATTTCCCTTATTCGATATTGAAATCCCCGATGGATGACACATCAGATGTAACCATAGAGGCCACTTTAGGAATTATGGGCACAATCTCAGGGCCGAGACCCCTGGTCCTGCTGGGACACCACAGCCTGACCCCAGACAGGACAGGGCTGGTTCCTCCTGAGACCCACACAGAAACCAGGGAAATGCAGAAAGCTGGAAGACACACCACAAAGGGCAAAAGCATTGCTCACAACCCAAGGCCAAAGAAAGGTTTCACCTGACTCTGGTCCAAAGCACGCTCCAAGTCACTGGGTTCCACAGGGACAGAGACCAAACACATGTAAGTGCCAGGGGGAGGGCAGGCATGTGGGGATTATGTGTCAGAGATGCAAGAGTTCCTGGGGAAGGACTCCGGCAAAGGAAACCTTATGGAGGCAGCGCTGGTCACCCTCAGACTGGCAGGTGTCTGGTCTGGGGACCAGCAGCCCTGGGGAGAACGTGAGGAAGTAGTGGTCCCCTGGAGAGAACGGTGACAGGCACCCCTGTCTGGGAGAACAGTGAGCAGCACCCATCCCAGGCCACAGGTGCACCCATCCTCAGCCTCAGACTCAGCCCCGGAAACTCTGGCTCAGTTTTTCACACACGTATTGTCAGGAGTGTTCATCACAGCGGTGGTGGAGAGAGCAGGGAATGGAACAACACTAATGCCCAAGGAGATGGATGGGATCCATGGTCCTGGTGCACAGGGTGGAGAGAATGCCAGGTGGTGCTAATGCGGGCGTGGGGTCTCTCTGCACCCAGAGGGAGACCTCAGGGCCCTCTCCCCTGAGACCCACCATCTGCATCCAGGACCCCACCTGTAAGACCACACGGATGTGATCTCCACAGGGAGAAACCTAGATGGAAAGAGGTGTGCAGCTGTGAGAGAGAGCCCGAGACTGGAGATGTGCCTCAATCCCATCCTGATGGTCACCTCAGGGTGGGACTTGCAAATGCCTCTTCTCCCTTAGTGGTGTTTCCATGTTTCATGTACAGTGTGTCTTACTTGTGTAATTCCAAAAAGAGTCAAGTCCTAGGTTAAGTGTTCCCCATGTCTCAGTCATCCGCGGACCAAGTACATTATTCAGTTTTCATCATCAAGGATTTATTACAAGGACAATAAATGTTGATCATAGTAAAGTAAAGAGAAGCAATCTAGAGTGAAAGTAGCAGAGCCTCCCACCGCCGAGAGCCCTAACAGGGAGCGGTCACCTTTCCAGTCCTTCCCCTGTCTGTCCTCATGTGTAAGGTTGCCCGCCCCTGGGTCCCATCCCACACGTGCCTGCAGGTCCCTGTGTGCCCCCCTGGGAAGCAGACTCACACCAGCTGGACAAACCCGCCCTGACACTGCTCGGTGACCTCAGCCTCTGGAGCACAGCCCTCCCCCACATTCCTTCTGTGAGCCACACCTTTAATGACACCCTCTGGCAAGAAGGTCCTCCATCTGCCCTGGAGATTGGACGGTGACACACACCTGTCCTCCCACATCCTCCTCCTGGGGCTGTGAGAACAGGTCTCACCAACACGGGCTTGTGCAGATGGACTGGTGTCTGGTGGTGCCCAGACGTCCTTCTGTGCTTAGGCCCCTGGAAGAAACCATTTCTCGTCAACAGGACATGTCTCCTTTTCTTCAGTCTCCCGGCTCCTTTGGCCTTTGGGGATCGCTGTGCACGCACCCCCTTCCCGGAAGAGCACGCACACGTAGGGGGGGGGCACCTGTGTGTTCGTGTGCGGCGGGGCGGGCGGCGGAGCGTGTGCTCTTCCTGCAACCTGCTCTTCCAATGGGTGGACGCTGGCCCCTCCATCCCCCTCCTCCCTGGCTTTTTCTGTCTCTGCATGAGAATTTGCCCAGAGCCCGGGCTCTGGACCAGGGGCCATTCCGCTGTTTTGTCTGCCTTGCGGAGCTGCAGGGAACATCTGTGACCTGTGACCGTGCTCCTTGTTTATTTTGGACAAGCCTCCAGCATAAAGAGTCTCCCTCTCGTGGAAAACTGATGTGAGGTCCTGCCTGCAGTCTAGCACATCGCAGTCTCCTTGTCCACTCTTCCCCACATGTGTTACCTCACTGAATCCCCCTGACAATTCCATGAGGAAAGAGGGATCGTTGTTCCATGTCCCTGATGGGAACACTGAGGCTTCAGGAGACTTGCCCAATTGCACCCAGCAGAGGGCAGAGCCAGGATTTGAACCCAGGGCCTGAGGACTCTGCGCGGCCCACCTCAACGGGAGACTGCACCCTAAAGCCGGGTCCTGGGAACCTTTGGTCTGGTGCCCACATAAGCCTCATGCTGCCAGGGGGCAGACAGGCTGGACCAGGTCCTGGGCATACCCACAGAGCCCAAGGCTGGCCCTTCCCTGGCCACCCTCGCCCAGCTCCAGGCACCACCTGGCCACCCTCGCCCAGCTCCAGTGCTTAGGAAGGAACACAGTCTCCAGCATCAGGTAAGTGGAGTTCCTAGTCCCTGCTCTTCCTCTTTCCAATCCGTGACCCCAGGCACATCTCTCAGCCTCACCTGGGAAATGAGGAAGTAACTGGGCCTGCTGAAGGCTTGTAGAATTTCCTGTGGAATGACTTGTGCATACCTTGCCCAGTGCCTGGGAGGTATTTTGAGCCACTGCCAGGCTGTCCCAGCAGTCCTCAAGGACGCAGAATCCAGGAAGACCCTCCTCGGGGGCCCTTGCTATTGCTTTGCTCCCAGGATATTCAGCCTGGTTTGGGGATGGGATGGAGAAGACCTGGGACAAGAGCGTGTTGCAGGCAAAGGAGGCTCAGTGGCTGGAGGACAGCTGGACGTGCCCTGTGGACCATTCAGGGCCCATGCTAAGATGCCCTCTGTCCCCATCCAAATCACGGCTCCTGGTGCATGGTCCTGGCTTCTGTGATTTCACTGACTCCCTCATTCATTGACCTACGAGCTAGTAATTCATCATGGCCACCAGCTGAGCTTCATCAGTGAGCCTGACCCTCCTTGCCCTGGGTGGGCCACATGCAATCAGTGGAAGGCCATTTGAGGAAACGGACTGAGGTCCCTGGAGGAAGAGGGAATTCTGCTTCCAGAATGTCTTCAGGCTTAAGGTGCAATGCCAGATCCTCAGGGGACAACTGGGAAACTGAGGCCAGGGGAGAGGCAGAGACTGGCCCAGGACACTCGAGGTGAGTAGAGTCCAAGAAGGGAGGGTTCCCTCCTCCTAGACCAGGGCTCCACCCTCCCATGGGGTTTGCACTGGAAATGGGAGCATCTGAGGTTTGGGGGCCCCCTGCCCACACCCTTCCATGGGGGGCCCTCTTCCCTGGGCATCTCCACCTGGCACAGTTACACACACACACGCACACACACACACTCTGCCCAGCTGGGCATCAGAAGGGGAGTGCACATAGGGGAGGTGACAAGGGGGAGAGAAGAAAGAGGTCGGAGGCAGCTGGGCCATGGGGCGGGGGCATCCCAAGTCCTCGCAACATACTCAGCACCTTGAATATGAGGAGGGGAGACTTGCCAAGCTGATGGCCGGGGTCTTCCAAATGGCCATGGGGCACATGGGCTGGGGCCATCCCTAGGCCCCATCAAGAACTCAAGGGGCTAGGGTTCTGTTTCCATTCCCCTTTGCATCTAAAACTGGGAGGAACCCCCTAGTGTGCGGGCAGCCAGAAGAGAAGCAGCCTCAGTTTCTTCTTGTCAGTCAGGGAGCTTGGAGGGAGCGACCCCATGGCACGTGCAGCCAGGACACGTGTGTGTTCAGCTGGGTTCTCGAAAGGTGGCAAGTGCACCTTGGATGTCCTGTGCATGGTCCGCAGAGCCTACAGCTCCCGCCCCTTTGCTCCAGGGGCCCTGGGAGGGCCAATGGCACTTCTCAGTCCAGATCACCTGAGCCCTCTGGGAGAGGGCGCCTGCGTCCCCGGCCCACCATTCCTTGTCCCTCCCCCATCTCTGGGTGGAACCAGTGGGACACAAAGACCCAGAGCCAAGCTACAGAGAGACTTCTCCAGCAGGGCTGATACCCTCCCAGGAGTAAACACATGGTCAAGGACACAGAACAACTTCAGCTCCATAGTCACCAAAGTGCACAGGGCACCTTTCCTGCCTTGCTCTGGGGGCACTAGCACAAGAGAATCCTTTCTGAGCAGGGGTCCCATATCCTAAGGCACACAGTGTGTCCTACAAAGGAGGCTCCTGGGTCCCCAGTGTGGCAGTTAGCGTACTAACCAGCTAGAGATCACCTGGTTGGTTCACCGTGTCTTTACAGATGGGGAGGAGCCTGAGACCGGGAGGGTGGTGGGCAGCAGGCCCCAGGGAGTTTCCCTGGAACTCACCTGGAAGACACATGGACTCCAACCCCTTCATGCTCCTGCCTCTGTCACAAGGCACCATCTACCACCTCCCCAGCCCAAGAGGGAGGGAAGCAAGAACAAACAGGGAGCCAAATTTATGGAGCTCCTGTGGAGCACCAGCAAGGACTTAATCCTCTAAGGAAGACAGAGGTACCAAATCTGACCCATGAAAAAGGTGACTCCCAGAGTTCATCAGTTGGCCAGGGTCTCCAGAAAGGAAGAGGTTAGACCCAGGATATGAATCTGTGCCCTATGATGCCAGAGTCGGGAGCCCAGCACTGTGCGATCTGGCCTTGGGACTAACCAGAAAAGCACTTTATCATCGTGTGATTGGGTTTTCAGGCTGGAGCAGAGCACACATACCAACGGTCTGGGACTCATACTTGCAGCGCTGCATGAACCGTGTGAGGGGAGCACAGCAGGAAACAGAACCCACGGGACCCCTCACTGCTAACTTGCTGGACACCCCCTGATGCGCGCATCCCACGTCCCTTTCCTCTCTCCCCCAAGGGGACCCCATACTGTCACTTCCAAATTCGTTTTCTCGTCTCTGACCTTCATGGAAGGGAATCAGACAGAGTGTCCGCTGTCATGCCTGGCTACTTTTGTTATGCTTCTGAGACTCATCCCTCTTCTTGGATGCGGCTCAGTTGATTTTTATTTCCATAGAGTATTCCACTCTAAAGCATGTCACTCACTTCATTTACCCATGCCGTGACTGAGCCACTTTTGGGTTGTTCTCACTGTGCTGACAGGTGGAAGAACGCTGCTCTGAGCCCTGCCCGCACACAGGGGCGCATGTGGGTTGGGCGTGCGCCTACCATGGAATGGGTGGGTCAGGGAATAAGTGTGTGTCGATCTTGGGAGATCGTACCAAAGAGATTTCCAAGTTCACACTCCCAGCGGGGTGTGAGAGTTGCCGTGGGGCCACATCCTCACCAACATGAGGTCTGCTCAGCGTATTTCAGCAATGGGGTCTATGCGTGGAAGTGTCTCACCATGGATACCACTTGCATTTTCTTGAGAAGGAATGATGTGGGCACCCTTTCATACACTTCTTCCCATTTGGCTACCTTTCTTGCTAAATGCCTCGTCAGATCTTATGTCCATGTTTTCTGGTGGATTGTCTGTATGTTGATCAATAATAGTAGGTACATATCCTAGATATGAGTCCTTTTGATGTGGCTGGTAGTAGTGGTGTAGGGGTCTAGAACCAATGGCCTAGAAACAGTTCTTGAAACCTCTTTGGCGCAAAAGGGCAGTTTTATTAAATCAGGGGGATAGGACCCCTGGCAGGAAGAGCTGCTGTCCAGGGATTGTGAGGAGCAACTGATTATTATACACTTTGGGGTTGGGGGAAGTAAAGACAAAGGAAGTTATAAATGGATTTTCATATGCTAAAGAGGACTCACAGGATTTTGGAGGCCTTGCTACGGTCAAGCTAAGGTTGTTTTTCCATCTAGCAAGGCATTAACATTAAGACAGTTGGGACTTTCCTGGAGGAATCTTATACTCTGCCTGCCTCAAGTATTTGTCAATGGGATACAGGTTAGGACATTTATGTCCGTTTCCTTCTGCCTTTGTCTCCCACATCACTTTGTCCAATAAAAAGATGACAAATGTGTATCCCCATTCTGTGCCTGCCTTTTTTACTCTTAAAGGTGTCTTTTGATAAAAATAGGCATTCATTTCAATGATTCCCAATTAATCCATTTTTTTCTTTCTGTTTAGTACACTTCATGCTCCAATAAATCTTTGCTGGCCCCAAGATCTTGAAATTATTTCCTAAGGTATCTTTTAAAAATATTATTCTCTCAGGTATCTTTTAAAAATATTATTCTCTCAAACTTCCACATTTTATTTAAGATCCACCTGGTATTGATTTTTGTTCATGGTATGAGATAAGAGTAAAGATGAATTTTTTTCCCATATGGTAACCAGTTGACCCTGGACCATTTTCTCAGAAGTCCCCTCTGTCACTGCTTTGCAGAACCTCCTTGCTATAAACAAAATGTCCCTGGGAGTGAGTCTGTGTCTGCCTTTATTTAAATGGAATCTTGTAAACTATGGGAGGAGTTAAGATGGTGAAGTAGGGGGACCCTGGGCCTTCCTGGTCCCTGGAACACAGCTGTATTGAGGCCACATCACTTGGAACACCCAGAAAATCGATGCAAAGATAGGAAGAAGGATGTCCGCCATTGGAGGGAGATAGTGGGGCAGGTGCAAGGTGCCTAGAAAGGAACTGGGGGAGAGAAAAGCTGCCCTGCTCTGGTGGGGAGGGAGCCCTTTCTGTGGGGAGAGAAAAGGAGAGGGAGAGAGGAGTTGAGAGAGGGTGGTGTCGTGTTTGAACAAGAAGAAAACCTCTTGGACCAGGGACTGGGGAGACGGGAGAACTGAGTGTCACAGGTTTTTTGCACACAGTTAGTGGAGCTCAAACGAAAGTTTTGGAAGTGTGGGACCTTCCCAGGATTGGAGTTTCAGGATGGGCTCCTGGAGAGAAGGAGGGTACTGGCTCCCCACCCTCCTGGAGATTCCTTTGCAGCAGGAGGGACCCCAGACAGAGGAGTGGGGCAGGCTCTCCTGAGGAAGGCAGGAAGGCTCACACCAGTGATGGAGGGCTCCCTCCCATGGAGACTGCTGGCTCGCATACTGGCCAGACCTGCCCCTGCCTGGATGGCCGGTGGGGGCGGGCTGGGTGGGCCTGGCCTCTGGATGGAGCATCTCCAGGGCTGCCCCAGGGGGCTGTGTGGAAGGAAGGGCCAGGCCACTGACTTTGCTGTTTGTCCTCCTACCTCCAGGGCCATCTCCTCCATTCTGGGCCTCTGGCTGGACCAGTACTCAGTGCACTTGTCAGCCCCAGACATTCCCTGCCTCAAGCAGCTAGTGGCCTATATACAGCTCAACATGCCCGGTTCCAACCTAGAGCGCCACGCCCACTTCCCTGGACTCTGCTGGAGGGCCTGGACCCACGGAGGTCATGCCCAAGGTTGAGAAGACCAGGGGTGGGTGTATGTGGGTGCCTGGGGATGGGGCGGTGCTGGGCCCCACCAGGAGATGCCCTGACAGGCTGGGACCAACAGCAAAGACTGGGCTCAGTGCACCCAGCTGGTGGACTGCAGTCGGGAAGAGGTCCTGGTGAGGGTTGCTGGTTGCGGCTTCTCTGGGAGGCTCTGGGCTGTGCACACACAGGTGTGTGTCTGATCTGGGAGCAGCAGGGGGACTGGGCAGGAGGACAGTGCGGATGGCCGGGCAGGGCTATGATGCCTCGGGGCCGGCTACTGGTCCCCGTCTTTGCAGAAGGCCATGGATGACATGGAGAGGTGGCTGGTGGACACACCCTCCATCTCCTCGACAGAGGGGGTGACCCCACAGGGGTCCCCAGGAGCAGGTGCTGGGGATTGTAGGGGAAGACCTCCGACACGACCCGGACCGCTGTCCCAGGTGGTCGTCCACCAGACAGTGGTCCAGGAGCCGGAGCCCACGGAGGCCGAGGCCGAGGGTGAGAAGGCTGGGGCTGGGTGTTTGTGGTGTGTGGGGACGGGTTGGTGTGGCCCCACAGGGAGGAGCCCCCAGAGGCTGGTGTGGGGCCAGGAGCAACAACTGGGCACAGAGCACCCAGCGGATGGACTGCAGTTGGGGAGATGTCCCCATGAGGGTCCCTTCCCGGCTGTGGCTTCTCTGGGAGGCCCTGGGCTGGGCTCTGTCTCTGCGAAGGCCCATGGAGAGTAAGCATGGGGGTGAGCTTTTCTCCTCTCACAGGTGTGAACCCATCTGACCCATCAGAGATGTCTCCGACTGCAGATTTCGAGGAGACAGGTCCAGGAGTGGGAGCCAGTGCACCTCCAGAGCCAGAGGGCAGACCACCTGCAGCAGCTACTTCTGAGCTGCAGGCCACTTCACCCGTTGCATCAGCAGCTCTGGAGGGAGGGAGATGCCTCCAAATGCCACATCTGCCCATTGTGAGGAGCCAGGTGCAGGAGCAGGAAACAATGCAGCTTCCATGCGGCTCTGCAAAGACAGGGACTGGTAGCTGGCTCGGGGGCATCACAGAGTTGTCCAGCCATCCTCACTGTTCTTTACCCACTCACCCTGCTGTTCCCAGATCACAGCCCTGCACCTAGGATGCAGTGATATATACCTACAGGGCTTGGGATAAACCCTGGGGAGAAAGATGCCACCCCACCACACCCCATCCCATCCAGCCAGCCTTGACCTGGGGTGTGAACATGATCCAACCACCAGGCATCTGGCCCCTCATCACCCTGCTCCTGCTCAGGGTGGGCTACCCTGACTGAGACCTCTATACACACACACACACACACACACACACACACACACACACACACACACACACACAGGAGGGGACCTGGGGCTGCACGGTCGGATCACAACAGTGTCTGGCTGGCCTGGCTGGCTCTGGGCCTCCCTGTGTTACCTTTGGGTCCCTCCAGGCAAATGGCCAGAGGTGTCAGGGTGAGACCTGACCCCGAGTCTGCAGTGTAGGAAACGGCTCTCACTGTCGGCTTTCCTGAGACCACGTCCTCGGGACATCGGGATACAGCAGGATTGGAGCATCTCCAGCCAAGTGAACTGTTTGGAAGGGGGCTGTCTCTAGAATGCGGGTGTCTGTGACAGCCCTTGGGCATCTTGGGGACGCCCTAGCCATCAGCCTGGCATGTCTCCCCCATCCCCCATGCCCCAGGATCTTAGGGGCCCTCATTCCCAAAGGAAATCCCATGGGAGGTGAAGGCCTGGCCTCGGAAGCTGGAACCCTCCCTGTTCCTCTGCTCACCTGCCTCCCCTGCCCTCAGTTTGCCGACTGTCCCACGAGGGGTTGGAGGAGGAACTCCATTGGCGTGGTTCGGCGTGGCCGGTTGGCTCCCACCTTTTGGGTGGACGTGGCACAGGTGCACTCTGGTGGGCGCGGTCCTCCCACCAACGGTCGTCGGAGGCAGGTGGATCCTGCGCAGGCGCGCACACGGCCCAGCAGACGGCGCATGCGCGGGACCCCACCTCCCAGCAGGCATGAGAAACACCGAGGGGCTCGCTGTGGGGTCGGTCCCACGGGTCCCGGTCTCCACTGCCTGCTCAGTGACGCTCACGTCCCCTTAGGCCGGGGGCTAGCCCCACTCCCGCCAGGCAGGACCGCTGGACTGAGTGGACATGGAGACTGGGGGACTAGAGAGAAATGAAATATACCCCCCACCTTGCCGCCCTGGCCGCCACGGTCCACTCCAGTGTTCGTCCCGGTGCATGGCTGGTTCAGGGGAAGGGGGAATGGGGACACGTCTGGGCAGGGAGGAGGTCAGGCCGCGTTTTTCTCCTCTACATCCCCTCCCCTGTCTTCCTGGCAGCACCCCGTCTCCCCAAGGTCTGGCACTCAAACACTTTCATCTCCCTGCTTTAATCCCCAACACATCCTCCTGGGGTGGGAGTCACTGATCCCATCTTCAAAGTAGAAAACTGAGGTCCCAAGAGTTCCCATAGGAGCTTGCCAGTCACAGGGCTGTGACAGAGCCCTGCTGTGGGTTTGATCCAGATCAATCTGACCTGTAAGCCTGAGCTTGCACAGAAGCCTGAGGAAGTGGTCTTTGAGCCCAGCCTCGGAGGTGAGGCCATCCTGGATGGCCATGGGGAGGGATGGCAGGGGCCTCTGAGGGGCCAAGGCTTGGCAGGCTCCCTGAAGGAGGGTGGTCAGGGTGAGGGGTGCACGCTGGGAAGAGCATCTACCAGATCATGCAGGGCTCTCGATGTTGGGCAAGGAGTTGGGGGTCACTGCAGGTTGGGGGGCACAGGGGACACAATCTAAGCAGTCTTTTTAGAGCCACTGCATCCTAGATTTGGAAGGAGCTTGGTGGGCATGTTATTGCCCCCACTCAAGCATGGGTATCCAAGCACCAGCCAGGGGTGTTGAAGCTGCCTCAGTTTCCTCCAGTGTAGAGTGGTGTTCGTGGTGGTCGTCTGCCTCCTCCCAGACCTGGGCATGCTACCTGGAAGGTCCAGACATGGCTTCTTGTCAGAGTAGTTGTTCCAGTGAGATCAGTACCCACAGAGGTCTGAGTGAGGGGACGAAAAGGATGCCCCACATGCCCAGTTCAGCAGGATGCTCTTGTACATGGTGCCAATCTTCATGTCCAGGGTGATGGGGTTGAGGCAGCATCGCCCACCTGCTGGATGGAGAGCGGCAGCGAGGAGCTGTGGTTGCAGACCCTGAGACACAGCTCGTGTGAGCCCAAGGCTGCCACGGATATGGTGGAGACGGAGGAGGAGGAGGAGATGCTGTCTGAGGCTGAGATGATGCCTGAGGTCTCCAGGGACGACTGGGAGGTCAACTCCAGAATGAGAGGAATTGCAAGATGAGCAGAAACACTGGATTGTGCAGGGCACCCCATGCCAGCGTAGCCCAGAGGCTTCTAGAGACTGAGGATTCCTGGCCTCCTGTGGGTATGGAGTGGGGACCCAAGCTCCAGGAAGGGATGTCTGTCAAGGAGAAAGAGTAAGGAGGTCACCTTCTTTTCCTGGCCATCAGGGACCCTGGGACAAAGCATGTTGATCTCCACATCTGGCTGGAGTTGCTGGCTGAGTGCATGCAGAGCACACAGGCAATGTCCCTAATGCTTAGGTAGGGGCTGCATCTGAGCTGCTCACAGGACTTGGAGTGAGGGTTCCTTTCGGTCTTGGGTGCTGTGTTGGGTGTCTGGTGGTGGAACTGGAGGGCTGACATTGCATTGATCAGACACCCTGGGTGAATGGGTGCTCTTGGAGCTCAGACAACCTGGGTATCCATGGACACAGGTGGCAGTGACCCACACATGGGAAGGTGTGAAAGAAGTACACAGAAGACAGTGCCCAGTACCACATAGGGTTTCCTACCCATGGACAGTGCTCCTTGGCAAAATTCAGCTAGTCTTCTTGATCCCAGAGCACAGAAGTTGCTCAAGGCTGTGATTGGTCCATGGGAAGCCCAGTCAGTCTACTGCTGGACATCATACCTTGCAGTAGGAAAGGTTCAGCCTGAAATTACAGTCTGGTGGTGGCCTGGAATGCTAGGTGAGGTGGAAGTTGCCCAGGTAGCCTGATCCACTCCAGTCTGTAATTGCTTCTCTACCCACAACCCAGACCTACATGGTGGCCTTCTGACTGGCTGGTGTCTGTTACTGCTATTGGGTTCCTCTGGTTAAGAAGAAGGAGGAGAAGGAGGAGGGGCACAAGGAGAAGAAGAGGAGGAAGGAGGAGGAAGAGGAGAAGGCCAAAGTTAGTAGAGCAAAAGAAACTGTGAAGTTAGAGCAGAGATATATGGAAAAGAAGAGCACCCAAGAAAATTAGTGAAAACAATAGTTCTTTCTTTTTGAGATTTCCCAAATTGATAAAACAGACAAAAATGGAACCACTTTATACCAACAAATTGGCTGAGATGAAGCAGATAAATTCTGAGAAGCACACAAACTACCAAAACTGCCTCCAGAAGAAATGGAAACCCTGAGCAGACCTATAATAAGTAAAGAGACTGAAGCGTAATGAGAACTTCCCAACAAAGAAAAGCCCAGAACCTGATGCTTTCCCTGGTGATTTGTCCTACACATTTAAAGAAGATGTAACATCAATGCTTCTTGAAATTCTGCAAAAAGTACAAGAGGAGGGAACACTTCCCACGTCACCCTAGAATGCCAGCATTGTCCTGATTCCAAAGACTGAGAAAGACCTTACAAGAAAAGACAACTGCAGGCCAAAATCCGTTATGAAGAGAGATGTAAAAATCCTCAACAGAATTCCAGCAGACGGAATCTAGCAGCACACTGACAGGACTATACATGACCAAGTATGATTTACACCAGGAATGCAAAGGCTGTTCAATGTAGCTAATTAATGTCATAGACCACATCAATAAGAAACATGATTGTCTCAACTGATGTAGGATAAGCTTCAACAAAATCCAAACCTTTTCATAACAAGTGCTCTCAATAAAATAGAAATAGATTAAATTGTGATAAAGGAGGGGCGCCTGGGTGGCTCAGTGGGTTGAGTGTCCGACTCTAGGTTTGGGCTCAGGTCATGATCTCCTGGGTGGTGAGACTGAGCTCCAGGGAGGGCTCTGCACTCAGTGGGGAGTCTGTTTGGAGATTCTCTCCCTCTGCCTCTTCCCGCTCTCAGGTTCGTGCACTCTCTCTCTCTAAAATAAATGAGTTTTTAAAAAATTATGGTAAAGAATATTTATGAAAAGACTCATATGTATATCATTCTCAGTGGTGAAAGACTGAGAGTTTTCTCCTTAAGATGATAAATAAGTCAAGGATGCCCACTTCCACCACTTCATTTCAATGTATCATGGAAGTCTGGCCAGAGCAATTATACAAGATGCATAATTAAAAGCCCCCAAATGGAAAGGAAGAAGGAAAAGTGTATTTATATATGACATGAGCTTATATCAAATGATCCTAAGAATTAAAAAAACTGTTTGAGATTATAATATTTCCTGCAAGGTACGAGCAAAGAAGACCAACACTTAGGAGTCAATGGAATACCATTGAGAATCAAGGAATACAAACATGTACAGTCAGTTGTTTTCCAACATGGATACCAAGATCATTCAGTGAGGCAACAACTGGTGCTGCGAAACTGGATATCCACATACAAAAGAGTGAAGTCACAACATTACCTTACACCATGTAAGAAAGTTAACTCCAAATGAATCAAAAACCAAATCTAAGAGCAAAAACTCTTCACACCCTAGAAATAAACTAAAAGCACATCGGGGTAAATCTTCATTCCCTTGGATTTGGCAATGGTGTCTCTAATATGGCACCCAAAGTACAAGAAACAACAACAAAAAAAACAGAGACACAGGACTTCATCATTGCTAAAAACTTTTGTGAATGAAAGGACAATCTCAAGAGACTGTAAAGAAACCCCCCCCCAAAAAATGGTAGGAAATATTTACAAATCATAAATCTGATAAGGGTCTTGCATCTAGACTATATAAAGAACTCCTACAACTTAAGAACATAAACAATCCCCTTAAAAATAGACTTTTCTCCAATGAAGATAGACAGATGGCCCAGTAAGCACATGGGAAGATGACCATCATTAGATAGTAGGGAAATGCAAGCCAACACCACAATGATGTACTTTCCGTGCCCGGGCAGGGGTGGGCTATACTGAATAAACAGAAATAACAAGTGTTAGAGAGGATTTTGAGAAATAGGAACCCTCATACACTGCTGGGGGAGATGTAAAATGGTAGAACCACTGTGGCAAAGGGTGTAGGAAGTCCTCCAAATGTTAAGCATACCATTATCATTTGACCCAATTCCACTCAGTATCTAACCAAAGGAATTGAATACAGGTACTCTAACATAAGCCTGCATTTAAGTGTTCATAGCAGCACTATTCGCAATAACCAAAAGATGAAAACAACCCACATGTCCATCCACAGTTGAATGGGTAAACATGAGGTGTGTTTATACAATGGAATTCATTCAACCATAACAGGGATGAAGTATTAGTACTCGCTGTCACCTGGGTGAACTTCGAGAACATTATACTGAGTGGGAGAAACTAGATGCAAAATACCACATGCTATATGATCCCATGGGTATGAAAAATTCATCATAGGTAAACGAGTAGGAACAGGTGCCAGATTAGTGGTTGCCAGGGAGCAGGGGAGGTAGGGAATGACAAATGGCTGACTGTTTAGTGGGGGCGAGGTTTCTCTCTGGGGTGATGGAAATGTTTTGGAACTGGGTAATGGTGATGGTGCATAGCATGGGAAAAGTAGTTAATGTCAGTGAATTGTACAATTTTAAATGTTTAAAAAGATAACACATTTTATCTTAAATTAGAAATATACCTGGAAACATGAAGAGAAAAAGAAAAAGCCAAAAGAGAAGAAAGGGAATGCCTTCGCCGGTGAGGACAGGCCAACTCTGGTGCTGGAACTGGCCCTGGTGGTAGCTCATCAGCGGGTCCAGGAGCTGGGGCCGGAGCTGGCACTAGCTCTGGAGCTGGTGCTGGGTTGGGGCTTGCTGCGCAGAACCCACTGGCTCTAGCTCTACAGAGGGAGCCAGCGCTGGCTCCGTGTCCGAAGAGCTGCTGGAGCTGACTGTGGAGCTGGGCCAGCTCGGAGTCTTGCATTGGCTCTAGCTCTGGAGTTGGTGATGGAGCAGGTTATAGCTCTAGAGCTGGCAGCGGGCTGACCCCAGGATTGGTGACCCAGTAGTCTCTGTGTCTGGAGTTGCTGCTGGTGGTGGTGCTTGAGCTCCTGGGAGCCTGTGTGTAGGAATTAGAGCACCGGCTGTAGCTGGCGTTGGCTCTGGAGCTGGCCAGGCTCCAGCTTGGTACTGGTGTGCCAAAGTGAGTTCTGGACCTGTCTCCAACCCGACCTCGTTCTAGCTCTAGATCTGGTGCTAGACAAGTATCACTGGAGCTTTCACGGGAGTTGGTGGTAAAACTGCCTCTATTTCTGGTCTTTGTGTTTGAGCGGAGACTAGTGTTTTCTGCCTCCAGTTTTGGTGGTGCTGCTGCTGCTGGAGTGTGTTCTACCTCTGGAGTTTGTCCCAGATCTCCCTGTCCTCTGGAGCCGGTGCAAGACTCCTGCTGGCTCCGGCTGTAACACTGGAGCTCATGCTCGAGCCAGGGCTGCAGCTGGCTCCTCCTCTGAGCCCGGCATTGCCCCTAACTCTGCAGGTACTAGTGGAGCTGGTTCTAGCTCTAGAGGAGTCCTGCTGCACTTCCGTCCTGTGGAGAGCATGGGGCTATGCTATCCCTCTTTCCAGGGAGGGGCATGCTGCCAGGAAGTCCCGATGGGCTCATTCACAAGGAGCCTTTCAAAAGAGGTCTGTAGGGAGGAGGCAAGATGGTGGAAGAGTAGGGGACCCCATTTCAACTGGGCCCCTGAATTTACCTGGATGACTGTCAAACCATTTTTATCACTCAGGAAATCAGCCTGAGATGTAAGAAATATATCTGGATCTCTACAAGCAGAAAAGCACTGCTTTTTGCAAGGTAGGATGTGCAGAGTCATGAATCTGCAGGGAGATAATCGGAAGATAAACAGAAGAGGGAGGAATGGTTCCTGGAAAGTGATATAACACCAGAGCACAAAATCAGAACCCTGAGAAATCTGCTGAGTAAGAGACATCCCTCTCTGAAAGCAGCTCAAGAAATGAAAAGGCGGAATTCTAGGTAGGGCATTGTGGTCTCAGGTTAGGAGGCACCACAGAACAAAAGGAGATTCCTGAAAGGGCAGAGGGCCTGAGCATTGGACCAGGAAGCAGGTTATGGTCAGTAAGCCCAGCAAGGGACTCTCTGCTCGAATCGCCATAAACCACAAGCTGGGCTAGTCTATAACTGCTCTTTCCTTGAACAGCCTGAAAAAATCTGGAACCTGCACCTGCAACTGGGTAAAAACCCGCAGAGCGGTAGTGACCTGGAAGGGGCTCTAGGGTGGAACCCAGACCTGCTCTGGAGCTCCGGGTGGGCAGAGCACTCAGCCACTCATGGTTTTAGAAGCACAAAGGGCAGAGGCTCTCCTGGGCCCCTGAAAACACTTCTGAGAGAGTAGCTGTGAGCGTGCACCGTGGGAGGCGGCAGTTTTCAGCAGCGCATGCAGAAGTGGAGACTGTGTCCTGGAGGGTCTATTAAGGAGGGCAGACTGAGATTTTTCTGCTCTGGGCCAGAGATTTGGCTGTGGCCATTTTTGCTCTGATCCTCTGAAGAGAAGTGGAAAGCCCCCAGGGAACAAAAGCCACACAGAAGACCAGTTTCCACTGAGCCCATCCATCTGACAGGGGACGGGGCAACTGTGCACAAGCAGGGTTACCTGAGAAACAGCGGGCAGTCCCCTCCCCCAGAAGACAGGCTGGAACAAGTGGATGACAACCCTATGGACCCCGTAAGACTGTAAATTCCCAACACCAGGGGAAAACTGTATATTGAGCTCCAGGTGTGACCTCAGACTTGATTATTTTTCAGATATAATTCTTCTTTTCCTTTTTTTTTCCTTTTCTTATGCTTTTTTCTCTGTTGTATTTTTCTTTTTGCCTTCTCATTTCAACTAGATGTCTATTATATCAACTCAATTTTCATACTCGCTTTTTAACTTGTATTTTTACACACCTATATTTTTTATAGATATATGCTTTATTTTAGCCCATTTTTCACTCTATTCAGTTTTACCTTTTTATATATACAAATCTTACTTTCCTAGTAATTTTGGGACATGGTGTCCTCTAACACACAGACCAAAATACATGCAGTAACAATGGAAACACCCTGCTTTGTCCACTCTGAGACATTATAGCCCGCCTTCCCCTCCTCCCTTTTTTTTTTTTTTTTTTAATTTTTTTTTTTTTTTTTTATTACCCATTTATTACATCATTAGTTTTTGATCCAGTGCCCCTCCTCCCTTTTTAAAAATTTCTCAATTTTATTCTTGTGTTTCATTTTGGCTTTGTTTTTCGGTGGTGGCTTCTGACTGCTCCAGATTTTGCTAGGGTGCATCTAGCTGGGGTCATGGTTGATATTTTGGACTTGCTCATTCACTCAACCATCCCTCAACAGAATGCCTAGAAGGAGGATAGAAGGAGGAACTTTCAACAAAGAAAACAGAGACGATGTCCTCTGCCAGAGAACTAATGGATATGGATCTAAGCCAGACGTCAGAGGGAGAATTCAGGATAGCAAACATAAAGTCAATAGCTAGGCTTGAGAAAAACATTAACGACAATATAGAATCTCTAAGGGCAGAAATGAGATCTAATCAGGCCGAACTTAAAAATGCTATGAATGAGATGCAGTCTAAAATGGATACTCTAACAGCCAGGGTAAATGAGGCAAAAGAGCAAATCAGTGATCTAGAAATTAAGCTGATAGGAAGGAAGCTGAGGAAAATAGAGATAGGCAGCTCATGAAAATAGACTTAGAGAGATCAATGATGCCATGAGACATTCCAATGTCAGAATTATTGGGATCCCTGAGGGAGTGGAGAGAAAGGACTAGAAGATATATCTGAACAAATCATAACTGAGAACTTCCCTAATCTGGGGAAGGAAACAAGCATTCATGTCCAAGAGGCAGAGAGCACCCCTCCCAAAATCAATAAAAAAAAAAGATCAAAACACCCCAACATTTAACTGTGAAGCTGGCAAATCTTAGAGCCAAGGAAGCTATCCTGAGAGCAGCTAGAGGGAAGAGATTTCTTACGTAGAGAGGGAGCAACATCAGAATAACATCAGACCTATTCACAGAGACCTGGTAACCCAGAAAGGGCTGGCAAGACATATTCAGGGTACTAAATGAGAAGAACATGCAGCCAAGAATACTTTACCCAGCAAGGCTGTCATTCAGAATGGATGGAGAGATAAAGAGCTTCCAGGACAGGCAGAAACTGAACGAATATGCAACCACCAAGTCAGATCTACAAGAAATATTAAGGGGGATTCTGTAAGTGAAGAGACACGCCAAGAGTCACATAAACCAGAAATAAATAGAAAATCTATAGAAACAGGGAACTTACAAGCAATACAATGACACTAAATTCCTATCTTTCAATAGTTACTCAATGTAAATGGACTGAATGCTCCCATGAAAAGACACAGGTTTGCAGACTGGATTGAAAAAGCAGGACCCATCCATGTGCTGTCTACAAGAGACTCATTGAACCTAAAGACACCTCCAGATGGAAAGTGAGGGGATGGAGAACCATTTACCACACTAATGGACCTCAAAAGAAAGGTGGGGTAGCAATTCTCATATGAGAAAAATTAGATTTTAAACCAAGACTGTAGTAAGAGATGTAGGGGGACACTATATCACACTTAAAGGGTCTATCCAACAAGCAGATTAAATATGCCCCCAACATGGGAGCAGCCAATTATACAAACCAATTAATAACAACAAAAAAAAGAAACATATTGATAATAATACATTCATAGTAGGAGACCTCAACACTCCACTCACAGCAATGGACAGATCATCTAAGCAGAAGATCAACAAAGAAACAAGAGCTCTGAATGACACATTGGACTAGACGGACTTTGTAGATATATACAGAACAATGCACCCTAACACAACAGAATACTCATTCTTCTCAAGTACACGTGGAACTTTCTCCAGAATAGACCACATAGTGGGTCACAAATCAGGTCTCAACCAATACCAAATGATTGAAATGATTCCCTGTGTATTTTCAGACCACAACGCTATGAAACTGGAACTCAACCACAAGAAGAAATTTGGAAGGAACTCAAAACAATGAAGTGTTAAAGAGCATCCTGCTCAAGAATGACTGGGTCAACCAGTAAATTAAAGAACTTAAACAATTCACTGAAACCAACTAATGAAAACACAAGGCAGTCCTAAGAGGGAAATCCAAGCCTCTCTCAAAAAATTAGAAAAATCCCATGTGCAAAAGCTAACCTTACACTTAAAGGATCTGGACAAAGAACAGCAAATAAGGCCTAACCCAAGCAGGAGAAGAGAAATAATAAAGATTAGAGCAGAAATCAATGAAAAAGAAGCCAGAAAAACAGTAGACCAGAACAACGAAACTAGAAGCTAGTTCTCTGAAAGAATTAATAAGATCAATAAACCACTGGCCAGAGTTATTCAAAAGAAAAGACAAAGGACCCAAAGAAACAAAATCATGAATGAAACGGGAGAGATCATGACTAACACCAAGGAAATAGAAACAATGATTAGTAATTATTACCAGCAACTATATGCCAACAAATTAAGCAATCTAGAAGAAATGGATGAATTCCTAGACACTTATAAACTATCAAGACTGAAACAGGAAGAAAGAGATAATCTGAACAGACCAATACCCAGCAATGAAATTTGAAGCAATCATCAAAAACCTCCCAAAAAACAAGAGGCCAGGGCCAGATGACTTCCCAGGGGAATTCTACCAAACATTTAAAGAAGAAATAATAGCTACTCTACTGAAGCTGTTTCAAAAAATAGAAATAGAAGAAAACTTCCAAACTCATTCTATGAGGCCAGCATTACCCTGATACCAAAACCAGACAAAGACCCCATCGAAAAGGAGAATTACAGACCAATATCCCTGATGAACATGGATGAAAAAATACTCAACAAGATCCTAGCCAATAGGATCCAACAGTACCTCAAAAGGATTATTCACCACAACAAGGTGGGATTTATTCCTGGGATGCAAGGGTGGTTCAACATTCAGAAATCAATCAATGTGATAGAACAGATCAATGAGAATAGACAAGAACCATATGATCCTCTCAATCAATACAGAGAAAGCATTTAACAAAATACAGCATCCTTTCCTGATTAAAACTCTTCAAAGTACAGAGATATAGGGAACATACCTAAATATCATAAAAGCCATCTATGAAAAGCACACAGTGAATATCATTATCAATGGAGAAAAACTGAAAGCTTTTCCTTTAAGGTCAGGAACGTGACAGGGATGCCCACTCCCACCATTATTGTTCAACATAATACTAGAAGTCCTAGCCTCAGCGGCTCCTATTACCCACTTACATCAAAGGTTCTACTTCCAAATGAGGTCCTGAGGTTGGGATGTAGACCTCTCCCTCTTTGGGGACACAACTTACCCTACACTCTTGAGATAATCTTGCTCAGAAAAGAAGAGAGTTCTCCTACTTAAACCAGTCCCTAGCAAAGGCCTGCCTGGTCTATTAAAAACCCATGTGGGCAGGAGAGTGAGGCCCAACAGGCCCATATGTGAAAGGCACCCAGGAGTCTGATGATTTCCTCTTGGCCCGTTGGGCTCAGGCCAGCTCCCCTAGATCTGCGCATCCTGGGGTCAAGATAGCTTACTCCCCCAAATTCTTTCAAAGGTGGCAGCTTGAAACTGGCCAGAGACAGACTCCTTTTGGACTGCATGCTTGATTGGGCCCAGGGAGCATCCAACACCCAAGGCTCCCAGAGGTCTGTGTTTGGTGGGTCCCCCAGACAATCCCACAAAGGCTCATCCGGGGGAGGGGGGGCTCACCAGATTCCTCAAGCTCTGCCCTCAGAGCAAGGTTCAATGATGAAAACGAGGCAGACCCTTCATACCCTCAACCACCCACTCACAACACCTGCATTGGCCCTCTGGCTCTGGGTCCCCTGCCTTGTGCAATTCTCACAGTGCCCCCCACTTCTACCACTCCCCCACCAAGGACAGTGGGGCCAGCCGGGGCCCTCCAGGCCTCTGGGGTCTCCAGTGGATCTCAAACCATCTGAACACCCCACGGGGCAGAAGGTACCCTCCCCTACAAAATGTTTCTGAGTCAACAGTCAGTCCCCACCACAACAGACCCTGATGGCATCCCAGGGTTACCAGGAATCAAGGTTCCTAGGCATCTTTTCGTGAAGGATACCCTGAGAGCCCCACAGGCCCTGTTTGGCAAAGGCAGTCCATGCTCTTCCAGCTCTACCTTGGGGGGAACAGGATTCTCTGTGTAGCGGAGAGCTGGGAATTAGGCAGAAGACTTGGACAGCCAAAGACCCATTCACAAGAGCCAACCCCTCCGCACACTTGCCCTCCTCAGGTCCCTGGCTCCCCGCATCTGCATGCCTAGCCACCCCTTCACCTGTCTTGAGGAGGCCGGGGCTCGCTCCGCCTGTGCAGCTCTGCCCGCACCCCGACACCCACAGAGCCTCTTGGGTAGAGGGGTCCCACCCCCGAGAATTTTTCAGAGGAGGAACTTTGAAAGTGGTAGCAGTCAGTCCCCATCGAGCCTGCCTGCCTGATGGGGTCCCCAGCTTTACCAGCAATCAAGGCTCCCAGAGGTCTTTTGTGAGAGGGTACACCAGCCAGGCAGCCTCTGGCCCAGTGCTGACAAGGGAGTGCAATTGCTTCTAGCTCGGCCTCCCGTGGAAGTATGTACGTCTGTGTCAGCTAAGACTTGCAATGAGACTGACTTCAGTGATCCGCATAGCAGACTATACCTGTGACACGGCCTCTTCCCACAACTGCCCCCCCTGTTCCAGGGCCCTGGCTTCCCTGACCTGCAACTTGCTGGCCCACCAGCCCACCTTGGCCTCCAGTCCTGTGGAGCTCCAAGTCAACCCCAGAGCATCAGAATGGCCTCAGGGTGGAGGGAACCGACAGGAAAACAATCGTTCTGAGGTGGGAGGTTGAACCTGCACACAGTCATCCCCAGGTGGACTGGCTGCTTGAGGGGTCCCAGGCTTCTCCAGCAAAGGAGGCTCCCATGTGTCACCAGGACATCTTGTCAATCGGCCATGGTGGGCTACTGGGGTCAGCAGCATGCTCTGGGGCCGGGGTTCTCCCTATGGTCTCCCGTTCCAAGTCCAGGCCTCCTTCCCAGGCCTGAGCAACCTGTGTGTGTGCAGTCAGCCCTCCTCATTCACCTGCCCCCCCAACTTTGTTGGCCAAGCCCCTCGTGGAACACTGGGCTCAGGCCAATGCCCCAAACTGCACCACCCCAGGGTGGAGAGTGGTTACTCCCTGAAATTCTTTCAAAGGCAGCAGCTTCAGACTGGGGGCTTCATGAGTCCCTGGGCTTCTCAAACAACCAGTGCTCCCTGGGGTCTGTGTTGAGGTCAGAGGGGTCCATCCATAGCCTGCTCCAGGGCCCAGGCTCTCCCTCCCTATTTGCCTTTTCAGTTGCATGAAATTCCCTCAGGCCTGGGTTGCCTGTTCATGCCCAGTCAGACACCTCTCAGCTAGCCGCTGACTGTGCATGCATAGCGGGTCCCTGACAATTAGGCTCAGCCTGAAGGTGCACAGTTGGCCCCTTCTTGTTACCTAACCTTTGTCTGCCAGTAACCTTGTGGGCTGTTGGGCTCAGCTTCGGCCCCCAAACCTACATACCACCACGGTCAAGAGTGGTTTCTCCCTCAAATGCTTTCAAAGGCGGCAGCTTGAACCGGATGCCCCACTGGGCCCAGGGATCCTCCAACACCCAAGGCTCCCAGAGGTCTGTGTTTGGAGGGTCCCCAAAACATCCCGCACCACCCCACCAGATCTCTCCAGTTCTGCCCTTAAGGCAAATACGCTCAGTGGTCCTGATGACTGATGAAATGAGGCAGATACCTCCTGCTCCTAACGGGCCAGTCTCACATGCTGCCTTGTGCCCATATTACTGGCTTTGCTGCGGTTTGTGGCTCAAGTATGCAGAGTCCAGCACCTCTTCCACCGTGTGAGGGCAGTGGGGCCAGTCCAGGCCCTCCAGGCCACTGGTGCCATGATTCGCTCTGGAACCACCCCAACACCATCAGGGCAGAAGGAGCCCTCCCATCCCAAAGTACTTCTGAGGTGTCAGTCTTCACTTCACCTGAGGGGCTGCCCATGGGGTCCCGGGCGTACCAGGAATCCGTCTCCAACTGTCTTAGTGAAGAATACCCTAGAAACCACACAGTCCTTGCAGAAAGGCAGTCCACATACTTATAGCATTATATTCTGGGTGAAATACATGCATTTTTCTAATACAGGAATATAAATTAGGCAGATTATCGGGGCCAATACCGAAAAACTTCCACCACATTAAGAGTCCAAGTCTGTCTGTACAACCTCCAGGTAGAGGGAGACCGCCCGCTGAAACGCTTTCTGACTCTGACGTGGCAGCTCTCAACTGGCAACAGTCGCTCACCCTGCAGACAGGCTGCACCACAGGCTCCCAGGTGCTGCATTTGGCTGGCTCCCCGGTCAGTGGGCAGGCCCCAACCTAGCAGGGCAATCCAAGTCTTCCAGGTCTGCCCTAAGGAGGGATAGGCCCAATTAGGCAGGTTAAGGCTTGGAAAAAGGCAGATGCCATGAAGCCCCCCAACAATGTCCTCCTGTCATCCAGCCAGGCCAGACATTGCCCAGTTTCAGGTCCCAACCTCACCCCACCTTCCCCACCCACCCATGCACAGTCAGCACCCTGTGAGCAGGGGGCACTCCAGCCCCACAGAGGTCTGGTCTACCCCACCCACTGGCCATAGCCTTCAGGGTGCAGGGGACTCACACTCCAAATAGCCCTCTGAGGCTTATCTGAACTAAGAACTATCGGTCCCTTTGGTACTGGCTGCCTCTGTGGACTCCGGGGCTTCTTCAGCAATCAAGGCTTCCCAGGTGTCTCTCCTAGGAGGTCTCCCAAAAGTGCTATTTGGCCAGAAGCAGCAAATGTCCTTCTCTTCCAAGCTGAATGACTCAGTTTCTCATATTTCTAGCCAGAAAATTTACTCAAAGCTTTTATCAATAACATCAATTACTATAATGCCAAGTTAAAACAACCCAACAACTCCAACCCTTCTAGGTTATTCCCATCTAAAGAACATTACCAGTAGGGCGCCTGGGTGGCTCAGTCTGTTGGGCATCCGACTCCTGGTTTCGGCTCAGGTCATGATCTCAGGGACCTAGGATCTGCCCACACTGGGCTCTGCGCTCAGCTGGGAATCTGCTTGAGATTCCCTCTCCCTCGTCCCCTGTTCGCACTCTCTCTCCCACTCCCTAAAAAGAATAAAAAAAAATTAAAAAAAAAAAAAAAAAGAAAGAAAGAATGAACGAACATTATCAGCACCCTTCAACAGCTGGAATAAAAGTCAGGCCCCTCAACTCAAATTGAGGAGGTCAGGATATTAGAACTCACCCAACAAATCCATGAGGTGCTGAGAAGTCGGAGGGGCACAGAAGTCCAGGGCTGGTACCAAGTGTCGAGTTCCAGACTACACCCGCAGCTGTTCTCACAGAGTTGCTCTGATACCCTGCTGACTACAACAGGAAATGCTGATGCAAAGTGAACACACTTTTCAGAAAGAAAGTAAGAGAGATTTTCATTCGAGCCTGAGTTCAGACACCTGCCCGGGAAGGAAATACACTCTTCACAGAGATGAACCCGCTCCGGAGAATGAACAGTTTTTACAGGGTTATATGCTTTTTACATCTTGTAAAAGCTCAAAAGATTATAGATTAACACACTGGCAGGAATTACCAGTTCTATCCTAAAGGACAACATGGTTTTCCTTTAGGCTACTACTTTGTGAAAAGCAGATGTACAATGCGCATGTGGAGGGCCATAAATCAAGTTTGGGGTTTGAACAAACTCTATATGCAGTTATGTTGATTTGGAAACCTAAAATGGCTTCCATTAGCCCTTAGCAAGTTTTTTTCTCATCAGCACAGAAATGATACCTTCCACATAGCAGATTTAATTCCAGCCTTCAGGGAGAAAGAGAAGAGTCTGAGTGTCCTTCTTGCATAGGATGTCTCTTAAGTAATTTTTATTTAAAATAATCAAGATGTCGGGGAGCCTGGTGGCTGGTTAAACGTCTGCCTCTGGCTCAGGTCATGATCCCAGGGTCCTGGGATCAAGCCCGGAGCCTGCTTCTGCCTCTTCCCCTGCTCATGCGCTCTCTGTATCGTTCTGTCTCAAACGAATAAATAAAATCTTTAAAACAAAAAGTTAATATGTCATTGTACATTTTTGGGCAGCCTGCCCTTAGCCCCCACATACCTGGGCCGATTCCTTATCCTCCACTATCCCACAATCCTGGACGGTCTTCAACAAAAAACCTATTAAGTCATTTCACTCACAACTCCTCAACCTTCATATTTCCTCCTAGTAATCTGCTATCCACTGCCCCCCCAACTCTGCTCCTTGGCTATATAAATTACCAATTGCCACACTGTATTCCCAGTTGAGTCCAATCTCCCCCTCTCCACTGCAAAACCCCGTTGCAGTGTCCCTACACCAACTGTGGAAATAACCCCCACCCTAAAGAAAGTATCCTTAACTGTGCTTTAACACGTGTCATTTTTTTTCTTAAACAATTACACATTTTCGGGTAGCTCGGGCAGCAGACGTCGGACAACGGGAACTCGCCATCCACGGCGCACTTAACGACCTACACCGACCCTCGGATGCCAGCCCCGCTTCGCCCCAAGTCCCGACACGGAGCCCGCGGCCGCGGCTCTGCCTCCCGCCGAGGACGCCCCGCTCTCGCCCGCCTGGCCTCCGCCACCCCCGCTCGCTCCGCGAACCGCGCCCAGCGCAGCAGCCGCGGCGGCGGCGGCCAGGGTCCCGCCGGCCCCGCGCCCCCAGCCCGGCGCGTCCACACAACCGGGGGCCGCGCACACACCTGTCACCCCACCCGGGAGGCGTCTGCGCACGCAGGGCAAGAGGCCTCGCGGCTCTGAGTCTCACCTGGAACTGCCCCAAACAGCTCCCCGGAAGTAGGGAAGCAGCGGCCGGCTCCCTCGGACACCAGGCAGCCGCCAACCGAGCCGAGCGGCCAGCCGGCCGGCGCGCGACAGCGGACGAGGGGCCGACCGGAAAGTCTGCGGCCGCCTCTTCCTACCTCCGTACGCACCCCGCCCGGGCCCCGCCCCACGCCGGCCGCGCCCCGGCCTCGGCCCCGCCCCTCCGT
Source organism: Callorhinus ursinus (assembly GCF_003265705.2). Classification (NCBI taxonomy): domain Eukaryota; kingdom Metazoa; phylum Chordata; class Mammalia; order Carnivora; family Otariidae; genus Callorhinus; species Callorhinus ursinus. The sequence continues at coordinate 201,470 of NW_027397079.1, forward strand.
CCTGTCCCAGCTTCACGCTCGCCCTCTCCATGCCCCGCCCCACGCCGGCCGTGGACCCGCCCCACGCTGCTCCGGCCCCGCCCTCCCCCGTCTACGCCACATGCTGGCCGCGCCCCCCGAACCGGCCCCGCCCCACGTTGATCACACTCTCGCACGGCCCCGCCCCACGTTGCCCTCTCCCCTCCCGGACAAAGGCCCCGCCCTCCACGTAATTTCCTACTAACCCGGAAGGGGATTTCCGGAAGCGAAGGTCCTGCTCTGGTAAGTGAATTCTGGTCTTGGAGGTTTAAACCCGGGCTCCTCAGCCCGTTCCTGGCTCCATTCTCCACGCCCGGGGTTCGCGGATTCCTGCGGGCGTCCTGGGCCCCGCAGCCGCCCGTCAGACCCGCGGCGAGTTCGGGGTTGCCCTGAGATGCTCAGGGCGCCGGTCCCTCGGCTCCCTGGTCCAGTAGACCGAGTCTGTTTCCGGTCGAAGTCGCCCCGAGCCCTTCCACAGAACCCAGTCCTCTCCTGAGACTCTGCCGCCGCCGTCGCCCTCCCGCGGCCGGGGGCACCGTCGCCGCCTCGGGGAGGCCCGTGAGCCCCGGACTGAGGGAAGAGAGCGAGCCCGGCCAGGGGCACGCCGTGTCCTTGCGCCGCAGACCCGCTCCCCGGGCTGTGTGTGACGGTGTGCTCGCGTGACCGGTCCCGCGGGAAGGGAGCGCCTCTGTCCCGGGGAGTGTCGCGGTGTGTCGGGAGCATGAGGAGAAGACGAGGAGAGGGGACCAAGAAGGGACGGCGAGGGCGGAACGGCGAGTTACGCGGAGGATGGGAGGTGGGTGGTTACGGAGGACTTTGAGGAAGCCGCGAAAGTGAGGAGGAAGGCGGCCTGGGGAAGGCGGACCAGCACGGGGATGGGGACCATACGTGAGACCCTGACCTCCACTGGCGGCGGGCGATGGAAGGGGACACTGCAGACGCTTTAGATATGTTTTTAAGGCTCTAAATTGCTTCCCCTATTAAATTAATTAAGTCACATTCAGACGATGAGTCCACAGTGCTTTCCCTGTATCATAAAGTGCACGTGTCTGTCGATTAGTAAATAACGTTACACTGTTTCTGCGTGCAGTTGTTGGATATATTGATGATTGTTGTCTTCGCATTCAAAACCGGGTTTATTTTAAACAGGTAGTCTAATATCCAACACCTTTTTTCTTCTATGTAGTTTTTAAAAAGATTTTATTTATTTAGAGCTCCCATGAGCAGCGGGAAGAGCAGAGGTCAGAGGGAGAAGCAGGCTCCCCGCGGGGCGGGGAACCCGATGCCGGATTCGGTCCCACGACCCTGGGATCATGACCTGAGCCGAAGGCAGACGCCCAACCGACTGAGCCACCCAGGCGCCCCGCTTATGTGATTTTTTTTTTTTTAAGATTTTATTTATTTGACAGAGAGAGACACAGCGAGAGCAGGAACACAAGCAGGGGGAGTGGGAGAGGGAGAAGCAGGCTTCCCGCCGAGCAGGGAGCCCGATGCGGGGCTCGATCCCAGGACCCCGGGATCATGACCTGAGCCGAAGGCAGATGCTAAACGACTGAGCCACCCAGGTGCCCCGTGATCTTTTAATTACATGATCTGAGAGCTAAAGTTTCCAACTCAGTATATGATTTGTTCAAATCTCTTTTTTTAAAACAAAAAACAAAAATTGTAGGATGGGCTGCATCATTCTGGAACTTTGTTCTAACACGTCTCATCTGATCATAATAAATACATTGCTCAAAGGTACTTCCATACTTGCCCTTGTATGTTTTCCCATGCCAATAATTAGGTCTTCTTAACAATACATTTTCTGATGTATTGATGTGATGTTCTGGAAAAAAAGAGAAATTAAAAGCTTTTAATCAGTGTGAGTAAAACCATGAAATAGAGAAGTTGCTCTTGCTCAGGAGGATGGAATGTGGGCTGGAATCTTCAGGGGCAGGGATGAGAAGGGCAAGACTTGCCCTTCTGACTGACTACTGGCTGCAAGCCAACGCATGCACAAGGCCAGTGATGGTTTACCCTCCACTAGCCTCTCCTCTCATCTCTACCTGGCCCAGAACACACACACAAGAGCACAAGGCGGTTGGGAAGGGAAGACCAAGAATTTTAAAATAAGCACAGAACAGGTATATCTCTTGGCAAACCTTGGTTCTGCGATGGGTGTTCCTGGGTGGGAGAGAGCCTGGGAGCTCAGAGACAGGAGAGGACAGCTCCACATCCTCCCTTGGTGATCCTGTGTTCAGCCTATACTGCAAGAGACTGCAAGGATTGTGACTTGAAAGGGAGGGTCACACAGACTCCTGTTCCTCCGAATGCCAGGTGACAGGTGGGCTTCACCAGGGTTCAGGGGTGTTGAGAAGCGCAGGGCAGACACTTGTTCCTCTCCATCTGCAACTTTATCATCCCTGTTCCCTGGTGCTTTAGTAGACTGCAGAGGACCACCTATTCTGCATGCTGATTTCCAACCCCCATGAGTGTTGGAGCCCAGGAATGGGACAAGTTATTCAAAGACCTGAATGGCCCATTTTCCAAACTAAGAAGTAACATCTCAAGACTGGTCTTGCCTGAGAGTTGCTCAGAGTAGGAGCAGGATGATGATGATGCCTCTTTCTTTGGAAAGAGTTCACTTATCTGTTGATTATTCTCCCTTCTTCCTGAATTGCTGTTTTTAGGACATACTAATCTCTGACTCCCAGGTACCCTGCCTGACACATTTCCTCACCCACTCATGGCTTTCCCTCCGTACTCTCCTGACTCCAGCCAATTCCATCTCTCTGTGACTAATCGACATGGAACTTGTGAGGTGGCTCCATTTAGGGGATCTTCATGAGAACTGCTTCATGCCCAGATACTGATTAGAGACAAGGACTGGGCACCATGGTATCAGTGAGGTTTGCCAGTTGGTATTGTATAAGGACCAAATCTGGATGTACCGTTAGCTCTTTACACACCAGGATTAAAGTGAATTAATCTCAAGAATACTGGAAAAATCCTGGAAAAGAATACCAATAAGGGGAAATGTGTACCTGATTGTATAATGTATTTGAAGCTTAACAAAGTGAATGTGTGCATTTGAGCTACGCCTGGGTGGCTCAGTTGGTTAAGCGACTGCCTTCGGCTCAGGTCATGATCCTAGAGTCCTGGGATCGAGTCCCACGTCGGGCTCCTTGCTTGGCAGAGAGTCTGCTTCTCCCTCTGACCCTCTTCCCTATCGGGCTCTCTGTCTCTCATTCTCTCTCTCTCAAATAAATAAATAAAATCCCTAAAAAAATAAATAAATAAAAAATAAAATCAACCTAAATATATAACATAAAAAGGATTTTAAAATTGTTCACAGCACATCGATCCCAACGCGCCATTACTGTTAACGGATCAGCAAAGAGTCGATTCCTCTGCAAGTTTCTGAGGGTTCCTACAGTCTGGGTAATGTTGGGCCAAGAGATGGCACCTTTCATGTTGTGATAGGTTCTGGCCTGATGGCCCCCCAGAATTGCAAAGTAATCTTTATCCATGACCAACTCCCGAGGTTGCCCCCCTGCAAAAGCCAGGAATTCGTTATGTATATACATACGTGTAGATTTGGATGAAATGACAACTCTATTTCCATTTTACTAATTACTTAAGAGACCGAATATATTTTACTTTTATAGAGATATTAATGTTTTTCTAATTCATTTCTCATGTGCATTTACATACTATTTTTTATTTTGTAGTTTAATCATATATAGGGGCTCCCGGGTGGCTCAGTTGTTAAGCGTCTGCCTTCGGCTTGGGTCATGATCCCCGAGTCCTGGGATCAAGCCCCACGTTGGGCTCCCTGCTCCGCGGGAAGCCTGCTTCTTCCCTCTCCCACTCCCCCTGCTTGTGTTCCCTCTCTCGCTGTGTCTCTCACTGTCAAATAAATAAACAAAATCTTTAAAAGAAAAATGATATATACACAGACACATACTTTGTTCTTATAATGAAACCACAATCCTTTCTTCATGCCCTTTGCTTTTCATTTTTCCTGTGGAAGGCATCACCTATTTCACATTAAAAAATACTTTATTCCATTTATTTCTAATATTGTATCATTGAATATTGTTTTTTAAGTACTTAACTTCAATTGTGTTAAAGCTTCAGATAATGTATCTTCAGAGGTAATTTGACCTACCTTCATTTTTTTTTCTGTTCCAAATTGTTTTGGCTATATTGTCACTCAAAATCAAAATTGACACAAAATTGACTTTTAAGGTAATTCTCAGTTTTTATGTGCAATACCACGTTACTTTTTTTTTTAATATTTTATTTATTTACTTGTCAGAGAGACAGAGAGAGAGAGCACAAGCAGGGGGAGGGGCAGAGGCAGAGGGAGAAGCAGGCTCCCCGCTGAGCAAGGAGCCTGATGTGGGACTCCATCGCAGGACCCCAGAGCATGACCTCGGTGAAGGCAGACACTTAACCGACTGAGCCACCCAGGTGTCCCACCGCGTGTTACTTTTAAATTTGGATTACACCAAATTTCTATAGTCACTGAGGTTTTTATGTCACGGTGTCCTTTAGTTTAAGAATCGGTTTGGTAGGCTTTACTCCTGTCATTTTGTGTCCTCAAAAAGTTCTTACAACATTTTTACATGGGTATACAAAATGATTTCAAATGGGAGCCATAATATTTTGCTGTTGTAATAGACTTTTTTTTAATGTGTTTGCTTAGTTTTTAAATTACTGTAACTAAACAGAAAATATTGATTTCAGTATATTAAGCATAGATCTGTCCACTTCTGAAAATATTTGTATTAGGTATGATCATTAAGGATTCTTCTGTTCTTTGGAATTTGAAGTCATCTCTTCTGGGAATAGCTGCGGTTCCAGCTCCTTGACTCTGTGTTTGTGTTTCCGTTTCCTGTCTGTTTCTCTTTGTCCTGACTCAAGCGTCCTGGGCAGTGGTGAGTGGCAACAACCGAGGCCAGCCCCCTCTTCTCAGCCTTAACTTGAGTGGGACTGCTCCTTTGCTGCTGAATATGTTTGCTGAGGTTTCCTTGATTAACAAGAAGTATCCCCCACTAGTTGACATGAATTTTAAAGATTCTCAATTATTTTGGGGGCGCCTGTGTGGCTCAGTTGGTTAGGCGACTGCCTTCAGCTCAGGTCATGGTCCCAGGGTCCTGGGATCGAGCTCTGCATCGGGCTCCCTGTTCAGTGGGAAGCCTGCTTCTCCCTCTCCCACTTCCCCTGCTTGTGTTCCCTCTCTCTGTCTCTCTCTGTCAATTAAGTAAATAAAAATCTTTTAAAAAAATAAAAAGATTCTCAATTATTTTGAAAGGTCAAATGTTTTTATAAGGATCTGTTGATGTGATCTAATTATTGCGGTATTTAAAATTATTTAAGGGACACCTGGGTGGCTTAGTCAGTTAAGCATCTGCCTTCAGCCCAGGTCATGATTCCAGCATCCTGGGATCAAGTCCCACGTGGGGCTCCCTGCTCAGCCAGGAGTCTGCTTCTCCCTCTCCCTCTGTGATCTCACTCCTCTCAAATAAATAAATAAAATCTTTAAAAAAAATAAAATAATTTAGTGAAGATTGTTTTCCAAGATTGAATCTCTCATTATTGCACTAAACTAACTTGACAAGTTGTGTAAGTGCTTTAACATACTGAGAGAAATCACAAATCCATTTTACAGATGGAATGTGATATACATAAATTATATATTAAAATTGGCTAATCACATTCATTGTTCTTTGTGAATGAGTATTCACAACATTTTCTTGGAAATTAATCCATTTATCCTACATACACAGTAAGAATAGAATTCCTGTTTTTCTTACATTTTTTTAAAGATTTTATTTATTTATTTGACAGAGAGAGAGATCACAAGTAGGCAGACAGGCAGGCAGAGGGAGAGGGAGAAGCAGGCTCCCCACTAAGCACAGAGCCCGATGCAGGACTTGATCCCAGTGGGGATCATGACCTGAGCCAAAGGCAGACGCTTAACCGACTGAGCCACCCAGGTGCCTCTTTTACATCTTAAATTACTGCTTTTAAATGAATATGTGGTCTGTTTTATTTGCCAGCGTTATTTTTTTCATAAGTCCTTGGTAATTGCTTGATTTCACTGTGCAAACTTCTATTGATTTCTGTCAAATCTGTTTTTTCATTTCATTCTTTTTTTTTAAGATTTTATTTATTTATTTATTTGAGAGAGGGAATGAGATAGAGCATGAAAGGGGGGAGGGTCAGAGGGAGAAGCAGACTCCCCGCTGAGCAGGGAGCCCGATGTGGGACTAGATCCTGGGACTCCAGGATCATGACCTGAGCCGAAGGCAGTCGTCCAACCGACTGAGCCACCCAGGCGCCCTCATTTCATTCTTTAAAATTTATTTACTCCTTTTATTCTTCTAACTTTTATAAATATATGCTTTATTTGTAAACATTTGAAAACTCAAAAGTCTTGTTTCCTTTTTCCTTTTCTTGGTTTATAAATGTTTATAAGCTCACTGAAAGTTTTGGCTGTAACTCTTTTTTTTTAAGATTTTATTTATTTATTTGCGAATGAGAGATAGAGAGCACGAGAGGGAAGAGGGTCAGAGGGAGAAGCAGACTCCTTGCTCAGCGGGGAGCCTGACACGGGACTCAATCCCAGAACTCCAGGATCATGACCTGAGCCGAAGGCAGTCGCTTAACCAACTGAGCCACCCAGGCGCCCTAGTTTTGGCCTTAATTCTTATCCAGAGACTTAAAACTTGGAGCAGTTCTTGGTACAGACTTCTTTTCACTGTGCCGAAGCCAAGTACAAAGTTTACTCTAATAAAATACCTTTAGGTTATATAGTAACATAGTATTGAAACTTAATATGTATGTCTTTATTGTATTTTAAATGCATTGAGAGGGGAAAATATCTTTTTTTTAAGATTTCATTTATTTGAGAGAGAGCACGAGCAGGGCTATGAGGGGGCAGAGGGAGAAGCAGACTCCCCACTGAGCAGGGAGCCTGATTCAGGACTCGATCCCGGGACGCTGAGATCATGGCCCAAGCCAAAGGCAGATGCTTAACCGACTGAGCCACCCAGGTGACCTAAAAATATTTTTTTAAGTGCATGCACAGCCCGACATAATTAGCACAAAGTCTGACTCATAGGGTTCAGTAACTGATAAATTTTAAAATTCATTATTCTGTTGATACTTCCTTTTCTTTTGCTCTCATATGCTTCCACCTGCCCCACCAGTTTCACTATCAATACCCTCTGCCAGACAAATATATTATTCTTAAAGTTAATCAAACCTTTGTTTTACTGCATTCTTCAGCAAGACTCATTTACAGACACAAATCTATTTGTTTCTTGCTTTCAGTTCTCCAGTGGATTCCTATTAGCTTTAAAAATTAAAGGGCCACCTGGGTGGTTCAGTCAGTTAAGTGTTTGCCTTCAGCTGAGGTCATGATCCTCAGGGTCCTGGGTTCAAGTCCCACATTGGGCTCCCTGCTCAGCAGAGAGTCCACTTCTCCCTCTCCCTCTGCCCCTCCCCATGTTCATTCTCTCTCATGCACACTCTCTCTGTGTCTCAAATAAATAAATAAAATTTTTTTTAAATTAAAAGACCAGTCCAATTACAATGACCTTTGATCCCTGAAATCTGCTTGTTTGCCTCCATCTCAGGTTCATCCCATAACTCAACTACCTTCCGGTGTGTCCTCGCTTCCTGGGGCACAGCAGGTTCTGCAGTGTGTCTACAGTGTTACACTTGCTCCCTCATTGGGGGGGCGGCCTGAACCTATTTCTATCTTTGCTAAACTTTCTCATGCTTTCCCAACTAAATTTTAAGGTGTCAGATAAATTATGTGTGCATTTTAATAGTGTTTCCCCACCTCCACAAATGAAATGCTTTAGTATTTTCACAGAGAATATTCTTGTCATTATTTCTTTAATCTCTTCTAAACTAGACTTAACTCCACAAGGATGATCTTTCCATGTAATTTCACTGTCTGGTACAGTCTTTGTTCTGAGTTGACTTGGAACATTTATTAATGAAAAAAGGAGATCATCACTTATTCTCAAGTACAAATGTTGCAGTAAATAGGTTAAAAAAAGACATAGAACACATCAAAGAGAGCGCCTGTGTGGCTCAGTGGGTTAAGCGTCTGCCTTCAGCTCAGGTCATGATCCCAGAGTTGTGGGATCGAGCCCCACATCGGGCTCTGTGCTCAGCGGGGAGCCTGCTTCTCCCTCTCCCTCTGCCCCTTCCCCTGCTTGTGCTCTCTCTCTCTCTCAAATAAATAAAATCTTAGAAGGAAAGAACACATCAAAGATACATGAAAATCAAAAGTTCATCAACTAATGGTTTACTACTAAAATAATACATACTAAAGATCTTTTACTGTCAGAAGATTAAAATGTTAAAATGACAAAGCATTCCTTATGGCATCCTACCTAAAAGGAAAATATATTACATGATTTTTCTTCAGAAACAATATATTCTATAAAAAAAGTCTTTTAAGATTTTAGAATTTTTATTCTTTTACCATCAATTTAAAACATACACTATTTAGAGATAAAAGTAGAAATTCCATGGTTGTCAGAAGGTGAGGGTGGGGAGAGGAATGGGAACTGGTTTAGAAGATGGAGTTCTGGAGATAGATGGTGGTGATAATTGCACAACATTATGAATGTCTTAACATCATTGCACTATACACTTAAAAATGATTGGGGTGGGGGGCGACCGCTGGCTCAGTCAGTGGAGCGTGTGAGTCTTGATCTCAGGGTTGTAAGTTCAAGCCCCACATTGGGTGTAGAAATTACTTAAAAAATAAAATTTAAAAAAAAGATTAGGATGGTAAATGTTATATTGTGTGTATTTTGCCACAATAAAATAAAATGGAAAAATATCCTATTTATAGTAAAATCAATGCTTACAGTGATCATTCACTCTAGAAATCATCTGTTAAAAAGAAAAAGAATCTGTCAAGTTATTAATTCATTTACTTAGGAAAAAAATCTCATTTTTTGGAAAGTGAGGGGAGAAATCAGAATGTGTGAGTTCAGAAGCATGGAGGTTTGAAGTATTTAAGGAGCATCGAAGATTTATTAGTTACCAAACAAGAATGGTGTTGCCAGATACATTTGGAAGCTACTACGAGTTGTGAGTTGACATACACAGGAGGGTCAGTGTCTTGGTCCTGTGTTGCCACCTACAGTCATGGAATAGGCAGGTATGTGGAGTCACCTTCTGTTGGACCCTTGATCAGCAGACATAGTAAAAAGACATAAATAACATTAGTCTGGGTAAATATCTATAGAAGTGAGTAACTGAACTAACCTGGGCAGTAAAAATGAGGAGGGCTGGAGGCTGATGTTTGGGAATTGGGGCAGTGCTGTGGTTCTCATGCAGTAGAAAACTTGGACACAGGATCTAATTCTGTGAAAAAGCAAGGACAATGGGTTGTAAAAACAGGGTGGGGCCTCTGATTGTTAATGTTAGGGGTACTGTTCCAGGTAAAATCTAGGTGTGATGTGTAACCCTTAAAATTTGAGAGTAGGAGAAAGGGAAAGGGAAATTGAAATTCTGCCTGTAACACTTTTCTAATGTGCTTCTGTGCATGTATATGCTGGTGTGCATGGGGTTTTGTCATACTACTAAAGCTTCCTGAAACTCTGATGATGGCATTTATTAAATTAATAATGAAATCATAATTAGCAGAATTCTTTTGAGGAAGAAATGAACAAATTATGTATATCTCCCAAGCACAGGATCACATTAAATAAAACTTTATCTTTTCTTGACGTGAGATACAAATGGGTAAGTTAAACCTACCTCTTTTTATGACTCATTCTTATCACTTGTCCATGAAATACATTTACTTACTATGGATGTTTTAGGGGAGGATTTACAATTTATAAATGCTTTCACAGACACACAGAGACACAAAATCAAACAATGAAATTCAGGGAAGTTGCAGCTAATGCAGATTTCAGTGCAATTTTCTAAAACTTTAGGTGGAGTAAATAAACATCCTCCTAAAATCCTTTCATTCTATAGTTTTTGGAAGTACTACCCTGTAAAGATTGTTGGACTTGACGTTGTGCTGTAACCCACATATTCCTGTAATTTCCTGACGCAGGGGATTTTAAAGGGTAAATTTGTAAGATGGGTGTCTTTGATCGCTCAAAATGAAGTAAGTCACTAAATTAATCTTACCATAAAATACATTTTTTTGAAGAGTCTTTATTCATTAGAGAGAGCAAGAGCACGAGCATGGGTAAGGGCAGAGGGAGAGGGAGGAGCAGACTCCCCCCTGAGCAGAGAGCCTGATGATGCGGGGCTTCATCCCAGGACCCCGGGATCATGACCTGAGCTGAAGTCAGACGCTCAACTGACTGAGCCACCCAGGCACCCCCATAAAATGGATTCTTAATAATCTTGTTTGGAGTGGTACTGCTGGAGACCTTCCTTGGAGGAGACAATGATGGATGATATGTGTATCCAGAGAGAGGGCTGGGACAGGGAAGAACAGGGATAGAGTGAGACACCAGAGGGCTGAGGAGGAGTTAGGGAAACTGCTAATAATACCTAAGTCTGAGAAATTTCACAATGCTTACACGTTTGGCAGGTGCCAGAAATCCTGTTTTGGAATCAGGAGGGAATTGGCTTTTCACATTCTTCCTAAATTGAGGGTACTTCTATCTTCTCTCCAAGCAACAAGAAAGCCTTAACTTTGGAGAGGTGTCCTCCCCTCCCCATTTCCTTTGGAGCACACTGCATGTTTCTGTAGGTTCTGCTGGGGATTACTTCCAGGTGAAGGAGTGGGGCTTCGTGAGGAGTGGGTATGGCAATTGTGGGCAGCTGGAGTGTCATGGTTCCTTTCTCCTTCCTCAGCTTTGCCTCCTATTGGTGAGACTGTGTATGAGTGAAAACCCAGAAGACACTTGACAACCGAGCTACTAAGAATGGACTCACAAGTGAGTAGGGAGTTATTCTTTCTACTGAAATAGCATGTCTGTTGCCATCATGTGGACATATATCTACAAGCATTTGTGTTCTAAGTACACTCAAGTTTTTCAAGGATCTGAACTTTAAGCGTTCCAAGAACTGTGGAATGGTCCTGTTTGGTCAAGGACTCATCACGTGGTAATCTCTTTCCCAATGTTATGCTAAGATATCTCAGCCTCAGTTAATGCCCTGTATTTTCTGGAGAGATGAGAGGTTTTTTTTCATATCCATCCCATGCCCTAGTTGGCACCAAAAATTCACTCATTAACCATTTTATTGACTGTAATGGGCTTACGATTCAGGTCAATGCAGGTGATAGAGATGAATAAGGAGCAAAACTTTACAGCCCAATAGGAAGGCAGATGTTCCCACATGTGAGCTCAGTCAATCCAGTATTATATGTGCTGGGGCGGTAGGTTGGGGGGGGTGCTAATTACTGAGGGAAAGTAAATGATGGTCATGCCAGAGAAGTCAATGTGGAGTCAGTCTTTTTTTTTTTCCAAATGTAAACCTCTTATAAGTTTTGACAGAATGTATTTGTACTTTTTGAAACTTATAAAAGAGAAAACTAAAATTCATTACTTCCCTTGTCCCAAATGAGGGGATTTTTTTCCCCTTCTTTGTAATTTCCCTTAGTTCAAATTTGGTAACTGGAAACAATGTATAGGGAGTACTGTTTTCTTAACTTTGAGTGTAATTCAGGAAAAGGAATATAGGAGGTAAAATAAAACCTAAGGAGCTCTGGAAATTTTTGATGAGCTGAAGAGATAAGAACAATAAAATGGCTTTAAGCATGCTTGAACAGAGAGACCAGATAAAGAAAAGCACAATGATAACTGATATGTGGAGGGCCTCAGGCAATAGAAGGGTCGGGGATAATACTATCCTTCATTATGGAAGTCTCAGAGCCTCTGGCTTGTACTCATGAACCATTTAGGCTTATACTTTATAATGAATACCTGTTATGTGAAGATAAAAGGATGTGCTGCTGATCTCATATCCTGTGTGAATTCTGTTCAGTTTTGCAGAATTATGGAGATTGCTTCAATACTCTGACAGTTATTGGATAATAAAACTAGAAGTTGTGTTTAAGAAATGTTTGCTATTGACATTTACTATGTCATTGGATCTTTAAGAACTCATAAAAGGTCATTACACCATTTCATGGATGGCAAAACTGAGGTCATATAAGGGAGTAATCTAATCAAAGTTCTTAAAAAGTGGCAGGTTATGTAATGAGTCCATAGATTTATTTGAAATTGATGGAGAATAGTGTTTTAGTTTTAAGTTTTCCAGAGAGACTTTTATACTCATGATCTGGAAGTCTTAATTACAAGTTTATTGGGAAATCCACAGGTTATATCTACATCTCATCTGGTATCTCTATAATGAAATATATGTACTTTGAATGTGTGTCTGGGTATATCTGAAAGTCCAGTGTCCAGGTGTGCACTGAAAATGAACTGAGGCCAACATCCTGTTTGAGCTCTCTGTACATGCAGCCCCCGCTTCCTTAGTGCTGTCACCTGTACCAACCTCCCCTGAATATTGGCAGAGTTAGCCCTGTCTGAAAACAACGTCCATCATCTTCTAGGAGTCAGTGACCTTTGAGGATGTAGCTGTAGACTTCACTCAGGAAGAGTGGACCCTGCTGGACAGGTCCCAGAGAAAACTCTTCAGAGATGTGATGCTGGAGAACATCAGTCACCTGGTCTCAATTGGTGAGTCTCTTAGTGTTTATTATGTATGTATATGCCCGTTCACTCATTCATTCAACAGCTGTGTGGAAAAGATTGCTCATTTCTGTGATTTCTGAAGACTCTTCTTTCTTACCCACAACTACCTCACAGCAATCTTCACATTTTACTTTTGTCATCCCACTAGAATTTCATGTCTTTCTTGCTACTCAATCTCCCACTCCAAACAGTGGTGGGAACTCATTATTTTTGAATTGGTAAGTAAATATACTGACTTTTTTTCCTGTGAGGACTGATCAGACCACAGTATTTAAAAAAAAAAACGGGCACCTGGGTGGCTCAGTCTGTTGAGTATCCGACTCTGTTTCATCTCAGGTCATGATCTCAGGGTCGTGGGATTGAGCCCTGCATCAGGCTCCATGCTCAGTGCAGAATCTGCTTAAGTTTCTCTCTCCCTCTTCCCCTCCTATCCCCCCAGTCTCTGTAAAATAAATAAATCTTTAAAAAAAAAACAAAACAGACAAATGGTTTTCCATGTAGAACCAAGATTTTTCTGGTGGAGTTGTATTATTAGATTCATTTAGGATATACTATTCAAACACTGTGAGAACTTGTATCTTCTCGCTGTGTTAAAATATTGAAGATTACACAGTTTGTCTCTGAACTTAGGCATCAACAATGATAGGTCCTTAATGTCTTTGGGAAAAGTCAAGAGTTAAACTTCTGTTCGTGAAGGACTATCCATGTTGTTTTCAACATACTCTTACCTGGGATGACTTTCAGAGGTTACCTTATTCTGTCTCATTAGTTGGCCCTATATTGAAGATCATGCAGTGTTATGGGCACAAAAGTCAAAATCCAATTATCTTTTTTCTGTGAACAGGCAGACAACTCTACAAATCAGATACAATTTCCCACTTGGAACCAGGAGAGCACCTTTCAAAAGAAGGGAGAGGTTTGCTGCAATGCCGGAGTCTAGGTGAGCTACAGTAAGAGCCTAGTCAGTGAGTAGGCCCTAAGAATCATCAAATGAAATCTAGAAAAAATAAAACAATATGAGAGGGGAAAATTTTTTCAGATATTGTCATTATACTTAACAGGTGTCAGTTTCTATTCTGTCTTTGGGAAGGTAATAGTTATGTACTTACTGGAGTTAAAATATACAAAGTGTCCCTTTCCATGATTCTCTTCTATGAAGATTTTCCCTCTCTTTTCCTCCCCAACTTACCATCTCCATCTTTTTTTTCTCATATTTCAGTCCTGAAAAGGTCAACTGTTGATGTGCTTTGTGTTTCTTCTCCTTATGGTATTCCTTAATTTGACATTCTTTCCCAACTCTGTCAGTATTTGAAACATACTCAACAAGCATTTAGTGTCTTCAGCATTTTAATTCCGTCAATGTCACTATGGCAATTTTTTCCCCATCATTTCAGATAGGGAAGATGATCTTAAAAAACAAGAAATGATATTCGTGCAACATATCTGCAAGAAGGACACAACATTAATCAGTGCAATGGTAAGCTTTAAGGGAATGAACCTGTGCTTCCAAATGATGTGGGTATTGAATAAGCAAGGAATTGGGCACAATTACCCAACCATACTTTAAGTTGAAATCAAGGGTTTTCACAGCAGGAAGTTTTGGTTAGTTTGATTTTAGGGAAGAAATTAATCTGAAGTCAAAACCATAACCTGAGGTCTTGTAAACAGATAGCTGCATGATCATGACTTACATACCTAAAATTTGAAACATAATAATGTCTTTAATCAGATATCTCTGCATTTGGAATGCTACAAAAAAGAAAATCTCTATGCTTGCTGGAGAGGAATACCCCCTGTTTATGTAACTAATCTTGAGACAATGTTGTAGGACTCTATCACTGAATGATGACTGTAGAATTTATATGTAGATGAAGGAAGGAAGGAATAAATGTGAGGGAATTTTTAACAGTCTCTTATTTCCTTTCAAAAAGCAGAGATCTCACACTCAAGAGGATACTTTTGAATACAATGATTTCGGAGAAAATTTTACTGAAATACTAACATGGACTCAATATGTGGTACCTAAAATGGGAAAGAATCCCTATATCAGCAAAGAATGTGGAAAAGACAGCGGTTATTTGACATCTTTTAATACACATAAGCAGAGTCACACTACAAGTAAATCATACGAATGTCATCAACGTGGGAATGCCTTTATTCAAAGCTCTGCCCGTAGACAAACCAATAATACTCAAAATGGAGAGAAAACATTTGAATGTCATGAATGTGGGAAAGCCTTCGGAAAAAGTTCCAACCTTAGGCGACATGAGATGATTCACACTGGAGTGAAACCACATGGATGCCATCTGTGTGGGAAAGCCTTCACTCATTGCTCTGACCTTAGGAAGCATGAGAGAACGCACACGGGAGAGAAATCATATGGATGCCATCTATGTGGGAAAGCCTTCAGTAAGAGTTATAACCTTAGGCGACACGAGATGATTCACACCAGGAAAAAACCCCATGGATGCCATCTATGTGGGAAAGCCTTCACCCACTGTTCTGACCTTAACAAACATGAAAGAACTCACTTTGGAGAGAAACCATATGGGTGCCATCTATGCGGGAAGACATTCAGTAAAACTTCTTACCTTAGACAACATGAGCGAACTCATAATGGAGAGAAACCATATGAGTGTCATCTGTGTGGGAAGGCGTTCACTCACTGTTCTCACCTGAGAAAACATGAGAGAACTCACACTGGAGAGAAACCATACGAATGTCATCTGTGTGGGAAAGCTTTCACTGAATCTTCTGTCCTTAGACGACACGAGAGAACCCACACTGGAGAGAAACCGTATGAATGTCATCTCTGTTGGAAAGCCTTTACTGATTCTTCTGTCCTTAAACGACATGAGAGAACTCACACTGGAGAGAAACCGTATGAATGTCACCTATGTGGGAAAGCTTTCAATCACTCTTCTGTCCTTAGACGACATGAGAGAACCCATACCGGTGAGAAACCATATGAATGCAATGTATGTGGCAAAGCCTTCAATAGAAGCTATAACTTCAGACTGCATAAGAGAATCCACACTGGAGAGAAACCATATAAATGTTTTGTATGCGGGAAAGCCTTCAGTAAATATTTTAACCTTAGACAACACGAGAAAATACATGTTAAGGTAATAAATGTGGAAGACTCACCACCTATAGCTTCAAACTACAAACACTCTTGAGGGCTCAAATACTCAAGAAACACCATATTTATAATCATTGTGGGAGAGCATTTATTCATCCTTATTACTTCATTCAACTGAAGGTAATCCAAAGTGGAGAGAATCCGTATGTGGGTCATCTATATGACAAAACCTTTAGATAATGGACTGACATGGAAGGATGTAAATGAAGTGAGTGAGGAAGAATTTTCATCCACAGTTCCGTCAAACAAAATGGAGAAGTTACATGTCAGAGAAAATATGTCTGTAATCAGTGCAGAAATACTTTGATTTATCCTTTTGTGCAGGGGAGTCTAGATCTGTAATCACTATGCACTCATTCAATTTAGCAACTCATTTGGCATGCAGAAGAAATCTGCTAAAACAAGAAGTAACTGGGGAAAAAAATCATTACTAGGAAGACAAGAGAATTTTGTTGCCAAAGGGTTGTGTTCAGTGAGAACTAGGACATGAAAGAGACTGAGGATATTTGGAGTATCCTATTTCCAGGATGCCTGACACACTCACGCTAACATCTGTAGTGACAAAGCACTGCCTTAGCAGCAAAAACCACAGTTTGGCACAGCTGAAAGCTGAAGCAGACAATCCAACTTTGCCCATATCCCTGACACACCAGCCACGAATGCATGTACCACCCAAGTGAGGAGACCTGTGTGTCCCAGTTCCCCCCACAGGCAAATGCAGAAAGCCAGGAGACCAGCTTACAGGCCAAGTCATTGGTCCTCACTCACTTGAGTGTGACTGGTCCTCATTCACACGTGGCAAGAAAGAGAATGCAGATGCTTATAATTAATTTATAACATTATGAGTGAGTATGCAATGCCCTTGTCAATCCCCACTTTATCTCTGCCCTTTGGTTTGAAGATATTATTGATGTGTCCTCACACTAATTTGTTTTCTATGTGTAAAGTCTTAAACTCACCCATTAATGTCACCAATAGGACATAGTTTCCCAAACCTAGAACTATTGAATTTCTCCATCTTCTCATGTTTCTTATAACTTCTATTTTGTGTAGTAATATTATAAATTTTCCTCCTAACTCCAATCTAAAGATAGATGTGGATTTGTGCATTGTGTCTTTTTTTTCCCATCATCTTTCCTGCTGCTTTACAAAAATGGTTTTGTATTTTTTAATTTTTTAATTTCACACATTGTTTTGAAAAAAAGGGAGACTGAAGTTGATATGGTTTTACCCAGACAAGTTTATTTTTCTCTTAGAGTGAGGAAACATCACTTCTTCCATCCAGGAGTTGGAATAGACTCAGGCTAGGTGGCAGCTTTGATTTCATTCAGACATTCATGTCTTTCAGGTCATTCCTCTAGACTTATTGAAGACACCTTCCAAAGTAGTATAAACTGCGAAGACAAAACGCGTTCTTTTTCTCTTTATCCACACCTAAAAACCTATGGGGAAAAGAATCCCAGTACTGGAGATTCTCTATATTTCAATCAGCCTGTGTCAGTCCACATGTTTATATATCCATCTACTTGTTATTTCCTCATAGTGATTTTGCCCATGATTTTCACTGTCTATATGAAGCAAATTCCCCCAGGTGTGGAAATCAGATGGTCTCTTCCTGGTTCTTAGAGTCCTCTCTGGTTTCACAAATCTCTGAATCTAAAACATCTAATTTCCTGTTGTCTGTCTTGTCTCTACTCAACATCTTACCTGGAAGCAGAAGCCTCAATATTTCGCTTGAACAGATTTCCAGCTGATTTTGTTCTCAGTCAAGAAAAGCTGCCTATTTCTCTGGACTGTCCTTCCGTGGTGTTCATTCCCAGATGCTTCAGTAGAAAAAGCCAGTATGAATATGAAAATCACATCACCGAGCTTCCCTTTTCTCAGACTGTATCACGTCATCTGAACAGGCTACACCTCAGTGCCTCTGTGCAGTTGCTTGTGTACTTTAGTTTCACTGCTGTCACTGGTTAGTTGGTCCAGTACAAGCTACTCAGGGCCAAAACGGAAATAATTCACCTGGAGACATTTTAAACCAAAGAATGATTCATCTCTATTTTTAATGCATTTGTCAGAATTTTGAAAATAGTAACTATTTATATTCTCCAGTTTACAAGTTGGAATCACATTAAAACTTTGATACTTTCTCATGGGCTTAATTATCTACACTTCCCTAACTTAATTTCTTGGTACTGTGTTCGTATCAAACACCCATAGGTCAGCCATACAAACCAGTTGTGCTGGGTTCTGATGGAGGTCAGCATACATTTCATTCCTGTGCCAAATGCCTGGCCTTCTCAGCCCTGGGCTTCCATGCTGATGTCCAAGGGTGAAATACCCTATTTTCGAAGCACACACGGGCACAGCCAGGTTTTCCTTTGAGGACTGTGTCAGCAATTGTGTGTGGGGGCAGAGGGCACATGGTGATTATATGACCTGTATACAGTCATGTTTCCTTGTTTCTGTGACTTTAGAAAGCATAGGTCATTATGGTGTCTGAGAGTATGTGATCAATGTGGAAGGTACACAGGTGACTGTCAGAACACAGACACATGTTACCAGATCTCATCTGCGCACATGCACGTGTCAGGGTTTGCATGTGTTGAGGGTGTTGTGTCCAGTGTGGGATCAGTGTGTGTGATGACTGTCTTAGAGGGCACACGAGGTAGAAAGCACCAGCTCAGCAGTTCAGTAAAGACTCACAGAGCACACCCACAGGGGAGCCTGGGAAAAGTGAAACCAGCATTGTGGGGTCAGGCCTGTGGGACTTGCAGGGGCTCTGGAGAAGGGAAGACTAGAATCCAGGGTCTGAACAGTTCAGAGATGTGGGAGCTGTGGGCACCAGGGATGGGGGCTCTGAGTGAGAGTGTTAAGTTTGGGCAGAAGGTTGAGGAGTGAGTTATAGAGCTATGTGGTGGAGAGCCTATAGGTTGGGGGATCAAGGATTCTAAATTCTCCACCAGGGGGAAGGACCAAAGCTACTTTGAAGCAAAACCCCAAAGCAAAAATGTGAAGTGATACATACTGGTGGAGGAAGGGGCAGGTGCAGAAACAGCTGAATAGGGTAGGTGGGGCATGGACTGCTCACACTGGCTCCCTGTTTCTCAAGGCCCAGCACCATCTCACCGAAGCCTCACTGCCCCTGCCCCTTCCTGGGGGAAGCCCCTCTTTGACCAACACTACCTGCCCTATAGCTTCCTGCTGAGCTAGAAGCAGATTTGCTGGAGCAAAAGTACCACCCAAGTGGACCAGGTGCTCCTGTCTTCGAGACTCAAATCCTGCATTCGCTGGCACCTCTCCTCCCCACCCATTCTTCACACCTGGTTGCAGGAGTCCCAGCAGATAGCACAGTCCACGCACCTGCCCATACCATCAGCAGGGAGACCCCCTGAGAGGCTCAGGACACTGGCTGTTCTGCCACCAGGTCTCACTCACTTTGTTTCTAGTTAAAACGGATGGGAAGCTATCCCTGTTTGGACTTTCTGCCTTTGGATTCTTCACTGTCTCCTGTCCCAACGCTATGACAAGTCACAATTAGGGAAGTGGATTATTGCCTTTCACCATCAATCCTGTTGGCCCTCCAGACCATCCCCCAGGTGCCGTGCCATTCCCGGTCCTAGCATTCTGCAGACCCCAGTCCTCTCCTGAGACCCCTCTTCTGTTCTCCTGGGAGCTGCGCCCTGCTGTTTCTCAGGCCCGCCCTTCAGGCTGCCTCAGGAAGGTCCCGGGGTGAGGGGGGGCCGCCGACCTCTCCTGTTCCAAATGTCACCTTCCGTGCTGTGTCTGGCACAGTATGTTTACATTCCTGGTGTGTCACTGGGAAGTGGGCTCTTCCTAGGAGGGCATCTTTAGTACGTCCGTATGGATGTCTAGTCGGGTGTGGGATACGAAGGAAAGAACACGTCAAAGAGGGAGAGCAATAAGGAAGACGGAACAAGTCAGAGAAAGTAAGGTCGAATGGGAGTAAAATAAAGGATGGGGGCAGGTGGATCCGATGGGCTCATAAAGACATAATAGCACCACAAGAAGAGTGATCTAGACAAGAATCAGTGGGGTCATCAGGGAGGGAGGACAGAACAGAAGCCTTAATAAGGGCATAGGACACAGGAAGAGCTAATTATCATGTTTTTAAAATTTTTTAAATTACTTTCCCCTCAAAATTTATTGTCACGAGGCCTCAGTGTTTTTCAGTATCATATACTGAAAATATTCTTCAGTCCTTGTTAAATAATTTTACATTATCTCAATATGTAGTTTGTAAAGACATTAGATTTTTTATATTAACTAGTAAAACCCTGTTTAACCAGCTAGTCTATTATCAGCAGTATCCTTGCTTTCTTTACGTGATCTTTTGACTCAATGAGCAGTGAGCTCAACATGACTGATAAATTGCACAGAGCCATTTCTATAGCAAACTTCTCAGGTTTTCCTGGATCTTTTACTTAAAATTTTCATGCAGTCAAACATAAAACCTTCCCTTCATGCCCTCTTTCTTGCCTTCCTGTGAAAGGGCTCCAACTGTTATTATAAAATATTACTTTCTGAGAAAACAGACTTCATCAACATGCCAGGATACTTTTCTACTGTCTTCCTCTCAAAGAACACTGATTAGACAATCATCCAGCATGAGAGGGCCTTTGTGGAAATTCGGGAGCCCAGCAGAGAAGGTCCAGCACACTGCTGGAGCAAGGAAATAAGAAGAAGTCGTCAAAGACTAGGTGCATTAAAAAGGATTAAGAGTAACAGTTTCACTTTAACTGGATCACCATTCTCCCGAAATGGCACATCCTGACCCATGTTTTCTCCCACGGGAGAAAGGGAGAGCATCTAAGTGAGTGACCTGCTCCTCTAGCCAAAGGAACCCAGGTCTTCCTGCACTCCCTTCAATACTGGGGTGTGGTGCATGACCTGGGGCGGGGAAGCCCCTGTGAAAAGAGCAGGTGGAGGTCTTACAGGGCAACGGAAGAGATGCGGATCCTACAAACTCCACTGCAGACTCCATCAGGAAGCCTGTCCATGAGCTGCCAGGGACACTGCACCTCTGAACCCCCCAGTGCTCAGTGCACATCACCCACACATCTCTCAACCTGGTGGTCAGCTACCTGAGTGCCCTCCCAACTGCGTCCAGAGTGAGCCTCGCAGGAGGCTAGAGAGCATGCAGACAACGCTGGCCCAACTCTGTGGGACTGTGCGTCAACACTAAACAGGAGCATTTAGCACCACACTAGGGAAAGCAAAAGGAAGGCTGTCAGCACCTGGCCTGGCTTTGCAGTATCAAGAGAAGGCCTATAATCAGGAATTCCACAGCTCCCAAGAGGAGACAAGAAGTGCAGAGCAGGACCATACATAGAAAAGGTGTGAGAGAGGATACAGCAAATTCAAGATTTGTTTTTTTACCAAAGTCTGGCAAGATTTATTTTTTTTAAAGATTTTATTTATTTATTTGAGAGAGAGAATGAGAGAGAGAGAGAGTACGAGAGGGGAGAGGGTCAGAGGGAGAAGCAGACTCCCTGCCGAGCAGGGAGCCCGATGCAGGACTCAATCCCGGGACTCCAGGATCATGACCTGAGCCGAAGGCAGTCGCTCAACCAACCGAGCCACCCAGGCGCCCATTCTGGCAAGATTTAAAAGAACATGGGCACCTGGGTGGCTCAGTCAGTTAAGTATCCAACTCTTGATTTTGTCTCAGGTCCTGATCTCAGGGTCGTGAGATCGAGCCCCACACTGGGCTCAAAGCTCAGCAGGAAATCTGCTTGAGATTCTCTCTCCCTCTGCCCTCTGGACTTCCCGCCGCTCATGTTCTTGCTCTTTCAAATAAAATAATACATCTGTTTTGGGCGCCTGGGTGGCTCAGTCGTTAAGCGACTGCCTTCGGCTCAGGTCCTGATCCCGGGTTCCTGGGATCGAGCCCGATGCTCCTGGCTCAGCGAGGAGCCTGCTTCTCCTCTCCCTCTGCCTGCTGCTCTGCCTACTTATGCTCTCTCTCTCTCAAATAAATAAAATCTTTAAAATAATATAAATCAATCAATCAATCAATCTGTTTTAAAAGGGGCGCCCGGGTGGCTCAGTCGTTAAGCATCTGCCTTCAGCTCAGGTCATGATCCCGGGGTCCTGGGATCCGAGCCCCGCGTTGGGCTCCCTACTCCGTGGGAAGCCTGCTTCTCCCTCTCCCTCTGCCCCTCCCTCAGGGATGGAGGACAGAACAGAAGCCTTAACTTTTAAAAACGTGGTAATTAGGACATTGGCTCTTCCTTTGTGCCCTACACCCATGCTTGTGTGCTCTCTCTCTCTCGGACAAATGAATAAAATCTTTAAAAAAATAATAATAAAATAAGCATATAATGTAGTTATATACCCAAATTCAGAATACTGCAATCCTATTATATGGTGATACATTAACCACTTACTTCCAGTGTCAAGGTTAAAGGACAAAAGTACTGAGAATAACTATAGGTACCATAATTTTTAAAGGACACGCAATGTGAAAGGAAATAAATTGTGACATCAAAAACATAAAACATATGGGGGAGAGTAAAGGTAAGTTGCTTATCAGCTAACATTAGACTGTTATATCTAGATGACGTTTTATGAAGTCTTACGATGACCGCAAAGCAACAGTAGATACACAAAATAAAAAGACAGGAATCAAAGCACACTACAGAAACTCATCAATACACAAAGACAGTGCAGCACGAGACCTGCAGAACATCGAGAAAAGAATGAGATGGCATTAGCGAGTCCTTGTCTATAGTAATTACCTAAGACATGAGTGGATAAATTCTACAATGAAAAGGCAGAGTGGGGGTGCCTGGCTGGCTCAGTCAGCATTTGACTCTTGATCTCAGGGTTATGAGCTCCAGCCCCATATTGGAGCTTACTTAAAATTTTTAGGGGCACCTGGGTGGCTCAGTCGTTAAGTGTCTGTCTTCGGCTCAGGTCGTGATCCCAGGTCCTGGGATCGAGCCCCGCATCGGGCTCCCTGCTCGGCGGGAAGCCTGCTTCTCCCTCTCCCGCTCCCCCTGCTTGTGTTCCCTCTCTCGCTGTGTCTGTCAAATGAATAAATAAAATCTTTAAAAAAAAAAAGGCAGAGTGGGTGACTGCATTAAAAAAAATACCCAGATATACCCTACCTACAAAAGATTCGCTCCAGCTTTAAAGACACATGCAGGCCCGAAGTGGTGGGGTAGGAAAACGTATCCCAGGCCGACGGCAACCCCCAGAGAGCAGAGGTACATCAGACAAAACAGACTTCGACTCAGAAACTACAACAAGAAACAGGATCATTGCATGCTGACACAGAGGTGAGTTCATCAAGAAGATAGAACATGTGCAAGTATATCAAACGACATGATACTCACACTAAAATGAACAGAATATTTTATAATGACAGAATAAGGGAAGACTTCCAAAATAAAATTAAAAACCTGATAGCATGAAGTAAAGATTTCTATTTCACTGTATAAAGATTATAACTAAAACAGATCAAAGTGCACACACGTGTATGTATAACTGTGTGTGTGATAAAACTAGAATACAAAATATTTTGTAAAATTACTTGAAAAATGAGCCAAGTAGGAAAATTAATTTACATGGACATGTCTATAAATACAACTGTATTAATAACATTTATTCAGTAATCAGTGAAATATAAAGTTATTTTCCTTATATACATAAAAATAAAGAATGTAATATTGAGCCCTGTTTGCAGTTGAGTGAGAAGCCCACATTTTGGTGATGGTTGATGGTACCACTGCGACTCTAGGCAGGGTGTCTTGCCAGAATCTATCAAACCATGAATGCACCATACTTCACACCAGCACTCAGACTCCAACTTGCCCAGAGCACAGGAGCACACAGAGCTCTTCAGAGAAGTCACTGTGCTTAGAGGCAGCCCCTAAATGATTCTTTACAAATCCAGTAACGTAAGGTCTCTGGAATGTATGTGTTGTGAGCTATTTTTAAAACTCCTACTCTTAGACACTTAGGTTGAGTTCCTTTTTTTTAAGATTTTATTTATTTATTTGGCAGAGAGAGCACAAGCAGGGGGAGTGGCAGGCAGAGGGAGAGGGAGAAGCAGGCTCCCCGCAGAGCAGGGAGCCCGATGCAGGACTGGACCCTAGCACTGTGAGATCATGACTTGAGCTGAAGCAGATGCTTCACTGACTGAGCCACCCAGGTGCCCCTGATTTCATTTTTAAAAAGCAATTGTGGAATAAAACCCATCCCATCATGTGGATTAAATGAACGCAACCTTGATTTTCATGATCAGTTTCTGCATTCTCCCACTTTATTCCAAGTAATTAATATTTTGAGGCCAGATCCACACGGGTTCAGTTTGCTAAGGTTGGAATGCATTATAAAGTCAGGGAGATCAAGTTTTCCATTACCAATCTTATTTTCCAAGATTTTCCAGCAATTCCTGCACATTAATTAGTCCTTATTCATAGAGAATTGGCAGGGCATCCTGCTTTGGTCCCTAGGAAATCCCTGCTACCCTACCTTATTGAAACCGTAGTACTCACCCCATCTCCAAACCCTATCTGAACATGAAGTCCTTCCAACGATTCAACCCCAAATGGAAATGCTTCACGAGTTTGATGTCAGTGGTTCATGGTGAGATGGAATCTGTCTAAAGATGGAAGAGGGTTCAGAAAACACCACGAGCGACTGTGAGCAAATGTGTTAGGTAGGATACTTGAGAGCTGAACATTAGTAAGGTTTAAATCGCATTTCAGAGGGAGAGAACATAACGATCAACAGAGAATATAATTTTTCTTCTAAGAGAGAAGCATTCCTGACTCCTGCTCATCTTCCCTTCTGAGCGTCCTTCTGAGGCAAGGTCACTCTTCACTCACTCCTGAGTGTTGACACTATGCCTTTCAGGGCTTGGAATCAATACACCTTCTTGTGCCACAACCATACATATCAGGAGTCCTGTTACCTCCCACAGTAACTCCTACACTGTATCCTACGGATTGAGGTTTCTGTGATTTGTCCGGCGTAACCTTCCACCCCGACCTGCACGAACACAGACAGGCTAAACAATGACGTGTGTGAGACTCCTTCTGTGGCATGAGTGACCTCGGGAGCCTGGTCAGTGGACATTAGCTGGCTTCCAGGTCAGAACGGGCCCTTCTGGTCCGGACGCCAAGAGCTGTGAAGTCTTGCCTTACATCCCCTCCTGCTCCAGGCTGGGCTGTCCCCCCGGAACGGAATCTGGGAGGGAGGCAAACACACACAGCCTCGACTCCTTGAAGATGCAAAGACGATAACACAGAAATGCAGCTCACTGCAAACTGCACGTAGGCAAACAAACGTTTAGCTTCCGACCCCATCATGTGCCCTCTAAATACAGCCCTTGTGGGGATGGTCAGTGGGAAGTTTCAGCTGAGGGGAGGACGGAGGACGCTCTGCCCAGGCCTCTCCATCGGGACTGCAGCCCGGCTGTTTGTGTCCCCGGGGCTTCCCCAGCTGATGAGGCTGGATGTTCTAAGTACCCAAGGTGATGTAACTTTGTGTTGTTCTCCTTTACTGCTTACTCCTGCCTCATCTATGGGCAGATCTCCCTTTCCTTCTTTCGGTTTCTATTAGATTTTTATAGTATCAATGAGCGGACTATGGCTGCCGTGAATCTTTGCTTCAGAACTTGCATCGTCAATAACTTCAACATGGAGACCCAGAGTTTGGTTTTTCTGTTTCTTCAGAAAGTCTTCCTACCCTAGTGAAGCCACATGTCACTTGGCAGCAGTGGGCACGTGACTGAAATCAGACACTGAAGACACTGCTAGTACCTGCTGAGCACAGATCTCCAGGTGAACATAGAGATTTTCATTTCTCCTATTTTGGAGCTTCCCAGTGTCCCACCCTCTCCTGGTTCCTTAACCCCCTTATGCATTCTTCTTTTCCTCCCCCAAGCTCAGGACACACCACTGGGTGACCCTCTTCTTGGGAGAGACACCTACGTTCTGTGCTTAGTGTAAACAGTCTGGGTCCTCACCTCCCCAACCGCCCTGAAACCCTGTTCATGTGCGTTGGGACGGGCAAGGTCAGCAGAAGCCGCAGGATGCAACCACCCATCACAGGAACAGGCTTTCCCTTCCCAGCCCTGCCCCACAGATTGCAGGCCATATCTCATACTCCTCAGCAACTTCTCTCTCATGGTTTTAATCATAACGATCTCAAGTAGTTCTCTTTGCTCAAAGATCACATCAGACTCTCAGAAAATATGAAGTTAAGAACTAACTAGTGGCGCTGGGAATCATGAAGGATAGGCACCCACGTGAACAGCTCGATGTGATGTATTCATCCTGAACAGATGGGCTTTGTTAGAACAAAACACCCCTGTCATTCAGCCCATCCTTGAATATTCACTGAGAAAGGATAAAAGGAGCACACACTTAGTGGGACACTTCAGTTCACAGCCACAAGGTTAAAAGATCACATAAAGAAAATACATTACTAGACAAACTGCTTAAACAAAACTTTGCGGATACCAAAATAAAAAATAAAAATCACTATCCTTAATAAATGCACATTGAGAGAGTGGAAAATTATTGGGTTCCAAGAATATTTTCAGCATACAACAAAGAGCGGAAAACTACCGAGTCTTCATAATCCGTGACACTATAAACGTAGAAGATAAAAAACAAAACTATGACTCTGGTGTCTAACCCTTCAGTCACCCGCCCCTCCTCCATCACTATGCTGAGCCCCTTTCTGTCCCTTCTCCCTGCTGCTTGCCCAGGTCACTGTGCTTCACCTTCCGAGCGTGCTCCCCTACCGTCAGCCCTCTGCACCCCCTCCCCCACGTGCACACGGGCCCGTCCCCCGCTCTGCACCCCTCCCCCCGAGTGCACACGGGCCCGTCACCCCCTCCCCTGCGCCCTCCCCCGCGTGCACACGAGCCCGTCACGCCCTCTGCACCCCTCCCCCCGCGTGCACACGGGCCCGTCCTCCCTCCGCACGCCCTCCCCCGTCCCGTTCCCCCCACCCCCGCTCCCACCTCCACCAGAGGGCCTCCGGGGGAAGCGTTGCCCTGCGGAACGTAAACACACCCTGGCAGGCACAGCCCGCGGCAGGGTATCCGGACAGACGGCAGGGGGCGTCCCGGGCACGGCCGGCCTTCCCTCCCAGCTCGGGACTCTGGGGCAAGACCCGGCCGCACCCCTGCAGCGCAGCGCGGCTCCGCACCAGATGGAAGCTCACACTCGCAGGCGGGAGCGGCGCTTCGGGACAGCGCTTCCGGGGCGCGGGCCGGGGCAGGGAGACTGCCGGGCCTGACGCCGCTTCTGGTCCAGGTCCACGCAGGGTAGAAGCACAGGCAGGCCCGTTCACTCCTTTCTCCTCTCCGTGTACTTCGTTCGTTCGGAACTCGTGGAGATGATTTATGAGTTCTAGTATCTTTGGGTTCCCCCTCCTGAGGACATGAGCGCGTGACGGGATAGGGGACCCAAGTGTATGCGCTGCTTCCCGGTGCCGAGCGGGCAGCGAAGGAAACGGTCCAGAAGTAGAAAGTGGGGGATGGTGACCACAGACGCAAGGCGCGTGTGATCAAAACCCATCGGCGAATGCGACCCTCATGCCCGGGTTAGCCACAGCCTTCAGAGGGCCTGGCCCCAGGCGGGATCTCAGGTCATTTCCAAAGACAGACGTCCGTGCCCTGGGCAACAGAGTCACCCCGAACCCAGAGGGCTCTCCACCGTGTCCGTCCGGGGGGACCACCAGCTGCCGGGGTGTGCGGCGGGTTAGAGGACAGCGCGCTGAGGACCACAGCGGATCCCAGCAAGCCTGAGAGCACATGGTAAATGAAGGAACCAGCTGGTTCTCAAACACTGCCTTGCTCAGACAGGACTGACTTCTCTCAGTTAGTGACAGGGTCAGCAAAAAAGAAGGGCAGGGGGACTAACAGGTATGTCGCTGGAACCACATCTGTGTGCGCTGAGAAATGACGGTTGAGTGTAAGGGACCGTGTGTGCAGTGCTCTTTCCTTAGCTTCGTGCTACTTGAGGGGGTGTCTGGGCGACCAACATCAGCACCAGCAGTGACTTGAAAAGTGAAATTTCGGGGCGCCTGGGTGGCTCCGTCCTTAAGCGTCTGCCTTCGGCTCAGGTCATGGTCCCGGGGTCCTGGGATCGAGCCCCTCATCGGGCTCCCTGCTCCACGGGAAGCCTGCTTCTCCCTCTCCCACTCCCCCTGCTTGTGTTCCCTCTCTCCCTGTGTCTCTCCGTCAAATAGATAAAATCAGAAGGAAGGAAGGAGGGAGGGAGGGAGGGGAGGGAGAGAAAGAAAAGTGAAATTTCATGGTTGCATCCCAAACTTCTTGAATTATAATTTCCTGGTGTTGAGTTCTGGATCTCCAAGAGATCTGTAAGCATGTTAGGGTTTAAGAAGTAATACTTAGCTAAATGGTTCTCAATACTGATTTCCTATCGGGATCCCTTGGGTGGTTGTAAGAAATACAATCATCCCAGACATCATTGCAAGTGTTCTGGAGCAGAGCCTAGCATCGCTGCTGTTTTAACAATACCTTCATGCCTCCTGACCCTGATCTCTGAGTTTGCTTTTCAAAGAAGATGTAGCCCGCTCCTTGCCCCCCACCCCATATTCAAGTTGCTATTTATGTTTGACCCTAAAATTCTTTAACTCCCATAGTTATTAAAAGATTGCAGAAGGGAGAGGAATTTTCCATACTTCTCCAGACCCTTTCAATATTGCCAGAAATGAAGAGCCACACTAGAGTAATGAGGCAGGATTTGGACCATGAGACCAGGGCCTAGTACTAAAACTAAACAGCCTGTGACCTAAGCTACATGGAGACTGGATCATCTCATGGGTCACAGAGGATTTGGGGACTGGTCCAGCCTTGGGTTCCTTTCCTTGCCCCGTGTGCTTTATGGACGTTTTCTTGCTCTACAGGAGAGAGTCTGCACTTAAGGGACAAAATCCTGTCAACAGAAAGAAGCACCGTTGAGGAGAGTGCTAGACAGAGAGGGAGAAGGAGAAGCTACTTGCTCTTCCCCTACAGAGCTATACAATCTTTCTGGTTGATAGTGACAATTTTTCCAAAGTTAGAAAATGTAGTCAGCATGAGCATATGATCTCTTCGCCACCAACTCCGTAGTTCTCAAATTCTGCTGCCTGTTACCACCATCTGGACACAGTTCAAAGACTCAGGCACAGACCTTGAAATAGACAAAAACGACCACAACACAAAATTGGTATCTTTGGGGTAGGGCCTAGAGATAAAAATTTTTTAAAACTCAACACCTGGGGCGCCTGGGTGGCTCAGTCATTAAGCGTCTGCCTTCGGCTCAGGTCATGATCCCAGGGTCCTGGGATCGAGTCCCGCATCGGGCTCCCTGCTCCGCGGGAGTCTGCTTCTCCCTCTCCCACTCCCCCTGCTTGTGTTCCCTCTCTCGATGTCTCTCTCTGGCAAATAAATAAATAAAATCTTAAAAATAAATTAATAAATAAAACATTAAAAAAAAGCAAAACTCAACACCTCTTACCAAAAAAAAAAAAAAAAAAAAAACTCAACAACCGTTTCCAATGTGAGAAAAACAGAATCAGTCTGTATGCAGTGCTTTCCACAATTTAATATAAGATCCACTAAGGAACATTGTTTATATGCATACCTTGATGCACTGGGCTGAATTGTGCCTAAGATTTCATGTTTTTAATAATACACAGGTTCTACCAAACTTCTTTTTATTCCCAGATAAATAAACTTTGATGAATAAAACTAATTTACAAAATGATCTTCAATGCTTAAATGTATATAAATGTATATCATATTTGGGAGAATTTTATTAATACTGAAATAATTGTATGTATTTATTTTAAAGATTTTATTTATTTGGGAGAATTTTATTAATAGTTTATTTTTTTAAAGATTTTATTTATTTGACAGAGAGAGAGCACGAGCAGGGCGAGTGGGAGAGGGAGAAGCAGACCTCCCATGGAGCAGGGAGCCCAATGCGGGGCTCGATTCCAGGACCCCAGGACCATGACCTGAGCCAAAGGCAGATGCTTAACCATCTAAGCCACCCAAGTGTCTCTTATTTATTTTAAAGATTTTATTTAACAGAGAGAGAGAGAGAGGGAGAGAACGTGCACACGCGTGCGCACGCGCACAAGCAGGGGGAGGGGCAGAGAGAGAAGCTGACTCCCCACTGAGCACGGTGAGGCTCAATCCCAAGACCCTGAGATCATGACCTGGGCCAAAGGCAGACGCTTCACTATCTGAGTCACCCAGGCAGATCCTGAACTAATTTTTGAAATACTTATTTCAGAGCCTGGCCGCTCATTCAGTGAAGTGACTCCCTTCGGCTCAGGTCATGATCCTGGGAACCTGGGATTGAGCCCTACATCGGGCACCCTGCTCAGTGGGGAGTCTGCTTCTCCCTCTCCCACTCCCCCTGCTTGTGTGCAAGCTGTCTCTCTCAAATAACTAAATGAAATATTTTTTTAAAAATAAAGTAAAAGACATTTATAATGATGTTTAATAACCAAAATATACAAGACAATAGACTATTGCCTATAATGGTTCCCACCGAAACACTTCAACAGAGCCAAAAACGATTGTCTCTGGACAGGTCACTGCTTAAAAGATGCACACCAGATAGGCTGGGTCCTGTTCCCAGATTTTATCAAAATGTAATCATTCACAGACCCAAGTCAGGTTAATTTCATAGCATTCTATTTACATTATAGTTTAAAACCTACTCACACAACTTGACTCATTTTTAATAAAAGCCATTAACAGTTTAATAAGTTCCAGTTAAAAACAGTTCAAGTTTACGTAACTATGCGGGGTCTGCCCGTGTGTCCCCGGAGCACGGTCTGGGATTCCACCATCTGCACACATGCCGGAGCTGGGAAGCTCTGCAGAGCCATAAACAGTGGCTTCCTACCTCTTTCCCCGTGTGGATGCTACAGTCACGTCCACGCCCCGTGAGGCTGGAGGCTGAGCTCACCTCCTGCACGGCGTCCCGCTCCAGCCGTCTTCTCAGAGGGGTTCACAGGGGACGCTCAAGGGGACATCAGGACAGTCCGGGCAAGCGGAGGGCTCTGAACTGGAGGCGTAAGCTTCGCCCGGGGACCGAGCGGACCGGAGGGCGGCACGAGAACTGCCGTAGGTCTGGAGCCCCGTTGCGCACCGTCTGAGGTGAGGAAGACCATTCGGAGGGACGGGCCGAGAACGTGGCTGGCTGGTGACGATGAGGACCAGTGCGGGTCCACGCGGCACTCAGGCGGGTCAGTGGTCTGCGCCCCGGCCCGCAGCTTCCTGCCACGTGGGGTTGCTTTTGGTCCAAAGCCAGTTGCGATGGACAGAACCTGCAGTCTGCACAGCCTCCAGCCTCCAGTGAGGTCTCTGAGAGCTCTCCTGCGTGATCTGGAAGGGACCGAGTCTTAGTTTATTTGGGGGCTTATGGGGAGTCTGGATGGGTGTCTGGTCAGATCTCTGGCCCAATACCTGGAGGCTGAGCTTGGAGTCCTGGCCCAGCTTTGAGTTCGTATTATGACACTTGATCAGGACGAGGCTCAGGCCATGTGTTTTAGGGGCAAACTTCAGGCCTGTCTGTCAAGGTGATGATCAGGGCAGGGTCCTGGCAGCCATCTCTGGTCTCGTCTTCTGCCCGTGGCGGGGCTCACTTCAGGTCTTTTAACGGGAGACCCTCTAGGGCACGTGGATCTCACAGTAGGTTTCTTTCCCAGCCACTGACTTGTGAGAGGGTCCAGGGTCCATGTCCCCTTGGTTATGTCAACAAGCATGGGCCTGATTGGAGGCTGTGGGGGAAGACACCACACACACGTATGTAGTGTGTTATGTACGTATGTACACACGTATGTGTGTATGTATGATGTACATGTGTACGTGCACACAGCTGAATTGCACAGGACACTTACATATGCCTTGTTTTCAATACCGTAACACACTGTAAATGTATTTTCCTTCTGTTTTCTTAATATCAATAATTTCTTTTTTTTTCTTTTCAACATTGCATTGAATATCTTAGTCAATTCAATGAGGCAAGAAAATGAAATTTATTATTTTATCTTTTTTTAATTTTTTATTGTTATGTTAATCACCATATATTACATCATTTGTTTTTGATGTAGTGTTCCATGATTCATTGTTTGTTCATAACACCCAGTGCTCCATGCAGAATGTGCCCTCTTTAATACCCAACACCAGGCTAACCCATCCCCCTACCCTCCTCCCCTCTAGAACCCTCAGTTTGTTTTTCAGAGTCCATCATCTCTCATGGCTCGTCTCCCCCTCTGACTTACTCCTCTTCATTCTTCCCCTCCTGCTATCTTCTTCTTTTTCTTTTTTCTTAAAGTATGTTGCGTTATTTGTTTCAGAAGTACACATCTGTGATTCAACAGTCTTGCACAATTCACAGCGCTCACCATAGCACATGCCCTCCCCAATGTCTATCACCCAGCCACCCCATCCCTCCCACCCCCCACCACTCCAGCAACCCTCAGTTTGTTTCCTGAGATTAAGAATTCCTCATATCAGTGAGGTCATATGATACATGTCTTTCTCTGATTGACTTATTTCACTAAGCATAATAGCCTCCATTTCCATCCACGTCGTTGCAAATGGCAAGATCTCATTCCTTTTGATGGCTGCATAATATTCCATTGTGTATATATACCATTTCTTCTTTATCCATTCATCTGTCGATGGACATCTTGGCTCTTTCCACAGTTTGCCTATTGTGGACATTGCTGCTATAAACATTGGGGTGCACGTAACCCTTCGGGTCCCTACATTTGTATCTTTGAGGTAAATACCCAGTAATGCAATTGCTAGATCGTATGCTAGCTCTAATTTCAACTGTTGAGGAACCTCCATACTGTTTTCCAGAGTGGTTGCACCAGCTTGCATTCCCACCAATAGAGTAGGAGGGTTCCCCTTTCTCCACATCCGGGCCAACATCTGTCGTTTCCTGACTTGTTAATTTTAGCCATTCTGACTGGTGTGAGGTGGTATCTCATTGAGGTTTTGATTTGGATTTCCCTGATGCCGAGCGATGTGGAGCACTTTTTCATGTGCCTGTTGGCCATTTGGATTTCTTTGGAAAAATGTCTGTTCATGTCTTCTGCCCATTTCTTGATTGGATTATTTGTTCTTTGGGTGTTGAGTTTGATAAGTTCTTTATAGATTTTGGATACTAGCCCTTTATCTGATATGTCATTTGCAAATATTTTCTCCCGTTCTGTCGGTTGTCTCTTGGTTTTGTGGACTGTTTCTTTTGCTGTGCAAAGGCTTTTTACCTTGATGAAATTCCAATAGTTCATTTTTGCCCTGGTTTCCCGTGCCTTTGGCGATGTTTCTAGGAAGAAGTTGCTGCAGCTGAGGTCGAAGAGGTTGCTGCCTGTGTTCTCCTTTAGGATTTTGATGGACTCCTGTCTCACGTTTAGGTCTTTCAACCATTTGGAGTCTATTTTTGTGTGTGGTGTAAGGAAATGGTGCAGTTTCATTCTTCTGCGTGTGGCTGTCCAATTTCCCCGACACCATTTGTTGAAGAGACTGTCTTTTTTCCATTGGACAGTCTTTCTTGCTTTGTCAAAGATAAGTTGACCATAGAGTTGAGGGTCCATTTCTGGGCTCTCGATTCTGTTCCATTGATCGATGTGTCTGTTTTTGTGCCAGTACCATACTGTCTTGATGATGACAGCTTTGTAATAGAGCTGGAAGTCTGGAATTGTGATGCCGCCAGCTTTGCTTTTCTTTTTCAATATTCCTCTGGCTATTCGGGGTCTCTTCTGGTTCCATACAAATTTTAGGATTATTTGTTCCATTTCTTTGAAAAAAGTGGATGGTATTTTGATGGGGATTGCATTGAATGTGTAGATTGCTCTAGGTAGCATTGACATCTTCACAATGTTGGTTCTCCCAATCCATGAGCATGGAACATTTTTCCATTTCTTTGTGTCTTCTTCAATTTCTTTCCTGAGTATTTTATAGTTTTCTGAGTACAGATCCTTTGCCTCTTTGGTTAAATTTATTCCTAGGTATCTTATGGTTTTGGGTGCAATTGTGAATGGGATCGACTCCTTGATTTGTCTCTCTTCTGTCTTGTTGTTGGTGTATAGGAATGCAACTGATTTCTGTGCATTGATTTTATAGCCTGCTACTTGACTCAATTCCTGTATGAGTTCTAGCAGTTTTGCGGTGGAGTCCTTTGGGTTTTCGACATACAGTATCATATCATCTGCAAAGAGTGAGAGTTTGACTTCCTCTTTGCCAATTTGGATGCCTTTGATTTCTTTTTGTTGTCTGATTGCTGTGGCTAGGAATTCTAATACTATGTTGAATAGCAGTGGTGAGAGTGGACATCCCTGCCACGTTCCTGACCTGAGGGGAAAAGCTCTCAGCTTTTCCCCATTGAGAATGATATTCGCTATAGGTTTTTCATAGATGGCTTTTATGATATTGAGGTATGTACCCTCTATCCCTATACTCTGAAGAGTTTTGATCAAGAAAGGATGCTGTACTTTGTCAAATGCTTTTTCTGCATCTATTGAGAGGATCATATGATTCTTGTTCTTTCTTTTGTTAAAGTATCCTATCACGTTGATTGATTTGTGGATGTTGAATCAGCCTTGCAGCCCAGGGATAAATCCCACTTGGTCGTGGTGAATAATCCTTTTAATGTACTGTTGGATCCTATTGGCTAGTACTTTGGTGAGAATTTTTGCATCCATGTTCATCAAGGATATTGGTCTATAATTCTCCTTTTTGATGGGGTCTTTGTCTGGTTTTGGGATGAAGGTAATGGTGGCCTCATAAAATGAATTTGGAAGTTTTCCTTCCATTTCTATTTTTTGGAACAGTTTCAGGAGAATAGGTATTAATTCTTCTTGAAATGTTTGGTAGAATTCTCCTGGGAAGCCATCTGGCCCTGGGCTTTTGTTTGTTGGGAGATTTTTGATGACTGCTTCAATTTCCTTAGTGGTTATATGTCTGTTCAGGTTTTCTATTTCTTCCTGGTTCAATTTTGGTAGTTGATACATCTCTAGGAATGCACCCAATTCTTCCAGGTTATCTAATTTGCTGGCATAGAGTTGCTCATAATATGTTCTTATAATTGTTTGTATTTCTTTGGTGTTGGTTGTGATCTCTCCTCTTTCATTCATGATTTTGTTGATTTGGGTCATTTCTCTTTTCTTTTTGATCAGTCTGGCCAGGGGTTTATCAATCTTGTTAATTCTTTCAAAGAACCAGCTCCTAGTTTCGTTGATCTGTTCTACTGTTCTTTTGGTTTCTAGTTCATTGATTTCTGCTCTGATCTTTATGATTTCTCTTCTCCTGCTGGGTTTAGGCTTTATTTGCTGTTCTTTCTCCAGCTCCTTTAGGTGTAGGGTTAGGTTGTGTATTTGAGACCTTTCTTGTTTCTTGAGAAAGGCTTGTATTGCTATATACTCTCCTCTCAGGACTGCCTTTGCTGTATCCCAAAGATTTTGGACAGTTGTGTTTTCATTTTCATTGGTTTCCATGAATTTTTTTAATTCTTCTTTAATTTCCTGGTTGACCCATTCATTCTTTAGTAGGATGCTCTTTAGCCTCCATGTATTTGAGTTCTTTCTGATTTTCCTCTTGTGATTGAGTTCTAGTTTCAAAGCATTGTGGTCTGAAAATATGCAGGGAACGATCCCAATCTTTTGGTACCGGTTGAGACCTGATTTGTGACCTAGGATGTGATCAATTCTGGAGAATGTTCCATGGGCACTAGAGAAGAATGTTATTCCATTGCTTTGGGATGGAATGTTCTGAATATGTCTGTGAGGTCCATTTGGTCCAGTGTCATTTAAAGTATTTCCTTGTTGATCTTTTGCTTAGATGATCTGTCCATTTCAGTCAGGGGGGTGTTAAAGTCCCCCACTATTATTGTATTGTTGTCAATGTGTTTCTTTGCTTTTGTTATTAATTGCCTTATATAATTGGCTGCTCCCATGTTCGGGGCATAGATATTTACAATTGTTAGAACTTCTTGTTGGATAGACCCTTTAAGTAGGATATAGTGTCCTTCCTCATCTCTTATTACAGTCTTTGTTTTAAAATCTAGTTTGTCTGATATAAGGATTGCCACCCCAGCTTTCTTTTGGTGTCCATTAGCATGGTAAATGGTTTTCCACCCCCTCACTTTCAATCTGGGGGTGTCTTTGGGTCTAAAATGAGTCTCTTGCAGACAGCATATGGATGGGTCTTGTTTTTTAATCCAATCTGATAGCCCGTGTCTTTTGATTGGGGCATTTAGCCCATTTACATTCAGGGTAACTATTGAAAGGCATGAATTTAGTGCCATTGTATTGCCTGTAAGCTGACTGTTATTGTATGTTGTCTGTGTTCCTTTCTGATCTTTGCTCCTTTAGGCTCTCTCTTTGCTTAGAGGACCCCTTTCAATATTTCTTGGAGGGCTGGTTTCGTGTTTGCAAATTCCTTTAGTTTTTGTTTGTTCTGGAAGCTTTTTATCTCTCCTTCTATTTTCAATGAGAGCCTAGCTGGATATAGTATTCTTGCCTGCATATTTTTCTCCTTTAGTGCTCTGAAGATATCTTGCCAGTCCTTTCTGGCCTGCCAGGTCTCTGTGGATAGGTCTGTTGCCAATCTAACATTTTTACCATTGTAGGTTACATATCTCTTCTCCCAAGCTTGCTTTCAGGATTTTCTCTTTGTCTCTGAGACTCGTCAGTTTTACTATTAGATGTCAGGGTGTTGACCTATTATTATTGATTTTGAGAGGGGTTCTCTGTGCCTCCTGGATTTTGATGCCTGTTTCCTTCCTCACATTAGGGAAGTTCTCTGCTATTATTTGCTCCAATATACCTTCTGCCCCTCTCTCTCTTTCTTTTTCTTCTGGGATCCCAATTATTCTAATGTTGTTTCGTCTTATCGAATCACTTATCTCTCGAATTCTGCCCTCGTGATCCTGTAGTTGTTTCTCCCTCTTTTTCTCAGCCTCTTTACTTTCCATCATTTGGTCTTCTATATCACTGATTCTCTCTTCTGCCTCATTTATCCTAGCAGTTAGTGCCCCCATTTTTGATTGCACCTCATCAACAGCCTTTTTGATTTCGACTTGGTTAGATTTTAGTTCTTTTATTTCTCCAGAAAGGGTTTCTCTAATAACTTCCACGCTTTTTTCAAGCCCAGCTAGTATCTTTAAAGTCATGATTCTGAACTTTAGGTCCGACATCATACTAATGTCCGTATTGAGTAGGTCTCTGGCTGACGGTACTACCTCTTGTTCTTTTTGCTGAGGTGATTTTTTTCATCTTGTCATTTTGTCCAGAGAATAGATGAATGAGAGAACAAAATGCTAACAGGTTTACAACGTCCCCAGCAAATATACTGTATACAAATCAGAAAGGACCTGAAACCAGGGGAAAAGAAAGGGAAAGAAAGAAAAAAGAAAGAAGAAAAAAAAAAGAAAAAAGATAAAAACATAACAATACAAAAAAAGCAGAATATGATCAAATATGATCAGGCTAGTGCATAGATCAGTGCCACACACTAGATTTTGGGCGTATTTTGGTCTGTTAGAAAAAAGTGCCTCCTAAAATTTTAAAGGAAGAAAGACATATATGTACAAAATAAGGTTTGATACAATGAAGGGATGGAAGATGACTGTAAAGATGAAAATTATAAAAGATTTTGTAAAAGGACTTGATAAGATAAGAAGTTGTTTGAAAAAAGAAAGAAGAAGATTTAAGAAAAAAAAAAGAGAAAAGGGAGAGAATGTGATCAGGCAGGAGACTAGAACAGAGCCATACACTAGTGATTTAGGGTATATTTTGATCTGTTAGAAGAAACTGTATCTCAAAATTTTAAAGAGAGAACAACTTATATATATATGCCAAAAATAAGGGTAACTACTATGAATGGATAAAATATGACTCTAAAAATGAAAAATAAAAAATGTTTTTTTTTAAAAAAGAGATTGATAAGATGTTCGTTGAAAAAGGGAAAAAGAAAAATAAAAAAAAACAGTTAAAAAAAATTAACTTTGATGAACTATTGAATCATGGTAAAAAAAAGCCATGAATTCTATGTGCAGTATTCCCCTAGCGCTGGAGTTCTCCCATTCTCCTTGATCAGTAAACTTGGTCTTGGCTTGCTGGCTGTTCCTGCTGATCTTCTGGGGGAGGGGCCTGTTGCCGTGGTTCCCAAATGTCTTTGCCGGAGGCTGAATTGCCCCGCCCTTGTCGGTCCGGCCTAAGCAAACTGCTCGGGTTTGATCTCAGGAGCTTTTGTTCCCTGCAAGCTCTCGGTACAGCTTTGGAGGACCAGGGCAAAAATGGTGGCCTCCCAATCTCCACCCGGAGGAGCCGAGAACTCGGGGCCCCGCTCCTCAGTGCGCCCCCAGAGAAAAGCAGTCACTCCCATGTCCCCGGTCTCCGGCCGCACTCCGTGCTCACCCGGCCTGTGACCAAGCGTTTCTATCTCTGGCACCCGACCCCGTGTGGAGCCTCCAAACCCAGCAGATCCCTGCGGTGCGTTCCCGCGCCGCTCCTCCCCGGGAAGGAAGGGGAGTCTCCCCGGCTCTGCCGCTTGTTGGGTCCCTGCTGGAGGAGCAGTGGCCCGACTGGGCCGCGGATCACAGTTTATGGCAACCCCGAGCTGAGAGCCCGCGCCTCGGCTCCGTCTCTGCAGCCGGCTTCCCCGCTCCGATACCTGGGAGCTCTGGCGCACTCAGGCACCCCCGGTCTTTCTGTGACCCCGAGGGTCCTGAGACCACACTGTCCCGGGAGGATTCCACCCCCTGCTTAGCCACTGGAGCGACGTCCCTCCGCGGAGCCGACTTCTAACAGTTCCAATTTTGTGCTCCGCGGCTCTATTACTTGCCAGAAGCGGCCGACGGAGGCCCCCTCCCCCGCCGTCTATCCTCCCGAATATCGCCTCGGATTCACTTCTCCGCACGTCCTACCTTCCAGTAAGTGGTCGCTTCTCTGTTCAGAGAGTTGTTGCTACTCTCCTCTTCGATCTCCTGTTGAGTTCGTAGGTGTTCAGAATGGTTTGATCCCTATTCAGCTGAATTCCTGAGACCAGACGAAATCTAGGTCTCCTACTCCTCCGCCATCTTGCTCCGCCCCCCAATATTAATAATTTTTCTCTGGCTTACCTCATTGTAAAAATACAGTGTATAACACATATAATGTACCAATATCAAGTTATCTCGGTAAGTCTGCCAGGCAATGGTAGGCTATTAGTAGCTCAGTTTGAGGGGGAGTCAGAAGTTACACGTGGATTTCCAGCTGGTGATATATGTGTTAATTAACTTGACCGTGGGAATCCACCACATGTATATGTATGTACATATATATCAAATCATGTTCTATAATTTAAGTATATCCCACTGCAATTTGCTAATTATACCACAGTAAAGCTGAAAAAAACAAAAATTTTCTTTAAAATGTTAAAACATATGAATATTATGTATACATATATTACATATACATATATACCCACACACATACAAGCAAAAAAGTTCAATAATATATGAAAAGGGTAAGACACTAAGACAATGTAGAGATCCTCCCAGGAATGAAAAGCTGAATCAGTACTTCTTTTTTGAATCAATACTTTTTAAATGAATGTAATTCACCATATTAACACAACAGTGAAAATCAGTATGACTCTCTCAAGAGATCAGGGAAACATAGGGCACATTTCAATGTCTAGTCATCGTGCAAACTCCAAGCATAGCCAGAAGGGAAGGGAATTGCTTTAATCTGAAAAGTGCATCTCCAAAACAAAACAAAACAAATCCTCAAGCTAACAGGACACTTAATGGTGAAAAGAAAAAAGGAAAAAAGAATGCTTTCCCTCTGAGATCTGGAACCAAGCAAGGATGTACCTTCTCACAGCACGGTTACATGGGGGCCATGGGCTTGGGGCCTGGAAGAGGCAGTGGGCCACGGGAGGTTATGGGCAGAAGGAGTCTCACGTGTGTCACGAGCCTCCCGTCAGCGTCTGATTGTCTACAGTCTCCACAGGGAGTATCTCCACCGACCAACATCAGCACTTCCGTCTACTCTCCGTTTCTTTTCCTCAGCATGTTTACTACTGGTATTATTATCAGTAACGATGTTTATCCTGGTTGAGGTTTATATTGTCTTTTTCTGTGTCATCTTATACTCTTGTCTTTATTTTCTTCCTTCTATGTGCTTCCAGCCTTTGTGTCCTTTTTTACTTCTTAAGAAAGACACGAAGGTGACTGATTTCAGTCTTTCTTCTATTCGCACGTGTCCATGTAAGTCTATAAGTTTGCTCCTAAGCACTGATCGAGTTGGGTCTCATGTCTTCCCTCTTGTCTTCTCAAACCCTGTGCCCGCCAGCCGTGTCTGTGCTCCAGGGTCACCACGCCACGTCTTCTGGGGTCCAACCCCTGTGCCCATGACCCGTGTCTGTCATCACGTGTTTCTAATCCCTCTGCCAGTGGTTCTTGCCAGGTCTCCAAAATCTACATCCCTTGTGCTTGCATCCACATGGTAAATCGTCCCGTTCTACAGGCATATCACGAGCTCGCGGCACCGTTTCCCTCTATGCCCATACAGCCCATGGCAGGAGCTCAGCCGACCCGGGGGAGGCATCTGAGTTGCCAAGTGTCAAAGCAGCAGACAAAACCATCGACTCAAAAATGAGAACGTGAGCCATCTAATCACTTACTGTGGTGGCATAAGCAAGAGCCCTGGCCATAGAAGAAGTTCTCCCCCTGTTGGATGGGGGGGTGTGCATGGGATATTGTACAGATCACAGAGCAGTGCACATGAATGTGGGGCTGGTCTTGCTGTTGAGGAAACCCCAAACAAAAGGTTATGGCATTTTCATAGACCCTTGGGCTGGAGGGAGAGTGAGAAGCACTGATGCAGGAGAGTCCTGAGCACTGTGTCAGAGCTGGAAAAGTGTCTTCCAGGTTTCCCCTTCTTCTCTCCCTACAAGGGGATCTCAGCAGAAGCATCTGGGGAGGACCTCATCACAAGACTCAGATGAAGAGAAGCATGTGTGTTTCAGGAAATGCTGTCCTTCCCTGAGGTTTCTTATGACGAAATACAATTATCTGTTAAGCACCAAATTCCCAAGTGGCACCATCATTTAATGATGAGTGGAGAAATGGGATCCCATGAAGAACGTTAGGAGAATGTGTCAACAGTTGAGAATATACACAAGAGCTTAATTTCACAGGCGCACCTGGGTGGCTCAGTCGTTAAGCGTCTGCCTTTGGCTCAGGTCATGATCCCAGGGTCCTGGGATCGAACCCCGCATCGGGCTCCCTACTCAGCGGGAAGCCTGCTTCTCCCTCTGCCTGCCACTTCCCCTGCTTGTGCTCTCTCTCAAATAAATAAAATGTTAAAAAAAAAAAAAAAGACTCATTTTGGATATACTGCTCTCATTCCAGAACAGTAACAGGATGAATTTGTGTTCTATGTCAAAGAAACAGAGAAATTAACAGAAGGGAACACACACACAGCACTAAATTCATATAGTCCAAGAGGGAACCTCTGCTAATGAACTAGTTGTAAAAGCAATTCAACTATTTCAGAGTACTGCTTTAGCCGAGCTTTCCCAGTGGTTTTTATAAAGGTTGATAATAGATCCTTCCATAAACTGGCCCATATAATACATGTCAGACAAATATGACATATGCAAAGAAATGTTAAAATATTACACAAAATACAAGTAAACATTGCATCAACCTAGTAAAATATTGTGCCATGATCAAGGGACCTTTATGTCAGGATGCAAGTGTGAGTCAGATTTAGGATATCCATTAAAACAACTATATTAACAGAAACGAGAAAATGATGTGCTCATGTTCATAGATGCAAAAACTATATTGGAAGAACTCTACAGAAATGTGTTTTAATCAAACAAACAAAAACTATAAGTCTGTACTCAATATGCATGCTTGTTGGGCTAAACATCGCCTTGGTGTGCACAAGAAAATTTAGTGTAGGGTAACTGCTAAAACAGGAAATAAGTGAAAAAGAAATCTCCAGAAGGATTAAATCTTCTATGAAAATAGGATAATTCATGCTGGAGAAGTTACTTTACGAAAAATCGTCAGAAATTCTTTATTAACAGATCAAGTAAACACTGATGGTGCAAGAGTTATCTTCCTTTAAAAGGACGGTTAATAGTGCCATCAAAACTTTAAAAGTAATAAGGGGCGTCTGGGAGGCTCAGTCGGTAAACCTCTGCCTTCAGCTCAGGTCATGATCCCAGGGTCCTGGGATTGACTCCTGCATCGGGACCCTGCTCAGCGGGAAGCCTGCTTCTTCCTCTGCCTCCGATCCTCCCCCAACTTGTGCTTGCTCTCTCTCTAATAAATAAAATCTTTATTAAAAAAAATAGCCACTGCAGATGTCTTCCTGCAGTTGGAAGCAATCCCCCAAATACCGTGGGATGGTATTATAGCACCTTTCTTGCCACCCCCACCTCCTAGCCTGCAGCCCTGTTTTGGGGGACTGTGCCCGTTAGCTTGTTTTTACTCACTTGTGACGTCTTTCTCCCTAAGACTGCCAGTGTCCACACTAAGCAAGGTCTTCAGGTGTGGAAACGCCTGGTGATCTCACTGCCCCCGGTGAGGACTTTTACCTCTGCAGCATCTTAGTTCAGGGAAACTTTTTGGCCCCACAACTCTCTAACTTTCACAAATACACCCTTTAAGCGAATATTTCCTACTGCCACGTCACCTCTGCTCACCACGTCTTACTGGGAAGCAGAAGCCCCAGTATTTTGCTTGCACAAAATTCCACCTTATTTCTACTAAGCCCAGAAAGGCCCCACTTTTCTCCTGGGACTTCATTCTCGCTCCCTGATGGTTTTCAGTTGCCTCCATAGAAACACCAGTGTGCGTGAGGCAGTCCTCTTCGTCTGGTACCCCAGAAACTCCTGTTTAAACATCTACGTAGCAATGTCTTCAAAGATTTGTATATTTTAACCAGATTTTAGTATTGCTTTTTATGGGTTGGACCAATAAAATCTACTCCCTCATGGCAGAAACTGACATTCTTTTACTTCATGTATTTTCAAGCAAAGAATGCTTTAATATTTTTATGTACAAAACACTTACATCCATATTTTAAGAGCAATAGGACTGTTCTGAGGACAAATCCTCCTAATTGACCATCTGGATTCATACTGAATCTTTAATGCATTCTTATGGGACCCTGGTTACATTTTCTGCATTTTTTAAAAAGATTTTATTGATTGATTTGACAAAGTGAGGGAACACAAGCAGGGGTAGGAGCAGAGTGAGAGGGAGAAGCAGGCTTCCCGCTGAGCAGGGAGCCCGATGCGGGACTCGATCCCAGGACCCTGAGATCATGATCTGAGCCAAAGGCAGATGTTAACCGACTGAGCCACCCAGGTGTCCCTTTCTGCATTTTTCCCATTGATCTTTTTGCTGGTATGTTTGTAGCAAACACCTCAGATGCAGACCCTTGGGCTCCACCTGCGTCTTACACTATCTGCCAAGAATGAGGCAGTATGGCTCTGTGCATGGGCTTTGAGCTTCTCCCTGCCAAGCCCTGGGTTTCCGTGTCAATGTCCAAGTGTGATATGCCTCATGATCAAGACACACATGCACAGCCAGATTCCCTGCATATAAGGATGGCCAGAGAGTATATGGCCCTCGGATCTGCACAGTTGTTTCCCTGGTTTGTCCGACTGAGGGTGTTGGCCACTATTTGTCTGTTGAGTGTGGTCAGGGTGGGGGGTGCACATGTGACTGTCAGAACACAGACACGTGTTACCAGATCTCATCTGCGCACACGCACGTGTCAGGGTTTGCATGTGTTGAGGGTGTTGTGTCCAGTGTGGGATCAGTGTGTGTGATGACTGTCTTAGAGGGCACACGAGGTAGAAAGCACCAGCTCAGCAATTCAGTAAAGACTCACAGAGCGCGCCCACTGGGGAGCCTGGGAAAAGTGAAACCAGCATTGTGGGGTCAGGCCTGTGGGACTTGCAGGGGCTCTGGAGAAGGGAAGACTAGGGGCAGAGTTACTGAAATGTGTAGTGGAAATCCTGTAAGTTTGGGGCTACGATCTGCAGTTTGTGATTTGGGGGTCTTGTAGGGTCAGTGATCATGGGGACAGCAGTTTGAATGCCTCCAAGGAGTCAGCAACGGATGCCCTATGGGTCAGTCACCCAACCTGTGAGGGACAAACACAGACATCCTTGTGTGGTTTGATATGGGGGACATGTCACGTTGGTGGGCACCCCCCTCCCCTGGGAGAGTGCCTTGCCCTCTGCAGTCACTGTGCCAGGCTGAGGCCCCACCGTTCCTCATTCACTGCCCGTAGAGCACACCAGGCAAAATCCCTGCACCAATCACATCCAACAAGTAGGGGGCCTGGGCGGCCTACTCTTGGTTTGGGCTTGGGTCACAATCTCAGGGTTGTGGAATCGAGCCCTGCATCAGTCTCCACGTTCTGCGTGTGCCGCTCCCTGCCCCACCCCTGCTCACGCACTCCCTCTAAAATAATTTACAAGACCCATCTTCACTGCCA
This sequence comes from Callorhinus ursinus, assembly GCF_003265705.2. Classification (NCBI taxonomy): domain Eukaryota; kingdom Metazoa; phylum Chordata; class Mammalia; order Carnivora; family Otariidae; genus Callorhinus; species Callorhinus ursinus. Next base: position 245,855 of record NW_027397079.1, read on the forward strand.
GCCTGAGAGACCTGACCAACTCCTCGCTGAGGACACGAGTGTTAGGAAATCGTCATTTAGAAAGTGCATGAGAGGGAGCGCCCGGGTGGCTCAGTCAGTGAAGCGTCTGCCTTCAACTCAGGTCATGATCTCAGGGTCCTGGGATCGAGTCCCATGTCTGGCTCCCTGCTTAGCAGGAAGTCTGCTTCTCCCTCTGTCTCTTCCTGTGGCTCCCCCCGCTCATGCTCTCTCTCAAATAAATATAATCTTAAAAAAAAAAAAAAAGTGCATGAGAAAACTTTCACTTCCATCATAGGTCGTATAGAAAGACTGTTTTCCGAGTATAATCGGCCACAATAGGACCGACTGCTCGCCCCACCCCCGTACCCTTACTGCCACTTGGAACAGTCGGCTCGCTCTACATCTGACATACAGGCAGGAGCTACGCTCGGTAATAAGACTACAGCAGAACAAAAAATTGGGAAAGAAGACTATGTGTACATGAAGTGACTGTGTATGCAGAAAATCCAACTAAAAAAAAAGTGCTGAGAAAGTTATTAAACTTACCAAGTTCAGATAATTCAAGGTCATATAAGTCAATTATACTTATCTGTTAGCGATGAATAAATGTAAGTTAAAACATGAGATTTACAAAGGCATAAAAATATAAAACCTGGGGATGACTGTGATGGAAGTTGCGTGAGCTCCTACAGTGACAGGTCACGTTGTTCTCTCCCACATACAAGGACCTACGGCCCCAGCTCCAAAATGGGAGATCATGGGTCTTGTTGCTGGGGGCTTGACTTTACTGTAGTAGACCCCCATGTACTTGCTAGCCACTTCACATACAAACCAGCAGCCTCTCCCCTTCGTCTGAGGGCTTCATCTGCCCCCTGCTCACGTCGCCCCATGCCCCACTCCCCTCCACCCAAGGAGGTCCATCTGGTTACTTTGCCCTCTTTTCTTAGAACGCTGTTCGCTGTCTCCTGGGAATGCATTTTGACGGGTTGATTCCTCCATTCACCTGCCTTGGCTCCCCTCCTCTCTGGGCCTGTCCTCTGAACTGGTTTTGCCGGGAGCCAACCCCCGTCCCCCCCCCCAACAGGAGCATCTACTCTCTCCAGCGCTAGAGCCTCCCATTGCCCCTCTTCCTCCCCACCCGCCCTGCTCTTGCCCAGGTCGCTGCTCCGCTTCACCCCAGTCACCTGCAGCTCCTGTCCAGGGGTCCTCTCCCTCCATGCCCTTGACCCCATCCAGGGTAGGGTATCCGAGCCAGGAACCCCTAGAAGAAATTAGGGGCAATTCTTTCACCTCAAAGTTTTGGTGCTCTGTTTTGAGACCTTCTGCGGCACAGAGGGACACACTTTTCTTGGGCTGCAAATGGGGTCCTGAAACTCGTCACTTCCTACCAAAGTCGGCCCTCCTGGGTCTCGTTCTGTAGTACCTGGTGGCAAACATCTGCCAAACTGAGAAGAGCTGCCACAAGAGACCGACGAGAAAAGTTTATTTGGGGTTGAAGAATTGTGCTTTGGGGAGTACAGATTCCAGCAGTAACCAGAAGTGTCCCACGTACGGGGTGAAAGCAAGGGGTTTTTATGAGAAACAGACGGGCAACTACATGGCTGGGGTAAAAGAGAAAACGGTTGTCCTCTGGTACCGACATATGGTCAATCCTGGAGCGTTTTCCTGTGCACTTGAGGATGCACTGTGCTGTTTGTGATGGATGGAGTGCTCAGGATCCATCTGATCTAATGTGTCATTGAAGGCTCATGTTTTCTTACGGATTTTGTCTGGTTTAGCCATTGATGAAATTGTGTATTCAAGTTCCCCTCCTATCATTGTATTACTGTTTCTCCCTTTACATGTGTTTGTTTTATATACGTAGGTGTTCATTTTTTAAAAGATTTTGAGAGTCGAAGAGATAGATCATGAGCAGGGGGAGAGGGGCAGAGGGAGGGAAAAGCAGACTCCCTTCCGAGCAGGGAGCCCAACGTGGAACTCGATCCCAGGACCCTGAGATCATGACCTGAGCCAAAGGCAGATGCTTAACCGACTGAGCCACCCAGGTGCCCCTATATGTAGGTGTTCCTATGTTGGATGCACAAATATTTACAGAGTTTCTACTATCCTGCTGTTGAACTGACCCCCCTTATTGTCAGGTGATACGCTTCATTGTCTCAACGCCATTCTAAAATAAAAATTTATGCAGAATTCGGTCACAAACTATGTATTAATCTTTAATTCATCATTATAATCTACATACATGGTTAACAATATGTAGTAATGACACATCATCCTGTGCTGTTTTTCAGTTAATATTCAACGTTACTTTCTAGTTGGACCCAATCATAATTATTGCTGTATGAAAAATAGGACCTAACCAATATAATGGATATTTTAGCAACAACTTTGCCTCATATGCAGTTCTACATACTAGTCCATTAAGAAAAAAAATCATTGTCATAAAATTCTGCATTCAGAATTCCCAGATGATGTCACAATCCTACATATGTTTCTTACATTTTTATAATAGGCCATCAGGCAAAAATATAAATTAATGTCTAAACTGTGGGGTTAGACATTCTCGATAGATGTTTTTCCTAGTCAGGAATTTCTAATGCAAACTCTAACCTTCCATCTGATTTTAGCAATGGCATATATACAATGTGAGAAATTGCATGTTGACTAAGGAATTAAAAATCACTGAAGACTTCCATTCATTCACTATTCTACAGTGTGAAACTTCACATGCCTACAATAGTTTTTCTACTAGTAAATGTTTTTTCCATGCATATTACAATGAATAAGCTCCCCAGCATCAATTTTTGTTATTCTCCTAGAGTGACCTCCTTTTGTAAGATTCTCCTGTGTAATTTCCCATTCCAGGGAGATTACATTATCATTCATACTGAATTTTCTTGTGCACCCTACAACCGGAGATCAGCTAATGTCTCTTCCTCCTTGATGATAAATATTGCGTTCCTCCAAATGGAGTTCACTCATGTTGTGTAAGGATAAACTTAAAATGAAGGCATTTCCATAATGAATATGGCCATAAATTTCCCCCACTTATGAATTCTCGGATTATAGATTAGAGCTGTGGCTGAAGGCTCTTCCACGTTCTTTCACTACATTTAAAGTGAGTTCTCTCATGTCTTCAAAGGCAAGAGCTCGTAACAAAGGCTTTTCCACATAGAGGACATTTATACGGGTTTTCTGCAGTATGAGTTCTCTCAAGTTCTTTAAGATTAGAGCTTTCAACAAAGGCTTTTCCACATAGAGGACATTTATATGGGTTCTCTCCAGTATGAGTTCTCTCATGTTCTCTAAGATTAGAGCTTGTAACAAAGGCTTTTCCACATAGAGGACATTTATATGGTTTCTCTCCAGTGTGGGTTCTCTCGTGTTTTCTAAGACAAGAGCTTGTAACAAAGCCTTTTCCACATAAAGGACATTTATATGGTTTCTCTCCAGTGTGGGTTCTCTCATGTTCTCGAAGACAAGAGCTTGTAACAAAGGCTTTTCCACACAGATGACATTTATATGGTTTCTCTCCAGTATGAGTTCTCTCGTGTTCTCTAAGATTAGAGCTTGTAACAAAGGCTTTTTCACATAGAGGACATTTATATGGTTTCTCTCCAGTGTGAGTTCTCTCGTGTTCTCTAAGATTAGAGCTTGTAACAAAGGCTTTTCCACAGAGAAGACATTTATATGGTTTCTCTCCAGTGTGAGTTCTCTCATGTTTTTTAAGACAAGAGCTTGTAATAAAGGCTTTTCCACATAGATGACATTTGTATGGTTTCTCTCCAGTGTGCGTTCTCTCATGTTGTCTAAAACAAGAGCTTTGAACAAAGGCTTTTCCACATAGATGACATTTATATGGTTTCTCTCCAGTGTGCGTTCTCTCATGTTCTCTAAGATTAGAGCTTGTAACAAAGGCTTTTCCACATAGAAGACATTTATATGGTTTCTCTCCAGTGTGTGTTCTCTCATGTTGTTTAAGATAAGAACTTTGAACAAAGGCTTTCCCACACAGATGACATTCATAAGGCTTCTGTCCAGAATGAATATGCTTATGTCTAGTTAAAGATGAAAAATACCTGAAGTGACTCCCACACTGATTACAAACAAATGGATTCTCTCCTGTGTGAGTTATTTTATGGGAACGAAGGTGGGAGTTTCGACTGAAGTTTTTTCCACATTCATCACATTTATAGGGTTTCTCTCCTGTGTGAATTCTCTGGTGTATGCAAAGCTTCCTTCTATTATGGAAGCATTTCTCACATTGATTACATTTATAAGGTTTTGCTTCCATGTAAGTTTTCTGGTGTCTATAAAGGTCGCTTCTATGACTGAAATGTTTCCCACATTCACTCCATTTATAGGGTCTCTGTCCAGTGTGAGTTAAGACATGTTGAGTCAATGTGTAGGTTTGAGTGAAAACTTCATCATACCCAATATGTTCAAACGGGTCTTCTCCTGAGTGATATTTCTGCTGTTGGGAAAGAGATGAGACTGTTATAGGAACTTCACAGAAATATTTATCCATAGGTTCTCTATGTATAAATTCTAGGCTGACCACTCAGTGATAATCTCCAATTAATTCCCCAGGTTACTTACGTGCACATGGGGTATTCATCTCCTGCACACACATTTTTACCTTTGCATATTATATGGATGGAGGTTTCTGTGATTTGTCCCACATAACCTTCCACCCCGACCTGCATGAACACAGGCAGGCCAAACAATGACGTGTGTGAGACTCCTGCTGCACGAGTGACCTCGGGAGCTTGGTTAGTGGACATTAGCTGGCTTCCAGGTCAGAATTGGCCCTTCTTCTGGTCTGGATGCCAAGAACTCTAAGAGTTGATTTAACTTTCTTATTCTCCTTTACTGCTTCCTACTGCCCTCATCTATGCACAGACTTCCCTTTTTTTCTTTTGGTTTCTATTAGATTTTTATAATATCAATGGAGTGTTTTTTCCCCTTTGAAACAGAGTATGGCTGCTGTCAATCTTTTATGTAGAATGTAACTGGTGTAGTCAGCAGGATTCACGACACGACTTTTCTGTTTCGAAGAGGAAACCCCACCCTCATGCTGATATTCCTGAGTGGGAAGATCTGCAGTTTTGCTCACTGGCAAAAGAATGGTCTAAGCAGGTCAGTCTGTGTGAACAATGGGAAGGTAAAATGAAGTCAGCCGAGCCACCACTGCTCATAGACACTTTGCGGACTGTAACTGGGATAGATGGGTCATTCCTAGCTTGCTGGGAATGGTGTTTGTTAACAGCCTATAGACAAATGATCACATCGTGGTAAGTGCCAGGAGGAAAAACTAAAATTAGAAAAGGAAATAGCGGATTTACAATCTAGAATGGCTATGCTTCCATGTCAGACTTACCAAGTCCACACCTATCAGCATGGGGCAGAAAAAATGGCCATATGGTTCGCCAGGGAAAAATAAAAGAGAGGGAGGATGGACACTAAGAAAGAGCACGTAGCTATGGATGCTGCTGGGTGTGAGTGGGATGGCGACATCTGGGATGATGATGACAGGGGGACGGACACCACCTCTCAGAGACACCTAGGGCAGCAGAAGCATCACCCCGCAAGAGTGAGAAGAGATACTCTGAGGATTCTGAGAAGAGAATGCCCTATGAAGAGATGTTACAATTACAAGAGACTGTGCTACATGATGTTTTAAAAAAAGGTGGATTCTGAATGCACTGCTACATCTGTGGCAGTTTCAAAGAGATCTTACCCTAAGATGGATGGAAATAATGGAAGCAACTCTGTATGTATAAAAGTAGGAGATATGTAAAAAAAAAAAGATATAAGGAACAGGAATGTATTTTTTTGAAGGTAAAAGAAGGTAATTTTGTTCTGGATGAGACTGATTGTTTGGAGAGAAATAACTTAGGATAAAATCTGAATGCAAAGTAAACTTGTGGAAGGTTTGTGAAGGGAGATCTTTGGAATTTTAAGTATGATAAGGACAGACTAAATAAGATTGAAATAAATGGATTTTAAAAGTATATGGTATAAAATTCTGCTTTTCTCTCTGTTCAAAAGACAAGTTTCTCAAATTATTGGTCTGCACTTGCTAAGATATAAAGTTGTTTTCTTTTTGTCTGCTCAGAAAAACCAGTTTCTGTGTTTTGTCTTTATCAGGTCTTTAAGATTCTGTAATCCAATTTAGGCATGTGCTTTAAAACTTTCTAGGGGTTTAACAAACTTCCCAAGATTTCAATTGCAAATGACGTCTTTTTGAGCGAGGCCTTTTTATTTGGTGTGTTAAGTTACTTGGAAAGCACTGTCAAACAAATCATGTTAAGCCTTATGTTGTTTGGGTAAATGCTATAATTTTTCTAGAGATTATATGCAATTCCTTGTTTTTTTTTTTTTTAAGATTTTATTTATTTTTTGACAGAGAGTGAGAGAGGGAACACAAGCAGGGGGAGTGCGAGAGGAAGAAGCAGGCTTCCCGCCAAGCAGGGAGCCTGATCCCAGGACCCTGGGATCATGACCTGAGCCGAAGGCAGATGATTAACAACTGAGCCACCCAGGCGCCCCTGCAATTCCTAAAGTTTTAATAAAGATCAAATAAGCCCATGCTATCTTGGTTGCAATTTATCAAAAGGATGACTTAAAAAAAAAAAGAAGATAGCAGGAAGGGAAAAATGAAGGGGGGGAAATCGGAGGGGGAGACGAACCATGAGAGACTATGGACTCTGAGAAACAAACTGAGGGTTCTAGAGGGGAGGGGGTGGGGGGATGGGTTAGCCTGGTGATGGGTCTTAAAGAGGGCACATTCTGCATGGGGCACTGGGTGTTATGCACAAACGATGAATCATGGAACACTACATCAAACACTAATGATGTAATGTATGGTGATTAACATAATTTAAAAAAAGGATGACTTAAAATAATGGTTAATTTAGTGTCACCAAATTTTCATGGGTAATTGTTAAGATAGCTTTAGCTTTCAAAGTCTTTGGTAACCTAGAACTTTAAAGTTTTGCTTGGATGGTAAATTGGGATTGAACTCGTTGGATGTCTAGGTCTTTTCCATATAGGATAAAGTGCTAAAGCACTGATTACTGAAACAGGCTTGCACTTCTGATTTCTTACTGCAGAGAAACTAAGGATATTTGAGTCTTTTGATAAACATGCTTTGTGCTTAATTGATTCATAAATTTGCCATCCAAAGAATTCTAGTGTGACAGTTCACAACTGGTTACTACTTAGTTTTTATTGAAGACGCCTATGGGAAGACATTTGGCAGTGGGCCCCAAATACTAAAATTACTGTTTTTCATGTAGATGCTCAGTGTGCTTACCTCCACAGAGCACACCTTCAAAAAAGTAGCTAACTCACTAGCTGAATCACGGCAAACACAGTTAAGCCTGTGACTGACACCGGACTGGTGAAAAGTGGACCCTCGGGAAGGTAGGCTACTCACAGGTGGGCCCAGGACTGTGGGATACCCATCACTCGGGATGCCATGAAAAAAAATGTATTAAAATGTCCACCTTGTCAGATTTGGCAAAAGCAAGAAATCCCACAACAGTACAAGGGACAGAATCAGCAGCAAAGACCCCCTGCCCAAATTTGGCAAATACGTTATGTGGGGCCATTACCCTACTTCCAAGGCTGTCAATAGATTTGTGTGACAGTGGACACTCTCTGGGTATTTAATAGTTGGCCCATTTGCCCACACCACCCAAAAGGAAACTATCAAAACCTTAGAGACTATTCTATGATGATGTACCTACTCAGACCCAGAATAATAACGGCTCCCCCTTGACAGGTAAGTTAGTAAAAGCTTTTACCTCCTCCTATAATACTGAATGGATTTGTCATATTTCTCTATTACCCCCAGGCGGCTGAACTGATGACACAGATAAACAGATTTTTTTTAAACAACAATTAAAAAAAGTAGGGGATGGCTCTTCATCAAAATGAAACTTATACTTAATGGAGGCTTTAAAAATCCTGAACGACAGACCAATTGGTCAAAATGAGACTCCATTAGGGCAGATTAAGACCCCTAATTCACAAATAAGCTGTAGGACAAAACCCTTCTAGCCAATATTAATATGCTGGAATATTAATTCAGATGCTAACTTACCTTCCAAAGCCATCAGACAACATTCCCACTTCTGCTGAAGTTACCTGCTCAAGGAGGGGTTGCTTACGATGATACTCATGTACTCTGATGCTAAAACATTCTATCACGTTTGGGTTCTATGCTGTCCCATCGCCTGGACTCAAGCCAAGGCTATCTCCACCAAAGCAGGACAACCACTGACCCTGCCCTGTTGGGCCCACCGCTCTCTACATGTAGGACCTACATGCTGGTGTCGTGATGGACACAAGATTTACTCCCAAAAACACGTCGGACATCTTCTTGACCTCACTGCCCAAACTCGTCGAGAGCACTACAATTTCACTCTAGGAGTAACAGCTATCACCTTGTCTGATGATGGTAAACATACACATGTAAAATTGAGAAAGCAAATTCCCAATGATGTCAGTTTAAAACGAGAATCTATGCTTGTGACAGTGCTAATTTTCCATTACCAACTGTCAATTAATCAGGTTAATACTTGCTCTAGCTTATTGGACTGGTTACCCCGTTGAGGAGGGTTTCTACAGGGTGCTGTGCTCATAACAACATTCACTGTTATTTATATGTTGTTGGACTTGTGGATGTACCAAAAGTGCCTTGCAGGTACACATGGTATCGTATTATGCATGACAACTCAAGGACCGAATGTACTGTATGGATGGAGGTTTCTGTGATTTGTCCCACATAACCTTCCACCCCGACCTGCACGAACACAGACAGGCTAAACAATGACGTGTGTGAGATTCCTGCTGCATGAGTGACCTCGGGAGCCTGGTCAGTGGACATTAGCTGGCTTCCAGGTCAGAACAGGCCCTTCTGGTCGGGACGCCAAGAGCTGTGAAGTCTTGCCTTACATCCCCTCCTGCTCCAGGCTGGGCTGTCCCCCCGGAACGGAATCTGGGAGGGAGGCAAACACACACAGCCTCGACTCCTTGAAGATGCAAAGACGTGATAACACAGAAATGCAGCTCACTGCAAACTGCACGTAGGCAAACAAACGTTTAGCTTCCGACCCCATCATGTGCCCTCTAAATACAGCCCTTGTGGGGATGGTCAGTGGGAAGTTTCAGCTGAGGTGAGGACGGAGGACGCTCTGCCCAGGCCTCTCCATCGGGACTGCAGCCCGGCTGTTTGTTTCCCCGGGGCTTCCCCAGCTGATGAGGCTGGATGTTCTAAGTACCCAAGGTGATGTAACTTTGTGTTGTTCTCCTTTACTGCTTACTCCTGCCTCATCTATGGGCAGATCTCCCTTTCCTTCTTTCGGTTTCTATTAGATTTTTGTAGTATCAATGGAGTGTTTTTTCTCCTTTGAAGCGGAGAGTTTGGCTGCCATGAATCTTTTGTTCTAGAACACCTTGGTAGCATCTTTATTGGAGGACTGAGTGCTTTTGAAGATGTCATTATGTTTCGTGCAAATAAACCAGTTATACAATTATCCTTTTATCAGAGCTGTTAAGGTTTAAATACAGGCTAATTTCTTCCCCAAATTAAATTTTTGACCACATTCTGTGGCAATATGTGATTTTTCTGCATTGTTAACATATCCGACTCCCAGGCCTACAACACGGACAGGCAAGGTTTGTCCTCATGAAACTTACTATTGTGTTGCAGTTAGATGGGTCCTCCTTGAAGATATCTTGCATAGATATTGTTTCTTCCTTTTTATGGCTGTTTTCCAAGCCTGAAATAATTGAAAATAGTAAGAAATAAACCTAAGAAATATCTTGAGTAGAGTAGGGGAACTAAAGTGTTGAAAAACACACAAGACCCATGTGTGTTCCTAACACTGACCACTACATGACCAAATAATGTGAAACTGAGGATTACACTGGTGAATAGACATGCACTTTAGAATAATGTCAATCAGAATAATATCAATTAGAAAAAATCTCAAAAAAGAAAAATAATGATGGGCTGTTGTAGAAAATATGGGAGCGGAAATCATTTAAAATCATTTAAAATCATTTAAAAAAAGCAGGAATCATGACCAAGACCACAATGTGAAATTTTACATCCTATGAGGACGGGAACATTGCTTCTCTGAGGTCCAATGTAAGTACAGACACACCAAGAGAAACCAATGTGTGACAAGTTAATGACAAAGTCTGAGGAAAGCAGGCTCACTGGCCACTTGGTCTTCTGAAGCTATCATTCACTCAAGGAAACGTGCGTGACATCAGTAACAAGATCCCGCTCATTCGCTCACTAGACTTCTCTCACTAAGCGCCTATGTCCACGGCTCACCTGGACTCCAGCCTTGGGCAAGTCTTCTGTCTTCCCTCCACAGCACCCCTCCTTGTTCCCACTGGGAGATCACATCTGATTGGAAGAACTGACACCCTAGATCAATGGGAGAAGGGTACGTGACTTTAGAGTTCTGCGCTGAGAACAGTGCATGATATCCTACTGTGCAGGCTGCTGCAGAAGGACAGTGTGAGCACTGCACAAAAGCCCCGAGAACACCACCTTCGACCCGGAAACATCAATAAAGGCCTCAGCCTGACACTGCACCCAGGCCAGTCAGCACTTCTGTTTGCTGACGCTCCTGCCCAAGCTCAGCAAGTGCAGAAGGCTCCGTGTGTGCATCCAGAAGGAATGGAATCAGTGTTCTCACGGGGCGGGTAACATTATTTCCAAAGGAAGACAATAAACATACGCTCCACCAGAATATTCTGCGGAGTTTTATGTGGAAAGTGATACAGGATGTTCGATTTTCTACTGTGCTCAAACTTCACCATAGTGCCCAGAACAGAAAATAGTTAAGATCTTTATTTATCCAACCAAAAACTATTCATTGTATTCCCAGCATTGTTCTGGGTCTTGGAGAAAGTGCAACAGGACGACACACAATTGTAGCCAAGACGACTGTAATTCAAATTACTATGTAACACACTTGATGACAGTCAAGAAATTTACAAATTTCATCTAGTCAGAATAGAAGGGCTACAAAAGAGTATGAGTTAGGGCAGAGAGCTGTTAGAATTTGTGGAAGCTGTTGCCTACACGGTTCATAAATAAAAAGATGAATGAACGAACGAATGACTGAATGAACGGACAGATGGTGGCCGACTCACCCACGGAGACCAGATGAGTGATGTTCTCCAGCATCACATCAATGTACATCTTCCTCTGGGACCTGTCCATCAGCGTCCACTCCTCCTGGGTTAAGTCTATGGCTACATCTTTGAAGGTCACAGATTCCTAGAATACCACAAAGAGTGTGTTTCAACAGGCCCATGCTTAGTAATCCATAGGAGAGAACTGTCAACAGGATACTGATGGCAAAGGGGGAAACTGTGGATAGGAGGTCAAATGCCGTATGTGGCTCAAATCACACGTTCTCCCGTGACCTGCCTATGCCTTTCAGACACAATCAAAAAGAAAGACGCACACAGTAGGCCCACAATCACTTCGTTATCAAGGAATCTCAATGTGAAATCACCTGGCAATTTCCCAATAAACTGTTAATTTTGACTTCCTGGTTGGCAATTATAACCTAGATTAAATAGCACTGAGGGGCACCTGGCTGGCTCAGTTGGAAGAGCATGTGACTCTGGATCTTGGGGTCATGTGTTCGAGCCCCAGGTTCATAGAGATTACTAGAAAAACGAACTTATACATAGTGGTGCTGCGATTTCCACTGAGCTAATGTGCAAATGCTTCTTTCAGCGCCAACACTGACCACACACGTGATCGGTCCACTCATATGAACAGGCAGAGACTCATGAAGCAAGGCCCACCACTCATCGTACAAAACTCACTTGTTCTTTAGAAGAGATCAGGGCAGACAGTATCGTGAGGGGCTCCTGAGATTGCTCTTCTGAAGGATGGCCCCACAGTGCTCCCTCTTGCAGCGAGCTCTCCATTCTCAACAGCAATTATCCTTGGATCGATTCTCTGTATATTAATCCTGTTTTTCTGTTCAAAGGCAAGAGAATCCTCTCAATTAGTTCTGGCCTCTCTTGGTCCTTCAAAAACTGCTTCAGGATTTTAAATTTTACTCTAATTTAATGCACAGCTAATTTTTAAAAAATACTCCCCGGGCACTGTTTTCAGATTTCCAATTTTAACAAAGTTTAATCACAAAGAGGGAAAATGCATGAAAGGGATAAAGGTAGTAAAGAGGATTTTAGTCATCTTTGGAAGCTCCCAAACTTCAAGTACATGTTAACAAAACGTTTTAAGTTTAAAATCGAGAGAAAAACATGATTTCTTCTTTCTTCTCTTACAGATGTTTTTTGTGTTCTCTGGAAAACTGCACAGCTTGAACACCTGTCCCCTCACAGGCTGAACGTCACCCCTCCCCACATTACTAGGACTAATGAGCACACCATTTCCCAACTAAGACCATACGATGGAGGAGAAAAGAAAACTCTGCCAATTTCTTTTCTGAAAGGACATCCTTCAAGGAGACTGAGAATGTAAATGTTGGAAAGGAGATGATTTCCTGATCAATCCCTGACCAAACACAAGCATCCCTAAGTCCTGGGAACAATTAAGTAGTGCCCAACTCCCTGAACATTGCCTGGGTGCACTGAGGAGACTCAGGCCAAGAGAGGCCTTCCCATCCACTGGCAACAGAGCGAGAGCCCATCTCCACTCACCTGCGGCTGCATTCTCAAGAATTCAGCCACCCCCTCGCCTCCTCCGGATCTCCACTCACAGAGAGTACAAGCAATATGCAGGAAAAGCTGAGCAAAGAGAGAGAAGCCAAGAGACTCCAGTCTTATCCCCCATTCCTGGAGACCCTAATCATGAATCCCTGAGACCCCTGCATGCAACCCCCCAGCTCCCTCTACAAGAACATGCCCTCAGAGAAGTGGGCAGCTCTCACAACTGCCTGGAGCAAAAGTGAGAAGGCTCTGGCTACCGTTGCTAGTAAATAAAATATGAAGATTCTTTTCTATTTCCAGATAAGGGAATGAAAATCATAGAGTTTGTAAGTTAACCAGCAAGTTGGGTTTTTTTTTTTTTTTTTAAAGCTTTTACTTATTTCAGAGAGAGACAGAGAGACAGCAGGAGCAGGAGTGAGGGGCAGAGGAAGAGAGACTCTCAAGCAGACCCCATGCTGAGCATGGAGGCCAACATGGGGTTCGATCCCAGGACTCTGAGATCACGACCCAACCCGAGACCAACTGTGCCACCCGGGCGCCCCTCAGACAAGGAAGTGAAAATCATTGAGTTTGTAAGTTAACCAGCAAGTTTTTCAGAGGGTTATTTAATTCTTTCTCTAAATCCCAAACCAAAAGTCCCCAACTTCGAAAATGTAGAATGCAAGCATCTTAAAAGGAAATTTGTTCAATCTAACATTTTAGTAAAATTGTAACTGGAATACTGTCCTACGTTAATCACCAGCACAAACGACACCCAGCATTTCATAAATCTTACATTTAAAAATATTGGTAAACTTTATGGGGCGCCTGGGTAGCTGTCAGTTAAGCATCTGCCTTCGGCTCAGGTCATGGTCCCAGGGTCCTGGGATCGAGCCCCGCATCGGGCTCCCTGCTTGGCGGGGAGTCTGCTTCTCCCTCTGCCCCTCCTCCCACTTGTTCTCTACATCTCTCTCTGTCTCTCAAATAAATAAAATCTTTTAAAAAAATAAATAAAGTATTGGCAAACTTTGAATTCTTACCAAAATTTTGTTAGTACTTAATTGTATTTCATGGAAAAATGATATATCACAAGAAGTAGATTTAACTCACCTCCTTATACCTAGAGTCCAGAAAATAAGGAAGACAAAATAAAGGTTTAATAAATATGACTCTCTGCTTGGAAATTTAAATACATTCACTTAATTCATCCTTACAAAGACTTCGGTGTATTTACTGCTACGGACTGAGTGCCCATGTCCCCTCCGCCCCCACACAAATCCACTAGTCAAAGCCCTACTTCCCAACATGGTGGTCTCTGGAGGTGGCTTAGATGAGGTCATGAGAGTAGGTCCCCCAAGAAGGAACCGGTGACATTATTAGAGGAACAGACCCATAGCTCTCTCTGCCACGCTGGGACTCAGTGAGTGCCAGGCTTCTGCAAGCCCAGAACTGGTCCATCACCAGGTCCCGAATCTGCGGACACTCTGGTCTTGGGAGCTGCCAGGCTCCAGAACGGTGAAAAATAAATGTGTGCTGTCTAAGCCACCAAGTCCACTGTGTTAAAGCCGCCCAGAATGACCACAGCATGTACTTCTTTAACAAAGGACATGGACATAGTTTTGGAAAGCTTTAGTGATAGGACAAAACTACATGGCTAAAGAATGATACAGCCAGCACTTTAATTTTGGTCTGTTTCCCAAACTCAGATTTCTGAGCACGGTCCTCTTCAGGGGTTCACACCACCCCTAGGTCTCAGCAGGAATGCCCCTCAGCAATCCCCGCCGTGCCTCCTTCCAGCAGCTGCTCAGAATCACTCCTCCCACCTGGGGGCCACCTTTAGTCGACCAGCCCACTTCAATCCCCATATCCTCCTTTCCACATGCATCCAGGACAAGAAAATGCAGTTTTGTTCCAACTGCGTATGAAAGACCTGTCCCAATGCCTGGTTGCACGGCTTGTGCTCAAAACTATCGGAGATCAAAAATCCCCTGTTGTTAGATCTGCCTATCTCCCTGATACATCCATTTCTTCCACCGGATTAATGACCAACACCCTGTAACAGACAACAGTCCTATTTCTCAAAATCCAAACATTCAAATAAGTAGTCTTTTTTTTTTTTTTTCACACCAGCAGCTAATTCTGACAGCAACTGGGTGTGCTAGGGTTCAGCTCAATCCTGGCAGTCTCCTCCCCGAGTCATCATCAGATCCCCACAAGCCTTCCTCTACTCCAGATGCCAGCAGCACACGTAGTGCCAGGCTACTCACACTTCTGCTGGGCACACTGCAGGTCCAGGGGTTCCCACAACCCCTCAAAGGAGGTTTGGTAATTTTCTAGAATGACTCCTAGAATTTAGGAAAAACTTCACTTGAGCTTATTGGTCTGTTATAAAGGACAAAAATGAGCAGTCAGATGAAGAGGTACATGGGGTAAGGTCCAGGAGGGTCCCCAGTGCATCATCCCTGTCCCCGTGGAGGTGGGATGCACTACCCTCCAGCAGGTGGAAGCTTTCACCAACCTGCCAAGTCTCCAAAAGGCCGTTCAAGAGTTTATAGAGCTCAACCTCCAGCAAGCTCTCCCCTCCCCAGAGGCTGCTGCGTGGGGCCGATATCATTTACAAGCACAAATCTATTCGTAACACTCTCCAGCTTTAATTTCTTCCATGCCTTCTCACTGGCCTTGCAGTAGGGCCTTTAGACCTGCCATGGTCTTCAGGCCCTGAAACCCTCTTCCTGCTGCCACAGCTCATCCACCCAGCTCCTCCCACTGTGGTCGGCTCCCTGCCTGTCTCAGCAATTTTACACAAGTTCTGTTACCATGAAAAAAACAAGTCTTTAAAATTATTCGTACTTCCATGAGTATTCCTAAGACTTTGTTCAAATAAATTTTTTAAAGGTTTTATTTATTCATTTGAGAGAGAGACAGAGAGCTCACAAGCAGGGGGAGGGGCAGAGGAAGGAGAGAAGCAGGCTCCCTGCGGAGCAGGAAGCCCAACACCAGACTCGATCCCAGGACCCTGAGATCACAACCTGAGCTGAAGGCAGATGCTTAACTGACTGAGCCACCCAGGCACCCCTGCTCAAATAAATTTTTAAGAATTAACTAAAATATCTGTATTTTATGTAAGAGTTTTCCTAAAGGATATAATGACATCCTTTAGGATTACATACAGTTTTTTTTCTTAAATTTCTTTAAATTATCTCTCCTAAGTTAGCCTTTAAACAACAGAGTCTGACAATTTACCCTTCTTATTCTCTAGTACAACTCCTCTGTCTGGCACAAGCCCTGTTCAGAGTCTCCTACCGCACAGCGTCCGTCTGATGAAGAGATCCTCACTGCCGCAAGAACACTGCAGTGTGACTAGGCTGCCAAGACGACACAGAGAGGAACCCTGGAGACAGAGCACTTGATTACCTTAAATGCCTGCTACAAAAATAATACTCACTTTTGAGAGTTAGTATAGATTCACTTTTATATTTGATATAAATACACTGAAAAGAAAACAAGACAAACCATTCTTTCTGGAATCAAATGCCTGTGCCTAAAATGAAAATATACTGCCTGATAATTTTCTTCATAAGTCATTTATTCTTTTAAATATTAAGATAGGTCCTAAGACTTATCAACTTTTTCATATTATTAAAAAATAGTTGAAACACATCCTACTTATGGGAAAACCAACACTAAAAGTATAATTTATTCTTGGAACCTATAATATTGAAGCATGTCGAGTATTACAGTCACTAGGATTTCAAGAAATCTGACTTGAAGAGATCTGTGTTGGATGGTCTTTCTCTCTTCCAAAGAGCTAATGGGAGAGAAGGGTCTGCAAAACGATTTCATTCGCCTGCCTCAAGATGACCAGGCGGGGTTGCTGAGGGCAATGTCCTGGGCCTAGAAGGATACACAACGTCTCCCCTTCCAGGTTTTAACTACAGGGACCTCATTTTAGTGCACTTTGCAGAGTTGTTTTTTTTTTTTTTAAGATTTTGTTTATTCATTTGAGACACAAAGATAGAGAGACCATGAGCAGGGGGAGAGGCAGAGGCAGAGGGAGAAGCAGGCTCCCGCTGAGCCAGGAGCCAGATGCGGGGCTCGATCCCAGGACCCCAGGACCATGACCTGAGCCGAAGGCAGATGCTTAACCATCTGAGCCACCCAGGCGCCCTGCAGATAGTTTTTTACAAAGGTTGTTGGCAACGCAATGTTGGTTGGCGCCATTTTCTCCAACACCATTTGCTCACTTTGTTATCTCTGTGTCACATTCTGGTGATTCTCACAGTTTCAAATATTTTCATTCTTATATTTGATCATTAATGACACTATTACGATTGGTTTGGGGTGCCGTGAGCTGTGCCTGTATCAGATGGCCAACTTAATCAATGTTCTGTGTTTTGTTTTTTTTAAAGATTTTATTTATTTATTTGACAGAGAGAGACACAGCGAGAGCAGGAGCACTAGCAGGGGGAGTGGGAGAGGGACTCCCGCGGAGCAGACTGTTCTGAGTGTTCTGACTGCTACACTAAGCTGTCCCCTTGTCTCTCCCCTCTCCTTGGGTCTCTAGTCTATGAGACACAACAATATTGGTATTAGGCCAATTAATAACCCTGCAGGGACGCCTGGGTGGCTCAGTGGTTAAGCGTCTGCCTTCGGCTCGGGTCATGGTCCCGGGGTCCTGGGATCGAGCCCCGCATCGGGCTCCCTGCTCCGCGGGAAGCCTGCTTCTCCCTCTCCCACTCCCCCTGCTTGTGCTCCCTCTCTCGCTGTGTCTCTCTGTCAAATAAATAAAATCTTTAAAAAATAGTAAAAAAAAAAAAAATTTAAAAAAAAGCGCTAGTCCAGTGAACACATGAATAAGTGAAGTGAAACAAGCTTATAGCTTATATGGAGAAAGTCTGAGTGGTCTGGATGGAACACAACATTCCCGGAGTCAAAGCCTAACCCATGGCGAGGCCCTAACTGTCTTCAGTTCTGTGAAGGCTGAGGGAGGTGGGGAAGCTGCAGAAGAAAAATCTGAAGCTAGCAGAGACTGGCTGGTGAGCATTAAGGAAAGAAGGTGTCTCCATGAGAGGACAAGGTGAAGCAGCAGGTGCTGATGGAGAAGCTACAGCAAATCATCCAGAAGATCTAGCTCCGAGAATTCAGGAAGGTGGCTACACTCAACAACAGACTGTCAGTGTAGACCCAACAGCCTTCTGTTGAAGAAGATGCCATCTAGGGCTTTCATAACCGGAGAAAAGTCAATGCCTGGCTTCAAAGCTTCAAAGGACAGGCCGACTCTCTTGTGAGGGGCTAATGCAGCTGGTGACTCTAAGTGGAAGCCAGTGTCCATGAACCATTCTGAAATCCCAGGGCCCTTCAGAATCATGCTGTATCTACTCCGCCTCTACGCTGTAAATGGAACAACGCAGCCGGGATGACAACACATCTGTCTACAACATGGTTTACTGAATATTGTAAACCACCATCGAGGATCTACTGCTCAGAAAAGATTCCTTTCAAAATACGACTGTTGTTGATATATGTACCTGATCACCCAATGGCTCTGATGGAGACGGACAATGAGATTAATGTGGTTTTCATGCCTGCTAACGCAGCATCCATTCTGCAAAATGGAGGGGAAAAAGGGACACAGACCCAGAACTTTGATAAATTATAGGGGAATAAAAGCTTATAAGGATCTCTATAGAAAAAAATCCCAAAACAGAAGTTTCCCCCCCATTAAACTGTAGGCTCAGAGCACCTGGGTGGGCTCAGTGGGTAAGCATCTGCCTTTGGCTGATCTCAGGGTCCTGGAATGGAGCACCCCCCGACCCCGCGTCGGGCTCCCTACTCAGGGGGGAGTCTGCTTCTCCCTCTCTGACCTTACTCCCGACCTGTGCTGTCTCAAATAAATAAAAATCTTTAAAAAATAAAAATAAAAATTGTAGGCACAGTTGTAAATATGAAAGAATTGAATAATATTTGTTAGGGAAGAAAAGGTGTGGTGCTGAAAAAGCAACATTTGTGGGGACTGAAAAGTGCTGCTGAAGGTCATTCACGAAGAGGCCCAGGGAGACGAGAGCAGAGAAGGAAACCGCATATGCAAATGTCCCAAGGTGAGGCAAGCTTGACAGGACCGTGAATAAGCCAAGTGGTCTGTGCACTGGAACAGTGAGTTACAGCCCTCTGGTGACAGTTAACAACCGAGGTTTTAATATTACATTTCATTTCTGTTTTGTTCAGTGTTCATCTCTGGCAAACAAATACTAAAATCATCTGTTTGTGTATTTTTTCCACAAACAAAAGACCATATGGAAGCTTTTGTGAAAGGAAAATGGATAGAAGCATTAAGATACAAGTGCTGAGACAGAGCTCCTTATATTCACCCCAGCTCAGTTATATCTGAGAGGCAGAGAGTTGAGAAGGGAAATGCTAATCTTAAAGTAAAAAGATTAAAGATATTCTATTCGGATCTGAGATAGTTGGCTTCTTACTGCTGGTTCTTTCTGTCCTTTAAGTTAGCGGTCCAGGACAACTGGTGTTTATTAGATATAACATAAGCAGTGGTCCTTTCAGAAAATAAGAGAATATCAAATCCCTATGTTCTCCCCTGTTAACACCCACGAAAAAGCCCATGCAAAGTCAAAATTCACATGATTATGTGAAATAATTTATAAACCTCAATGGAAAGTGGTCCAAGAACAATTCCCATTATAATAAGCACTACTTATTTAGGGATGCATTTTCTTCTGAAAAACGGATGCAAGGAAACAGAGACTCGGAGACACAGTGTACAGTTTAGTTTGGTTTACTCAGATACCTTATGGGCTCAGTTTGTCATAGGGAGATATGCATCCCATACAGACTCAAGAGGACTCATTCCATTTGATGTGGAGACTCCCAAATACACATTATATATAAACCTAAACATTGAGGATTTGATGGAGAAGGCGACCTGGAGGCTGGATGTGTTACACAGAATTCTATCACTCGACTCCTATGTAAGCAGAGAGGGGGTGAAGAAAAAGTAAACTGAGAGTCCAAATGTTAAGACTCCTTGACCACCAATGGTATAAAGTCCTGGCTCCTTAGTCAGAGTCCACTTCCCAGCAGGTCTGAGAGGAGTAAGCTGAGCTCAGGGGAATGGAGATTTGGAGATTTGGAGGACAGCAGGGCCCCCGTTCTTTGTAAGAACTCCACAGTGGTTACTGTTCTATTGCCTAACAGAAAAATATCTTCCAAATCCTCAATTGATTTTTGAGTTCAAATATTAATATTAAATCAACTTAAAAGTTTTGAGAAAGCCATGGGGGCGCCGAGGTGGCTCAGTCATTAAGCGTCTGCCTTCAGCTCAGGTCATGATCCCAGGGTCCTGGGATCGAGCCCCGCATCGGGCTCCCTGCTCCGCGGGAAGCCTGCTTCTCCCTCTCCCACTCCCCCTGCTCATGTTCCCTCTCTCGCTGCCTCTTTCTGTCAAATAAATAAAATCTTAAAAAAAAAAAGAAGGTTTGAGAAAGCCAGAAAGGTGTCCTCTCTTATAATCTTTGGGAAGTTCTGCAGCATGAACAGTTGCAATCTGGTATTAACAAATTCCAACCAGCATAAACCTCAGTGTTTCCAAAGGAAACATTAAAAAAATTATTAATTTACAGATTCTTGTAAGTTTATTAAGGGTATAAATGAAGCTACTTAAATTTGAAAATCCCATTTGATTATTGTTTTTTAATGTTTATGGTGTGAAAATTCGTAATGGGAAACCTCCCTAAAATGGAGTCGGGAGATTTGGCAGGGAGAACTCTCAGGCAACTGCAGACCCAGTAGGAAGAGGGACTGGACCTTTCAGGGGACTTGACCTTGCACGTGGATAGTACTCTACAACTCCAGCAGGAGGAAGAAAAGCTCTCCTCATCCCCCCAGGACCACAGCTCAGCCAATGAGAAGCCACCACACTTCAAACTCCCAGTTTCCTCCAATGGACTTTTAGTTCACAGCAACCTTCCCAACTTACCCCTTTTCTCCTTAAAAAAGCATGCCTCTCCTTTGTTCCCCTACTTGCCTACAGTTTTTCTGCAGCTTGTTTGTCCCGGATTGCAATTCTATTCCCAAATATTCCCCAATATTTGCCAGCTGGTAAAATAAATGGCAGTTCTACTTCTAAGGTTAACAATGGGAAACAATAAACATCCGTATCAAATGTCCTCAGATACTAAAAAATTAATTTTTCATTAACTAAAAGCAAAAACCACATATTTCCTAAACAGTATCCGTTTTACAGGCCTCATTATCCTAACTGGACACAAAACATCGAGAAATAGAAAACAAAAACCCTGATTAGAATATCCCATACTTCTCAAAATAAAACATTTTCGGGTAGCTCGGGCAGCAGACGTCGGACAACGGGAACTCGCCATCCACGGCGCACTTAACGACCTACACCGACCCTCGGATGCCAGCCCCGCTTCGCCCCAAGTCCCGACACGGAGCCCGCGGCCGCGGCTCTGCCTCCCGCCGAGGACGCCCCGCTCTCGCCCGCCTGGCCTCCGCCACCCCCGCTCGCTCCGCGAACCGCGCCCAGCGCAGCAGCCGCGGCGGCGGCGGCCAGGGTCCCGCCGGCCCCGCGCCCCCAGCCCGGCGCGTCCACACAACCGGGGGCCGCGCACACACCTGTCACCCCACCCGGGAGGCGTCTGCGCACGCAGGGCAAGAGGCCTCGCGGCTCTGAGTCTCACCTGGAACTGCCCCAAACAGCTCCCCGGAAGTAGGGAAGCAGCGGCCGGCTCCCTCGGACACCAGGCAGCCGCCAACCGACCCGAGCGGCCAACCGGCCGGCGCGCGACAGCGGACGAGGGGCCGACC
>NW_027397079.1:267494-294542 GCF_003265705.2 Callorhinus ursinus
GTCCCAGCCCCGCCCCTCCGCCGACGTCCCGTCCCCGCTCTCTGCTCACCCTCCCCAGGCCCCGCCCCACGCTGGCCGCGCCTCGGCCCCGCCCCTCCGCTGACGTCCCGTCCCGGCTCCGCGCTCGCCCTCCCCAGAATCCTCCCCACGCCGGCCGCACCCCAGCCGCAGCCCCGCCTCTCCGCTGACGTCCCGTCCCCGCTTTCTGCTCACCCTCCCCAGGCCCCGCCCCACGCCGGCCGCGCCGCTCTCTAGCTCGGTCCCAGTCCATCTGACACCGCCTCTGCAAGCCCCGCCCCCCGAAGGCTCCGCCCCAATTCGTAATTTCCTGGCGCCAGAACTTTTCTTGGCGCGAAGGATCCCCTGCGGTGGTGGGTGGGCGTTGGTGTTTGTGGTTCAAAGCCGCGCTCCGCGGCCGCGTCCCCGCCCGGTTCTCCCGGACCGCACAGGCCCCGTCCCTGCCCGCCCCGCCCGCGCGGAGCTCCGCGTCGCCCTTAGACGCCCCGAGGCCGGGCGCTGGGGCCGGGCCAGCGTCTGTCCGGTTGGAGTGGTTCCGAGGCCTGCACGCTCGGCCTTCCACCTTTGCGTGTCTTCCCTGTGTCCCCGCGCCGCGTCCCCACTCGGGACGTGGGTCCTGGCTCTGCACGTCCCCACACAGCGCGCTGGCGGCCGGGCCGCCCGACACCCCCCGCCCCGGCGTTTAGCTCACCGCAGTCCTCGCCCGACACCCGCCTCCCGCGGCCGGGCCCCGCGGCCCCCGGGCCCCTCCGCCGCAGCCTCCGATGGCGGAGGGGACGACCGCGCTCTGGGACCCCGCGTGCTGTTCTGTCCCGAGGCCGGTTCCCCCGGCCGTACCTGCCCGAGCTTGGTTACTTTCCCAGTGCCCCACTGCAAAGTCAGCGCTCCCTAGGCAGCCGGCATCTCCGTTCCAGCTCCGAGTGTGGAGTGGGCGGGGAGAGGAGGGAAAAAAGAGCCCAAGAGGGAGAGCCCGGGAGACAGCGTGTAAGGGAGAGTGAGTAAGAGCAAGCTAGAGGGTGAGAAGGGGGAGGGCCTGTGGGGTTGGAAAACCAGTAACAGTGGAAGAGAGGGGCCTGGGCAAGAAGCAGCGGGGTCAGAGAGATGGAGGAGGGGGCCTACGGCCGCAGCAGTGGGGGCGGCGGGAGGGCAAATGCCAAATTCATTCCAGTTTTAGTTTGCACACCACTTTCCTCTTTAAGTTTATTGTGTGAGGTTCAGATGAGAGGCCTCAATGCTTCCCCAATCCTTACTACATATTGAAAATACTATCTGGTACTCAGTAATTTTACACCAATTTAATGTGCACTCAGTGAAGATATTGATACTTTTTAATATTAACAGCCAGACCCAGGGTAATCAGTCTAATAGGTAACAGCTTCCCTTCTTCGCTTATGAGATCTTTTGACTTAGCTGGCTATGAGCTAAGGTCTCCAACTAAGCGTGAGTTCTCTTCAAGCTTCCTTTGTCCTTTGTCCTCAACAAACGTTGAGGGATGGGCTGGATTGTCCAGCCATTCTTGTTCTTAGCTGGCCCTCTGGGGGGACATGTATGGGTCCTTCCCTGGTTCCGCTGGGGACTGAGACAATCTCTTGTGTCTCAGTGTGTGCATCACTTTCTCAGCGGCGCCGACCAGCCCCATTCTCCCCTCCTCGGCATCCAAGGTAGGCCTAGAAACCCTTCCATGAGAGTCCCGCTTGGGGCAGTGGCATTTCCCAGGCTCCTGAACTGACCTAGGAAATTCTGCAGAGGGATTAAGTAGCGTAGACACCCTCTCCAATCTTTTCAGGCAGACACTAGTGGCTCTTGGGTCCTTGTGGCCACTTGGAAAATTTCAATAGAGTCAGGCAGAGCACGCTGAAGTTCACTGCTGGTCCATGGTAACAAAGGCGGTTCCTGGCTTGATTTAAACCTTTTTTTTTTTTTTTTTTTTTGGTGGCTCCAGTGGGCCAAAATGCCCTGGTTATTGTTTTCACTTTTCCCATTTCCCACTAGAAAAAGAAGCTAAAATAGAGGATGCAGATGATCTAACGGACTTGGAATGACACAATAAGAGGGAAAGGGAGTGGGTGAATGTCATATTTTGATATTCAAGTTTTACTACAATACAAACAATACAATACCCATTTTTCCTCTTTAAATGTTTATTCATATGGTACTTCAATGAGCTACTTTTGTATTTTTAGAATGGAAATAAAAATATGAAATTGATAAGGCTTCTTTTCAAGAAATGATATCTATGAAGTGTGCAATATGTGTGAGATGTGAAAGACCAACAGGACAATTTTTAGGTTCATAATGTGTAATGAGTCATGAAAAGTTTATTCATATCTTATTTCCCATCATGCATTAGAAACGTGTATTTAGGGGCAGTAGGAACTCACTGTCATAGGGCTCATGATTTTTGTCAACGAGGTCAAGTGAGGGGCGCCTGGGTGGCTCAGTCGGTGAAGCATCTGCCTTTGGATCAGGTCATGATCCCAGGGTCCTGGGATTGAGTCCCGCATCGGGCTCCCTGCTCGGCGGGGAGCCTGTTTCTCCCTCTGCCTCTCTCCCTGCTTGTGCTCTCTCTCTCTGTCAAATAAATAAATAAAATCTTTAACAATTTTTTAATGTAAAAAACTACTTGCATGGATTTTGTTTTCTTGAGATACGGTTTCCAAATGACACATTATATGTTTAGTGTAAGTTTTGTTTATATCAAGAAGGACATCTAGAATAGATGGTCATATGTATTTCTTATGTAATCCAACTCAATCCCTAGGAGAAATATTAGATTATTATTTACATGTGCTCATGGTTCCAAAACGCTGAAAATAGAAATTAGCAAAATAGGACATGAAAATTCATCAGGAAAACAAATTGTCATTCAGAGGCAGTTCTTTTGATTCCTATAAATGTGTTTGTGTGTATGTTTTCCAGGGAAGCTGGACTTAGGATCCATTTTTGCCTCCGTCCAAAGCCCTGCCTACAGCAAACATTAGGCCACAGTCCTGTCTCAGTACTGACTGCCTTGCTGCACTTTCTGCTAGCTACACTCATATCTGGACTCCTGGATTTGGGCTCTTTGTCTGGGGCTGTTGATGGACCATGAGATCAGTCCCTGGGCATCCTCAGTGTTCCCCAGCCACTAGGGGATGCCTTGGGGTGGCCTCACTGGCTCCCAAGTTCTGGGATATTCTTAGAAAATTCTGGGGATGCCTGGGTGGCTCAGTCGTTAAGCGTCTGCCTTTGGCTCAGGTCATGATCCCAGAGTCCTGGGAACGAGTCCCGCATCGGGCTCCCTGCTCAGTGGGGAGCCTACTTCTCCCTCTTCCTCTGCCAATCCCCCTGATTGTGCTCCCTTCCTCTCTCGCCCTGACAAATAAATAAATAAAATCTTAAAAAAAGAAAAAAAAAATTCTGCACAGGCGCCAGTAGGTGGGGACTTCTCTCAAGACTTGTCAACTTGTCCCCAGTGGTGTTTGAGCCCTGGGGGTCTTAGGAAATTTGAAGCGACTCTGGTGGTCTAAAGATGCCCTCCCAGTACCTTTAAGCAGCCATGAGCCCTTACTGGACTCCAGGTACCTTAGAATATTTTCCAGGGGCTCAGGCAGGACAAGATACCCTCCTTAAGTCTCCCCTGTAGAAATAGTGGTTCTGGGCATCTGGAAAGGAACTTGAAAATTTCCAGGCACTTATCAGGGGAAATGCCATCGAGTGAGGGAGCGCCTGTATGTTTGCATATGTTGGGAATACCTAGTCATCCTATCCAGTAAATCCTACCCTGATTGGATGGAGAAACATTATTTAATGTTTTATAACAACAGCAGTGATTAATCATTGCAGCAATAATTATAATAATGCTGATGAATATCAGTAATAATAATGACGATGCTCTTTATGATGATGACAATAATAAAAACCATCAGAAGAATCCTTGGAAGCTGGGAGAATAGAAGACAGGGCCTCCTGGAGTGAATGGCAGTGTCCAAATCAGGATTTGTGGAATGATGTGAGTCAGAGTTCCAGTTCTGCACAGACTTGCTTTGTCTTCTGGTGCGTCGCAGGTCCTGTTTCTCACAAATTGAAGGTGTGTGGCAGCCCTGCAGAGAGTAAGTCTGTTGACACCACTTTTCCAACAGCATTTACTAACTCCGTGTCTCTGGGTCACATTTGGAAATTCCTGCAATATTTCAGATTGTTTCTTTGGAAGTGGAACCTGAAGATGGGACTGAATTGCTGATTTTCTTTTTTGTTTGTTTGTTTTTTTTTTATTTATTTATTCGAGAGAGAGGGAGAGAGTTGTGAGAGGGAGAGAAGCAGTCTCCCCCTGAGCAGGGACCCTGACACGGGGCTTGATTCCAGGACCCCGAGATCATGTCCTGAGCCCAAGCCAGACACTCAACCGACAGAGCCACCCAGACGCCCTAATTGCTGCATTTGCAGGATCAAACTTGGACAGATGAGGATTACTTCTTGTGGATGAGCAAAGAAAGTGGCTTCCTGAGATGAAATCCATTCCTGGTGAAGATGCTGTGAAGACTGTTGAAATGACAAAGGATTTAGATCATTACGTAAACTTAGTAGATAAAGCGGCCTCAGGGTTTGAGAGGACCGACTCTGATTTTGAAAGAAGTTCTACTGTGGGTAAAGTGTTCTCAAACAGCATCAGAGAAAATCATGAAAAGGAAGAGTCAATTGATGTGGCAAACTTTATTGTCTTATTTTAAAGATTGACTGATTTATTTACGAAACAAGAGGAAACCAGAGAGGGAGACAAACCATAAGAGGGTTGCTGGAGGGGAGGGGGATGGGGTGGCTGGGTGATGGACTTTGGGGAGGGTATGTGATGTGGCGAGCGCTGTGAATTGTGTAAGACTGATGGATCACAGACCTGTACCCCTGAAACAAATAATACATTATATGTTAATAATAAAAATAACAGAAATATAGTAGTTAAAATACTATATTAAGGACCATAGTTATAAGAAAGCCGATTGGACAAAAATGTATCTTTGAGTTTTATACACTCTAGTTGGGTTGTTTTCTGTAGCAGAAATACAGATCTTTTTTTTAAAGTTACCAGTAGAAAGGAAACTGCATTCTTTTTTTTTTTTTACCTGTCATCCCAGTTGCTAGGAGTCCTACATTTATACCAGAAGCCAAGCTGCTGCCCTGGCAGCCTCCACAAGGGGGGAAATTACAGTCTGGGCTGTTCAATTGTCAGGATGCACTTCTTTTGAAATCATCTTATTGCCATGATTCTTCTGTGTCCTCTTTTGCAGTTAAAATAAGGAGTTTCAAAAAGGAGTGAGTTATACGAGCGAATATGTTTCACAGTCTGATATGTGAGTGAGTGTGGCAAAACTAAAACACTTAACTGTTGAATACCTACTGGCTTGCTAAGCAGTGGGCCACAGATTCTGTGAATTAATCTCCATCAGGCCTTTACATTTTGCCAAGTCTATAATGCTAAAAAATAAAGCTACAAATCAAGCACTTAGAAATATTTTTAAAAAAAAAGATTGATTGATTTATCTCTTTTTTTTAAGATTTATTTATTTATTTGACAGAGAGACACAGCGAGAGAGGGAACACAAGCAGGGGGAGTGGGAGAGGGAGAAGCAGGCCTCCCACCGAGCAGGAGCCCGATGTGGGGCTCGATCCCAGGACCCTGGGATCATGACCTGAGCCGAAGGCAGACGCTCAATGGCTGAGCCCCCCAGGCACCCCTGATTGATTTATCTTAAAGAGAGAAAGAGAGAGACAGAGCTAGCAGGGGGAGGGATCAGGGGAGAGGCCGGCTCCCCGCTGAGCACAGATTCCCAGAGCACGGCTCCATCTCACGACCCTGAGATCCTGACCTGAGCCGAAGCCCAGCTGGATGCCTCACTGACTGAGCCGCCAGGCGCCCCCGCTGTCTTATTTTAAGAAACTGCTATAGCAGCCGCCCTGGCCAGGCAGCCCCCATCAGCACTGACACGAGACCCTCCACCAGCAAAGAGATCAGGACTCATTGAAAGTTCAGAAGATGGTTAGCATTTTTTAGTAACGGAGTCTGTTTCAATGAAAGGCAGTTACGTTGGGTTTTTTTTACAGTATCATATAAACATGACTTTTATACACATTGGAAAACAAAAAAATGCATGTGACTCACTTTCCAGCAAGACTGGCTTTGTTGCAGTGGTCTGGACCCGAATGGCAGAATCTCTGGGGAATCCCTGGGCCTTGAAACGCAGCCCATGCTGGGCGCCTGTGTGACTCGGTCGGTTAAGTGTCTGCCTTGCTCCCGGGTCGTGATCCCGAGTCCCAGGATCGAGTCCCGCTTTGGGGAGGGGGGGGGGTCCGTGCTCAGCAGGGAGTCTGCTTCTCCCTCTGCCCCTCCCCCCACTTGTGCACAATCTCTTATTCTCTCTCTCTCAAATAAATAAATGAAATCTTAAAAAAGAAAGAGAAATGTAGCCGTGAAAGTGAAGAACAAGGAGCAGAAAGGAGAAGCAAACCATAGAAGTACAGCTGTGGAGGGTTCCTGGGTGGATGCTGGATGAGAGTGTGGTAGGAGCCCCTCTGCTCCCCACACACAGCTGCTTTCTGGAGCGCAGCCCCCCTGCCAAGCAAACAGGACTCCTGACCCCATGCCCACGTTCCTGCAGTGCAGTAGTCCTGTCAGCCATGAGCATTAACCCCTCAGCCATATATGTCATCCCTCTCCACCATGCCTCCCAGGCCCAGAGGTCCAGATAGCTGTTGGCAAACGCCCACCCAGAGCCACCGGAGGGCACTGACTTCAGTGATCCCAAGCCAGCGGGGGGACACGGGCTGGCTGGTCTTTGTCCATCAGCAAAGACTTCACATCTTCCTTCTCCATCACTTAACCACCATCAGGTATGCTCCACTCACCTGGCATCGGTTTGTCCTGGAGAAATCTGTATTTTCTGTCCCCGACACCTGCTTTCTAGTTAGTAAGTTACTGAGACCAATAGATCAAATCACACCAAATATTATATTGGGATACCAGAAGCCTGAAACCTAAGTCCAACTAATGGTCATCCCAAAAACTGCATGGAAATCATCCACTAATTCCACATAAATATGGTGTCTTTGTACAGTTACAATACATCACCGTAAAAAACACAGAGTTCCCACTTTCAGATCTCTTCTAAAGTCTATTTTTTTCTGTAAGTGGTCAGATAGTAAATATTTTGTGTTTTGCAAGTCTTGAGTCTCTATGACATGTACTCATTTTTTCCATAATTGTACAAAAACAGCCATCAACCAGACACAAATGAGTGTGGTTAAATTCCAGTGCACAAAAACATCTGAATTTCAGATATAATTTTTATACATCAAAAATGGGCTTTGGGGCACCTGGGTGGCTCAGTCGGTTAAGCGTCTGCCTTCAGCTCAGGTCATGATCCCAGAGTCCTGGGATCGAGTCCCGCATCGGGCTCCCTGCTCAGCGGAGAGCCTGCTTCTCCCTCTGCCTGCCGCCCCCCGGCTTGTGCTCTCTCTGCGTCTCTGTCTCTCTCTCTCAAATAAATAAATGAAAATCTTAAAAAAAAAAAGGGGGGTCTTCTTTTGATATTTTTAAAAATTGAAAAATGTAAGACACGGTTTAACTCGCAGGCTTAAAAACATGCAGAAAGCAGGATTCAGCACATGGTCTGCAGTTAGGACCCTGACTTGCATCATTGTTTCCAGAGCCAACTCTTTCATCCTTAACAACAGTATTTCAGATCGACTCCACCCAACTTCTACCCCAACCCACTCAACACGTTTTTCAAGTCTTTTATTGATGTGTTCATTTTGACATCATGTGTCCTGTGTTCAGAACAGAGCTGAATTCAGAAGGAAAACCTCCGCAGTTTTAGAAAGTTGAGCCAAGCAGTATTCTGTATTTGGTTTTCATTGGGTTAAGAATCCCCGTGTCCCCTCACAACTAAGACTTCTCTAATTTACATCCGTTGTACAGCATTTGAGTGACTGTTGCTTCCACCCAGGTTTGTTGTACAAGGTGCATGTATTAGACTTCTTTTTTTTTTGAGAGAGTATGCGTGCTCCTGGTGTTTGCCAGTGGGCAGGGTGGGGGGAAGAGGGAGAAGGGGAGAATCTTAAGGAGCCTGACACCGCCTACCACTCGGCTTAGACTCACGACCCTGAGATCATGACCTGAGCCCAAATCAAGAGTCAGAGGCTTAACCCACTGAGCCATCCAGGCGCCCCTCTGGCTTGATGATTTTGTATTTGATTCACTGGGGAAATCATATGACCTGGCTTATTGAAATTGTGAATTCAGCAAATAGCCAACTCTGAATAAGCATTCAAAGTTCCTTCCTGATTATTGAAAGAAATGTATCTTAGGGCAAAGATTTTGCCTTTACTCAGTTTCCACACTAATACTCCTACTGATAATAATTATAAACCTAAGGAGATGGGAAAGTCAGTGAACAGACTTCTTGAAGAAACTGACAAGTTACTAATGTCTGGGCTCATGGGGCATTTTCGATTCAGGCTCCTAGGTTGACACAAGAAAACTGTCCCATAGGCAAAAATGATCAGCTGGATGGAAGAGAAACCCAAACAGGAGGAGGGCATGCGTGAGCTCGGAAGTACACAAACCCTAGAGAAGAGGTCTAAAGGATGGGGGTGGAGGCTCCAACCCTGGTCCCAGCCTGCCCATCAGGTGACAACCAACAGATTTCAGAGGCTTGGCCAGCTGCATGCAGGGGCGTGGCACCTGGCAAGAAAGGCAGGAGCCAGATCCACAGACGGCGCCAGAAGCTGCACTTAGGGCGTAGGTTAAGTCTGGAGTCAGCATCTGGCTGCCCTTCTTTTTTTTAATTTAAATTCAATTTAATTAACATAGAGTGTATTATTAGTTTCAGAGGTAGAGTTCAGTGACTCATCACTTGCATACAACACCCAGTGCTCATCACATCACTTGCCCCCCTTCATGCCCATCCCCCAGTTACCCCACCCCCCACCCCTCCCCTCCAGCTACCCTCAGTTTCCTAGAGTTAAGAGTCTCTTACAGTATCTCTCCCTCCCTGTTTCGTCTTATTTTTCCTTCCCTTCTGCCATCTATTCCACTCAGACTCCTGGGGCCCAGACATCTCTCTTTGCATATTGAGCTCAAGGCCCAGGAGTGTTGGAAGGAGGTAGCCCCCAGCTCCCGATGCAGCAGGGGTGGGGCAACAAGGACCAGCAGACTCTTTTCCTGGATCTCCCAGAGGACTTAGAAAATTAAGAGGTGGGGGCGCCTGGGTGGCTCAGTCGTTAAGTGTCTGCCTTTGGCTCAGGTCATGGTCCCAGGGTCCTGGGATCGAGCCCCTCATCGGGCTCCCTGCTCCGCGGGAAGCCTGCTTCTCCCTCTCCCACTCCCCCTGCTTGTGTTCCCTCTCTCGCTGTGTCTCTCTCTGTCATAAATAAATAAAATCTTAAAAAAAAAAAAAAGAAAAAATTAAGAGGTGGCCGAGCCGGCATGCTGCTATTTTGTGTCTTCCCGTGCAGCAGCAGCTTTTCCTGGGACAACAAGGGGCTCAGATCTTCCAAAAGCTCAGACTGGCTCAGGGTCCCCTCAGTTTCTCAGCTTTTGGCAGTGATGATGCCTGGGCTCTGAGCACAACCAGAAAGTTTTAAAGACACTCGGGCAGGCAGCAGGCACTCAAGTTTTCTCCAGCCCTCTCTGAGTCCCCCAGTTGGCTTAGATACATGTTTGGTGACTCTTTTTGGCTAAGGGTAGTCTCTGGGTATTCCAGTTCAACAGAAGAGGGTGCTGGGCCCTCAAGGGAACAGGTAAATTTTTCTGGAGTCATGGGCAAGCCAAAGGCATCCTTCCTGGGTCTTCCCTGCCAGCACTGGGGATGGCATGCCTCCTGAAGGGGACTTCCAGTATTTCAGGAGCCCTCCTACCAGCTGGGGCCAGTAGTACAACAGCAGACCTGGAGCCTCAGTGTGTACATAGGTCATTTGAGGTGCCTTGGCTTTTCTCTTATTTTGTTAAAATGAGATATAATGCACATATCAGATACCCCCCCTTTTGAAAACATATTTATTTGACACAGAAATAGAGCGAGAGAACACAAGCAGGGGCAGTGAGAGAGGGAGAAGCAGACTTCCCGCGGAGCAGGGAGCCCGATACGGGGCTTGATCCCAGGACCCCGGGGATCATGACCCAAGCTGAAGGCAGACGCCTAATGACTGAGTCACTCAGGCGCCCCAAAAGATCATCTTTTAATAACAGCAATATTGTCCCAATTCAGTGCAGAGCACATGATTGCATATAATCTTCCTAGGTATTAATAAGCTGGGTTATCAATCCGTTATTTTCTTTCTTCTTTTAAATTTTATTTATTTGAGAGAGGGGAGAGGGAGAGCACGAAGGGGGGGGGGCGGTGGCAGCAGGCAGAGGCAGAGGGAGAAGCAGGCTCCCGGCTGAGCAGGGAGCCTGACAAGGGCTTGGTCTCAGGGTCCTGGCATCATTACCTGAGCAGAAGGCAGACACTTAGCTTAACCGACTGAGCCACCCACGCGCCCCTCAATCAGTTATTGTTATAAAGTCGCCCATTGCCTCTTTTATTTTCCCATAGAACTGCAGATGTTTATTGTACAAATTATGATGGGTACCATAATTTTTTGTGTCCCCACTAATCTTTGGAAGGAGGGTATATGTGCTTTTGCATTTCTTTGTTTTATAAATGTCTTATTCTACATTCCCAGGAACAAATGCAGCAACTAGTACAAAAGATATTTTCAGTGATTGTTTTTTGCTTGGTTGAATGAATAAAAGACAGGTACTGGAACTGGTTCAAGAAGAGCTCATACATTTGAATACAGACATTATTTGCAAAGTTTGTCCATTTTCTCTTTCAGCTGCTGGAGAGGTCAGTAGGAACTGGAAGGGTTGAGTGTAAACATCCAAGTTGCTCTGAGTAGATCAGAACTAACAATAAAGTGGAAATAATATGTTGTGTTTTAATAAATGAGAATTTGAATGTTTATGCAATTTTTTAGGGTTATTTTCTGAATCTCAGGGTTAGTATAAGTGAATTAAATATACAGTTTACATTGACTAAGGTAGAACATTCTTGTAAAAACATTAGGAATCTTGCACGTGATTTTTATTATTTATTTTTTAAAGATTATTTATTTGAGAGGGAGAGAGAGCCCAACCAGGCGGCAGGAGCAGAGGGAGAGGGAGAAGCAGGCTCCCCACTGAGCAGAGAGCCTGACATCACACTGGATCCCAGGACCCTGGGACTATGACCTGAGCTGAAGGCAGACATTTAATGGACTGAGCCACCCAGGCGCCCCAGATCTTTATATTTTTTAAATTTTAAGTACTCTCTACACACAATGTGGGGCTCACACACCCCAAGATAAAGAGCTGCCTGCTTGGGGCACCTGGCTGGCTCAGTCAGTAGAGTGTGAATTCAAGCCCCACGCTGGGTGTAGCGATGACTTAAAAAACAAAACAAACAAACAAACAAAAAAGAGTTGCATGCTTTACTGATGGAGCCAGCCAGGCACCCAACTGTGCTCTTTATTACAATTTAATGCCAAAGTATTTTTCACCTTGAGAAAACATTTATAAAATTAAAAGACATTTAGCTAGAAAAAAGTACATCAAGAAGGAAATGCATCTTGACCCACCTGTAGGATCTGAACGTGGTTCATTAGTGTTATCGGCAGACTGTCCTGCACATTAGCATATACTTAATAGATTGCACATAAATACTGAACTTCCAGGAGCTAATTTTTTTTTAAGATTTTATTTATTTACTTGAGAGAGAAAGAATGAGACAGAGAGAGTATGAGGGGGGGGTCAGACGGAGCAGCAGACTCCCCGCCAAGCGGGCAGTCCGATGAGGGACTCGAGCCCAGGACCCAGGAGCTAATATTTTTATGATTACTCCAGGAATAGCTGACTTTTTCATTTTCTCAAGGAAAAGAAGCTACTTTCATAATATGTCAAAAGCAGCTGGGACTTACTGAGCATTACCTACCTATTAGGTGTTGCCATACATTTATACATCATACATCCGATCCAGTGTAATACATCAACACCGTTCTCACAATCGTCAGAACTCTTCAGTTTAAAATTTTGTGCCATGTCACATTGTCTATGAAAACTAGTGCTTTAGAGCATCAAACAATGCATGTTAATCATGTTACTCATCAGTCCTTCGCGTCTGTAGTCCAAATTATGATCTGCAATTCCATTCTATCGCCCAAACTCCATTATTTTTTCTAAGTGTAAATTAGCACATATTAATAGAGGTTTGATGTGGGATCGTCGAGCTCAACGGTCAAGAAAGAATTCTTGAGGCGTTTTATGGTGCAGAAAGGTGGTTTGATTAAAGCACAGGGACAGGGCCCGTGGGCAGAGCTGCCTTGGGCTTTGGAGGAGTGACTGATTATACAGGGTTTTCTATCCTATGGAGGTGAAGGTGATGTTAGGGCTCCAGGAAATTGAGTCTATAGGGTTCTTGGAGGTCTGGCTATTATTGTGTTTTTCTTGTAAATCGTTAGACAGTTTTGGACTATAGTGGAGTTTCATGTCCTGCATTACTGTAATTGATGTGATCTGATGTGGGGTCTGGGAGCAAAGGGTCAAGAAGGAATTCTTGAGATGTTTTCAGTGCCAAAAAGGTGGTTTTGATGAAGAAGGCAAACTGAGGACAAAGCAGAAGCTGACACCCTGCAGGTGGGACGTGTGACATTCCTCAGGTGCTCCTGCCTGCCTTAAAGCTAAGGAAAAGATAAGAAAACCCCAAATGGTTAATGGACAGAGATCACAGTCCTGCAGGACAGGAGTCTCCATCAGTTTACCAATGTCGTACTGATTTACAAGAGGGCGTTCTTATCAAGAGCCTAACTTCCAGAGACCCAAAGCTCTATTTCCTGGAGCCCTAACATCACCCTCCCCTCCAGAGTGATGTGGGAAAGAGGCAGAAGGGACTGTAAATAAAATTTACATGTCCTTATAACCTGCAGCCCATTGATAAATACTTAGAAATAGGCAGAGTGTAATGTTCTTCCAAGGAAGCTCCCCACTGTCTACATCTTAGACTTGCTAGAGGGAAAAACCACCTCAGTTTGACACCAGCCAGGGCTCCGGGATCGCGTCGGTCCCCTTTAGCGTATCGAAGTCCTTTTGGACAACCTCCCTTTGTCCTCCCCCCCCCCCCCGAACTCCTAAGTATCAATCACTCCTCCCAAAACCCTGGGGGGGGCAGCGGCCCCTCCTGCCCACGGGTCCTGTCCCCTACTCGAATCAAACCACCTTTTTGCACCAAAGACGTCTCAAGAATTTTCTTGGCCGTTGTGGGCTTGGGACCCCAACAGTCCAAAACCACATCAGGAAAGCACAGGGCAGGACCCGTGGCAGGAGGGGCTGCTGCCCGCCCCCCAGGGTTTGTGAGGAGCGACTGGTTATGGAGCTGGGGGAGGTGAAGACCAGGGAGGTTTCCAAATGGCCTTTGATCTGCGAGAGAGAACTCACAGGCTCCTGGAGGCCTGGCTATCGTCAAGCTGAGGATGTGTCTCCCCGCAGCGAGGCAGGGACGTTAAGACAGCGGGGAGCTTCCTCGAGGAAGGTTCTGTGCTGCCTGCCTCCAGGGCTGGCCAGTGGGCTGCAGGCTGCAAGGAAGTGTCCTTGTAGCTGCCTTTCCTCCTGCTTTGCTCTCCACATCACTACCAGAACAAGTTCCACACAAATTAACATTTACCAAGTACTAATATACATAACCTCAAAAGAGGAAGTACACACTGCTGAAATCAAGACCATTTTGGTGTTTTTTAGAATGCAAATTATCAGTGTGGTGTGTTATTTTGAACAAAGAGGAAATAGTTACCACTCTCCACAGGAGAAATTCTGGTAATATATGAAGTTCTAGGCTATTCGGCCTGCCCCCCTGCTTAAAACAAATGAGAAGTGACTTTTGAAAGCACGTTAGACGTACCTAAAACTTTAACAAGACTCAAGAATACACTTTCTGAATTTGAAAAAAAAAAAGATTTTGGAAATACTTCTGTTTTGGGTACAAATAAAATTTTGTAATTTCAAATGTGTTAGTACATGTTTTTTCAGGTAGAGTTGTAAGGAAATTAATTATAAGCCAGTAGAAGCACAAACACAGAAGCCCCATTTCCCTTTCACACGTTGAAACACAGCCTTCAGTTCAGTAAATTGGAAGATCTAACTGGCTTTACTGAGCGGTTTGTGCATCGGGGCAGCATCCCACCAGCAAGGAGGGCGCAGCTCCTCCCAGCGAAACACGGGGAAGGTTTGTAAAGGCAGAGACGGGATTAAAGAGAAGAGGAATTCATTAGCAAGGAATGCATTGTTTAGGCAAAGCTGCGTCCACGGGAGGCTGGGGGCCATCCGAACCTCCTGGGACTGCCCCGGAAATTCCACCTTCATTGAATAAAGGTTACATTCCTGACCTCTAGCAACTCCGACCGCGGCTGTCCTCACCCGCAGGGGCAGAGGCGGCCCTGGCCCCCCGCTGCTGCGGGGTCGCGCACCCCCAGCCCGCCCCGCCCCAGGCCCCCCTCCCCCCGCCCCCGGCCGGGACCCCCAGCCCGCCCCGCCCCAGGCCCTCCTCCCAGCCCCCTCAAGGATCTTTCTGCCCACACACCGGTCCCGACCCCGCCCGCGCTTCGACCCCTCTCGCACCCCCCGGGTCCCGACCCCGCCCGCACAGGGAGGCCCACGTCCAGCCCCCGGATTGGTTGGCCGGGAGAAATGGGTACCCGTAAAGCGGCACCTGGGAGCGCAGTGACCGACGCGGGGACGCCCCGCAGCGAGGCTCTGCGCTCCCGGCCTGAGGAGCGTCTCCAGGGGACCCGGCACAGCCCCCTCCCCAGCGCACAGCCGTCCGGGAGCACATCCGGGGTGGTGGCGCTCCACCGCCCAGCGGCCGCCGCGGAAGGCGCATGCGCCCCTCTCGGACCGCAAAGTGCGCGTTCGCGCGCCGCCTGCCGGCCGCCGGGGACAGCGCAGGAGCGCAGAGCTCCTCGAGTAGTGTTGCCTGGCGCCCCCTCCTGGTCTCTGTGTGTGACGGAACTTCAGCCCTCAGTTTGGAAGCTGACCAAACGCACCCACCACCCGGTGCTTTGACTGGAATGCAAGGAGATACCAAGAATCAAAGTATAAAGTCAATTTACAAAGGTCGACGGCTTTCCTACGCACTAATAATAAACGATTGGAATTTGAACATTTAAAAATGTCATTTTTAATAGCCATTTAACATCCCCCAAATTGAAGTCCTTAGATATGAACCTAACAACCTATGTAAAAATCTGCATTCAGTAACATATTAAGCCTGCTGAAAGATCGCAAACAAAATTTAAATTAACGCAGAGATGTTAGTTTTTCATGATCCACAGACTCAGTATTCTTAAAACGACAATTCTTCCTAATTTGATGCACGGATTCAGCTTAATCCCAACCAACATGCAGGCAAAGCTAGGAGCTAGACCTAGAATACACAACATAAGACTGAGGAATAAAGCTAGGGAACTCACACACCCACATTGCAAGACTTACATAAATACAGTAAATGAAGTATAGTAAATTACAGCAATGAGGGGAGTGATCTTGGCAAAGGACTAGACACAGAGAGAACTGGAAGAAGTGAGACCCATGTGGGAAAAAAATGACCATGGACACCAACTCTACAAACTACACAAAAAATACATTCAAATTTAATAGACTTAAATTTACAATGCAAACCGTAAAAATTCTGGAAGAAACCATACAAGAAAATCTACATGACCCTGGGTTTGGTGACATTTTTATTTACAACAGCAAAAGCCAATCCATGCAAGAAAAAAAATTGATAACATGGATTTTAATAAAATTAAAAAATGTATATTTTGTACATGTACACCAGCAACAGTGAACTCTAAGGTAAACCGTGAACTCTGGGTGATAATGATGTGTCCCTGTAGGTTCGTAGATTCCACAGAGGAACCATCTGGTTGATAAAAGGTGGGGGCTGTGCATGTGTGGGGCAGGGTGTGTATGAGAAATCTCCACACCCTTCTCTCAAAGGGGGGGCAGGAGAGGGGTGGGGCACCTGGAGGGGCTGGGAGTGGGGCGCAGGAGCACCCAGAAAGGAGCCCGAGGGGACTGGAGGCAGTGTGTGGAGACCAAGAGTGGCACGTGGCGAGTCAGGGTCGGAGAAGGGCGCTGGGGAGCAGTTCCTGGAGTGGTGCCAAACAGAAGGTAGATGGTGTTCGCGAAAATATCACCTGGAAGCATAACCAGATAAGGAGACCCAGGCACCCAGCAGTATCAATAGTATGAGCTAATAAGATCAATGATCACAGGGCGTCTGCCACAGAGCAAATGCAAGGTTGGAAAGAGGATATACTCAAAATTATTACTCAGAAAGCACCTTTTTTTACAGCTTTGGGCCGAACTTACTGGAAAAGGCCATCTTATGCATCTTCCCTAAAAGAAAAAAACGCAATTAATGCATTCTGAAAGACTAGTCCAATAAAGTCAGATTATGAAAAAGACGAGCTATAGCTCTTTTTTTCACATGCAGAGTTACTTGAAAACAAGCACTCTAGAAATCTTTTTTTTTAATATTTTATTTATTTATTTGACAGCGAGAGAGGGAACACCAGGTGCCCCAGGCACTCTAGGAATCTTGAAGAACTCTTGAGTCTTTTTGGGTAATTTACCCCTCACAGGGCTAACTGGTGCTCTGCACATGGGACCCAAAGAATTTTCACACACACACACACACACACACACACACACACACACAATGACTGTGCCCCGAGACTTGAGTAAATGAATTAAAGTCTTTGCTTTACGTTTCATCTTCACTATTGTCCTGTAAAATATGGAGTGTCTGGGGGCGCCTGGGTGGCTCAGTCGTTATGCGTCTGCCTTCAGCTCAGGTCATGATCCGGGGGTCCTGGAATCGAGCCCCATGTCGGGCCCCCTGCTCCATGGGAAGCCTGCTTCTCCCTCTCCCTCTGCCGCTGCTTGTGTTCCCAAATAAATAAATAAAATCTTAAAAAAAAAATACAAACTGTCTGGCCTCTGGACCGATGTTGTTTACTGAATTATGTATATGTACTTCTGTTGCAAAGGGAATTTAGCGCAGTTAATTGTCATGATTTACATGCAAGATTGCCAAGGCTGCCTAGTGACCTTCCTCCCCAGCACTCCTCAAACTCAGCAGTATTTGCGACTCCGTGGGATCTCATTCTGCTGTCCGTGCATCTCGTGGAGATTTGCCACGACCAGAGTGCTAGACGCAGCACGAGAGGCGAGCGACCCTAGGGAGTGCCGTGCATGTGATCATTCAATGACCAGCGGCCAACCCAGGGGTTTTGGGGCACAGAAACTCAGACGCTGCTGTTTGCCCATCGTGACTTGGGTTCTGAACCCACTTCCTTCCAGTGGGGGACGCCTTGTGCCCACTGATATCTCGGCTCCCTTCCCTGGTCGCTGTGGAGCATCAGGACTTCTTACCAGCACTGTTCAGGCAGGAGAAAAGACACTATTGTATACACTTTCAAACTTGTGAGGGAAAGGGTTGGGCTTGTTTTTGTGTTCATTCCTGAGGCCCTGCAGGATGTGGGGGTGAGAACCAGCAGTGAGAGCTCTGTCTGATCCCAGAGCCCACATCACCTTCCGGGGCCACCCTCCCCAGGGAT
Organism: Callorhinus ursinus; assembly: GCF_003265705.2. Classification (NCBI taxonomy): domain Eukaryota; kingdom Metazoa; phylum Chordata; class Mammalia; order Carnivora; family Otariidae; genus Callorhinus; species Callorhinus ursinus. Next base: position 285,177 of record NW_027397079.1, read on the forward strand.
TCTTCAGACCACCTGCCAAAGCCTGGCCTCTCCATCCTTTAACCAGAGCCCGGGACGCCCGCCGCCCAGTCTCCAGGGGCTCTTCCTCTCTCCTGCTCTGCTCAGAAGCTGAGGTCTCCAAGCGGGCTTGCCCTTCTGTGTAATGTCGCATCTCCGTCCACCTGGTTCACCCGGCCAAGCCCCGGCCTGATTTCAGTCCCCCCGGCATGCTCGCCGAAAACCAGCACCCCCCCAAGGACTGGTCCGCCCTGCTCCCAGTGGCCATTGGTGGTCACCCTACAACGTTCTGCTGGTCCTTTCTCTCGCGTCACCTCCTAGGTGACAGTCTTGACGCGGTGGAGGCAGTCGGAGCAGGGCTCCCTGGGCTCCCACGGCCTCCTCCCTGGGGGCCCGGCTCCCCTCCCCTTGCGTGGTCGGGTCTGATCCCATCCCTTGTCACCACCCCAGAGGCCTCCAGACACAGCAGCGCTGTTCACCAGATGCTTTACTCTTCTCTCGTGATCAGGTCATTCCCGCCCGCGCACGCGTGGGTCACATCACCCAGGAGGACACCACACGCCCTCTGTGGGTCCCTCACACCCCACCAGCGACTGTTCCCACAGAGGGTCTGTCTGTACTTGGCGTCTCCCTCAGTCCCTTCTGAATCTGCTGGAGTCAGCTGCCCATCCCACGGACAGGGTCCCCGCCACCGGGGACCTCCACATCCCAAGGCACGAAATCCCGTGGGCAGCTCGCCGTCCTCCTTTACCACAGGGCACAGCCAGCATTTGACCCGGCCTCTGCCCATCGTGTGGTAGAACCCTCATTTCCCTGGTCTTCAGAACATTGCCTTCCTTGTCTTTGTCCTTCAGCAGCCGGCTCTCCTCGGGGTTCTGGTCCGTCCCCACTCTTCCTGACCTTGGTTGGATCTGTGATTCCTACAGCCTCCGCAGCCCATAAATGGGGGCCGCGGGCTGTGACAGGGTTTCTTTCCTCCTGCGCAGACTCATCTTCAACCCGTGAACAAATCCTGCGGGCTCACGCAGACCCCCGAGGCCCAGGCCAAGCCGGGGCACCGCCTGCTCTCACCCGGTTCCTGACCTCAGCCTCCGGCCTCTAGCCTGCGACCCAGCACTGCCGGCAGAGAGTGGCTCTTTGAAAACTGGGTCCCCTTGTGTCTCCCCTTGACTCAAAACCCTCCAGTGGCTTCAGTGTCAGAATCAACGCCTCAGCCCCCGGGAGCCACACTGGCCCTCCAGGACGCAACCCCGACCACCTGTGGGATCTCCCCTGCGCCCCCCCCCCCCCCCCCGCCCCCAACCGCTAGAGGTCTCCAGGCACGGACAATGCACTCTGCACACCTTCCCAGGCCTCCCCTCTGCCTGCAGAACTCCTCTCCCGGCGAGTCCCGGTCCCCACCCACACCCCTAGGAGCCACCTGCCCCTTCCCCACGCAGGACACTCTCCTCGCTGCTTTGCTTGGCTCGTCAGCACCGAGAACCCCCGACACCCTGCACACCTCGTCCATAATCCCTCTCCTGACTTCAGCCGGGGCACACAGGGCTGCGTGCAGCATGCGTGCCCCGTGATCCCGCGCCGCACGGTGAGGGGCGCGAGGAACACAGGAGAGAAAAGCGGCCCACACAGGGGGAGCACGGAGCTGGGCTCCGCGGTGGGACCTTCTGAGGAGCCAACCAAGGGCTCCCTGAAGCCGCTCACGGGAGGGAAGGAGGCGCACGTCCTCAGCCTGCACGTCCAGGGCGCATGAGTGGGTGGGGGAGGGACGTCACGGGGTTGGGAGGGGTGCTGGGCAGTGACACCCCCAGGACGCCCGCGGGAGCCGGCTCGTTGCGGCTGCCACAGCACTGTTGCGTTAGCCAGGCTTCTGCAGAGAACCAGAACCAAGTGGATGTCCGTGGATTAGCAGGAGGATTCCTCCGGAGGGACGGACCCACGTGGATCTGCCATCTGCAGGCCGCGGGCCCAGCAAAGCCTCTGCTGTCTCCAGCCCAGTTCCAGGGACCCGCAAACTGGGGAGCCCAAGTCTAAGGGCACAGGGTGGACATCTAGCTCGCGCACGACAAATTCACCCACCCCCTGCCCTTCTGTTCCACTTGGGCTTTCCGTGATTGGCTGATGCCAGAGTCTGTCCCAGTCACGGGAACATAGGGCCGGATTTCAGCCCCAGCCCGCCCTAAGGCTGGTGTCCTTGTCCGAGTCTGCAGAACAGGACACATCCCTGCTGAGTGACCGACTCAGGATGACTCGGCTCTTAAGTGTGTCGGAAACAAAACTGAACCCTCTCTCTCCAAAATCTGTGCTTTTCCCTCATGCGACCGACTCCTGCCGGCAACACTGCTGGTGCCAAAGAAACATTAGGGTCTTCAGGGAATCTGGTGAGACTCTGGCCAAGCAGAGACACCGGCTTCCTGCTCTGGGCCCCTGCACACCTTTGTCCTCACGCACGAGGCCATCACAAACACGGGTGGCAGGCGGTCCTTCCAGGGGCTCGAAGGACCCCTCCTGCATTCCAAACACCTGCTGAAATGCTGGGACCCTTGAGCGCACTGCCCATCGAGTCGGTGAGCTCACAGACACCTCGTGTGACGGTCCCGCCGAAGGACGGGAAAACTTGGTCTGTCCTGTTTGAAGAAATCCACCCAATCTGAGTCAGGCCCTGTTTAGAATCTGAAGCACAGAATGTTGGAAGTGAGCTGTGGCATGTCAGGAGTTTGGTGCATTTGCTTCTGTTTTGATGTATTTGGTTATATATTCAGCATTGAGTTCTCTGGGGTTTATTTGTTTTGTTTTTGTTTTTTAATGTGTCCTTGATCTCCCCCTACCTCCCAGGTTTGTTGGAATAATCTTGCATTTTTATGTCAAATTATTATGCAAATTCTTTTAATATTATGAAATTTTTCTTTTTTTAAAGATTTTATTTATTTATTTGACAGAGAGAGGGACAGCGAGAGCAGGAACACAAGCAGGGGGAGAGGGAGAGGGAGAAGCAGGCTTCCCGCGGAGCAGGGAGCCCGATGCGGGGCTCGATCCCAGGACCCCGGGACCATGACCTGAGCTGAAGGCAGACTCTTAATGACTGAGCCACCCAGGCGCCCCCTTTATGAAATTTTTCTTTCAGAAGAATGTGTATTATTCACATTAGATTAGGTTTTATAATCATACAGAAAACAACCATTTCCATATGAACTCTCAGTAGTGTGGGTTGTTCTCATCACCACTTCCCCTCCAGACTCTGTGTCCCTCATCCTCAAACCCATCCTGGGCAGGATCCCAGGGGCAGCGATGCACCTGCAGCCCAGCTTGTCCTCACCGTATGGCTCAGAAATTCCTCTACTTTCCTGACAAGTGTCTGGTTCTCCTTTAACATTTCTTTTTTTTTTTTTTTAATTTTTTTATTGTTATGTTAATCACCATATATTACATCATTAGTTTTTGATGCAGTGTTCCATGATTCATTGTTTGTTCATAACACCCAGTGCACCATGCAAAACGTGCCCTCCTCAATACCCATCACCAGGCTAACCCATCCCCCCACCCCCCTCCCCTCTAGAACCCTCAGTTTTTCAGAGTCCATCATCTCTCATGGTTCGTCTCCCCCTCTGACATACTCCCCTTTTCTTCCTCTCCTGTTATCTTCTTCTTTTCCTTTTTTCTTAAAATATGTTGCGTTATTTGTTTCAGAAGTACAGATCTGTGATTCAACAGTCTTGCACAATTCACAGCGCTCACCGTAGCACATACCCTCCCCACTGTCTATCACCCAGCCATCCCCTCCCCCCCCACCCCCCACCACTCCAGCAACCCTCAGTTTGTTCCTGAGATTAAGAATTCCTCATATCAGTGAGGTCATGTGATACATGTCTTTCTCTGATTGACTTATTTCACTCAGCATAACACCCTCCAGTTCCATCCACGTCGTTGCAAATGGCAAGATCTCATTCCTTTTGATGGCTGCATAATATTCCATTGTGTATATTCTCCTTTAACATTTCTACCATCAGAAAAGATTTCCCTCATTTTTTGGTCATTTTCTTGGCTTTGTGGGAAGGAAAGAAAGTTAAATATATTGACTTATATGAGGATCTTGAATTTGAGGACCTTCTAAATGGTATCACTGAAAAAATAAAGATGCCCGAGGGTCAAGAAACACTTCCTGTGCTGTCATGGAAACAGGGCTCTGGAGTGAATAGTTCACTGTGTCCACTGTCTGGACAAGTGTTGTGTCTTTGTGGGAACCACATGCACCTCGAGAACAAGGGCCTGTCAGACGCTCTGCTGTGCCCTGGGCTGCACATTATAAACTTCGTGGCACATTATAAAAATGCTCTGATTCACCAGTTGTAGATCTTATGTAAGAATCATGAGCCTAAGGGGCGCTGGGGTGGCTCAGTTGTTTAAGCATCTGCCTTTGGCTCAGGTCATGATCTCAGGGTCCTGGGATCAAGTCCCGCATTGGGTTCCCTGCTCAGTGGGAAGCCTGCTTCTCCCTGTGCCCCTCACCCTGCTTATGTTCCCTCTCTCGCTGTGTCTCTCTGACAAATAAATAAATAAGATCTTAAAAAAAAAGAATCATGAGCATATTATTTAGCCTCTAATAAACCACTCAGAACAAATTAAACTTCAAATTAAAAGGTTTAATTTTTAAAATTTCGGAAATGTATTCTATTTTCTTTCTTTTTTTAAGATTTTGTTTATTTATTTGACAGAAAGAGAGTGAGAGAGCACAAGCAGGGGGAGAAGCAGAGGGAGAGGGAGAAGCAGGCTTCCCCGCTGAGCAGGGAGCCTGATGTGGTACTTGATCTCTGGGATCACGACCTGAGCCGAAGGCAGACACTCAACCAACTGAGCCACCCGGGTGCCCAAAAGTGTATTCTATTTTCTAAATTGGTCCAGTAGGCTAAACACAGACACACACATGGACGAGGGGGAGAGAGAGAGGAGCAATACTTAAGGTTTATATTCAATAATTACCAGAAATAGAAGCTACACAATTGTCCCTTCTTCTTGAAACGACTGGTATGAAATCCAAGCAGGCAACAAGTGGGAAGCCGGCAAATCCTTCCAAAGTGCTGAATTCCTACTAAGTTTTGGCTTCTTTTTCTGGCTCATCTGTTTCCTTCCCCTTCATCAAAGCCGTGTTGTAACAGAGCTACAGGTCCGGAAAGGACCTTGCGGCACGAAGGGAACGGCCCTGAACAGGTCTTCAGCGCCAAGCTCTCATCTGCAGGCATTAGAAGAAGATCCGATCACGTATGTACTCTGCTCCTCATCCCAGACAAACTGGCAGAACTGCCTCCTGGTTTGAGAATCCTGCCTGTGGGGACACCTTCTGGAAGGGCAGACCCCCTGAGCACACTTGCTTAGGTTCCAGAACCTTCCCACATCCCCACTGTGGCACCAGCTCTCCACTTCCCTCCCACACAACTCAAACAGAGCGCTTGGGATCCTTCATATTCGTGCTGTCGTCTGCGGGCGAGGGAACAGCGTGCCAAAATGCCGGTGTCGAAACCAGTACGGCGAGAACACACGGTGAGTGGATGCCCTGGGTCCACGTGAACTATCAGTCTCTGCCCCATCAGTTAGGTCATGCGGCTCGAGGGCAGAGGACGTCCCCTTGCCACATGTCTGCATCCCCTGCACCAGGACACACGGCCCCTCCAGTGCAGGGACAGGGAGGACAGCCGGTCCCCTGTCGGGAAGCTGTGGCTGGCTTGGCCCCGTGGACGCTTGTATGAGGACTCGGGACTATAGTCACCGGACATCAGAGCCACACGAGACTGTAGAGTAAGGGGTCAAACAGCTCACCAGAACCGCGCCCTCCCCTCTCTGCACCCATCCCACGAGAGCACATCTCCGCTGTGGGGTCTGTCTTGACCCCCTTCCCACCGCCCCCCAGGCCGCGAGCATCTGAGAGCTGGGGTTTGTGTCCTTCACAACATAAAGTTCACCGAGTGTACAGCTCAGAGCTCCTGTCTCCACCGCTCATCACTCCCGGTTGTCTAGCACATGATCGACACTGATGCAATGATTCTATGCGTGAGAAAGCAAATCGAGGCCCACACGAGTTTCGACCCAGGCGAAAGCCACAGATTCAGGGAAACGAGAGGACACAGACTGTATCTTGCCACCTCCCAGGCTGTATTTCCAGACGTGGCCCCCAGTGGGCCAGGCTCAGCTGTGCTGTGGGGGACAGGCTTCTGCTGCTGGGTGGGGAGCTCGCCCCCAGACACCCTGTTCCGAGGGGGCCTTCATACGCTTCCCGCAAGAAACCCCCTTCTGACGACTCCCCAGCCAGGAAGAGCAAGTTCCCTGAGTAACGTCAGCTTCCTCTGGACACTGATGCAAGGAGGGATGGCAACTCAATTTTGGCAGTGCTTCCAGAAACGTCAGAGCCAAATTTGCAGCCCCCGCCATGAGATTTATCCCTACCCTTGCCTACTCTTCCTTCCTTCATATTATGGGTTCTTTTTTAATATTAAATTTTTATTTTTTTAAGTAAACTCTACACCCAGGGTGGGGCTTGGGCTCACAACCCTGAGATCAAGAGTCACACGCTCTACTGACCTAGCCAGCCAGGCGCCCCGTTTCTTCCTTCATCTTAATTACAAGTCAGACTGCCTTATTCTGTTTTTTGGGTGACTGCCCAGTGTTTTATGGCTGATGGGCTGCCGCGAGGCAGACACCCCCGATGCCAGCCTTCTGCTCTGCTCCAGAGAGGGTCTGACACAGAGTCACTGTGCGCCTTCCAGTGCCTCTGCAGGGCCAGCCCGGGGTCGGGGTGAGCAGCCCCCATGACCACGCTCCTCCCCCTTCCTTCCCTGCTTCTAGGGTAGCCCAGCACCTGTGACTGCGGCATCCTCCAAGCTCCCAACAGCCCCACCTCAACCACGGCCTCCGGACTCAAGTCTCTCTTATAGCTCCTCCTGCTCGCCATGAGCAGTAGCCGGAAAGCCTGAGCCACGGGAGCTCGGGTCCTGCTCATTCCTCGCACAACTAGGATGGCCTGCTTTGTGTTCAGGATGGGCCGCGTTCTGCTCGGCGGCAAACAACCACAAGCCACAGCGTCCCACGGCAATGAAGGGCCCTGTGCCACTGGCACCGAGCACCCTTACTGCAGGACTAGAAGGTGGCAGTCTCTCGCTGGCTGGGCCTGTGACCAGGATCAGGGCAGTTCCCTGCTGCCTGAGAGGAAGGAGGAACAGGCAGAGAGCCCACGCGGAGGCAGGGGAGGCATGGGGAGGGCGGGCAGTGGGAGCCCCCCCCAGAAACAATGTAATCCAAACAAGCAAGACAGACTCTCAGACAGGATTAGCACTTGGAAGCGTGCAGACTAGTGGAGGGTTTGAAATCATTCAGTTGTGGGCAAATGTCAACGTTCGGTTCCTTTCCAAAGCCAGGTGCTTCTCAGGTGTCAGCTGGGGGTCCCCGAGAGGCAAGTGCCCTGGTGAAAGAAGGATTAAATTCATTTTTCACGCAGCCGCCAGGCTTTCCCCAACATTTAAATCTTTCTCCGGCCCTTGGATAATAAGGTGTCATGGCAGGAAGACAGTTTCGGAAGGACTGTCAGCGCAGATGGGGGTCAGGCCAGCAAGGGAAGCTGGTCTGCTGTTTACACAGCAAATTACATTTTCGAATAATGTATCACAGCAGACCAAGCATTCATAAATCATTCTTTCAGGCCACTGAGCACTTTGAGGGGTTATTCAGTCAGAAGGGACTCCTGATGGTCCTGCACTCAAGGTCAGGAGAACAGAATTTCGTTTGCAGCTGTGCACATCCCAGTCTCAGCGGAGGTGCGTCTGGAGGTCAGCTCGCCACACGCTCTCCAGGCCAGTCACCACCCTGAGCATCACTGCCACCTCTTTCTAGGAGAGGCAGCAAGCGTTTATTTAAAGCATGCACTTACACCAGTGATTTTTTTTTTTTTTTAAGTTAACTTGAAATAACTGCAAGAGTTTGGGGCTTGGTTTTTCCATAGGAGTTTTGATTGTTCCAGCATCTGGGTCTGGCGTGCAAATGCATACCTGACCTGTCCATGAAAACTAAATACATTCCCAGTTGAGACTCCCTTGGGGTCCAATATTGCAAGCGTTCAGGAAAGAGTGTGTCTCCTGCTGGCAACAGTCAGGAGAACGAGGGACAGCATGCTCTCAGGCAGATCATGAGTCTGGGGTCGGGGGTGTCTGCGAGGGATCCACAGGCATTTGGGGTGTTTGCCTCTCAGCTCCCGTTGCACTGGTCTGACTCAGTGGGCTTCTGTCCACAGCCCCACACCTCCCGTTTCTCATGTTGTTGACCAATGGACTCAGAGGCTTAGGGAAGGCTGCCCAGAGCCCCAGATGCATTTACTAACTGCCCCCACACGTGAAAATCACTGAAGGGCAATCTGTCCTTGGCTTAGGGAGGCTTTGCACACATTTTCTCTATTAAAAAAAAAAAAAGGAAAAAGTCTCCTGTAGGAGAGGAGTTGGTAGAAAATTGCCCTGGGGGAACAGCAGAGGCCTAGGGCAGACTATGGACCCCAGGGACTGTCCTCGAACCGGACGGTGCGTGTGAACTGCCCGGCAAGGCGCATCTGTCCCCAGGGAGTGCCTAGGAGCCAGGGGGAGGGCAGTGGGCAGTTAGCGGATGAGCAAGAGAATACAAGGAGCGTGGGTCTAGCAGTCCCGAGAGGCTGTGTCTCATCAGCAGACCCCACACAGTGGAATGGAGAAATGTAAGGTCTTGAGCACCACCCTCCAGGCAGAGGTAAAAGCAAGAGCTCGGGTCCCGAGGAGGTCCTGGGGAGGTCCCAAGGTCCTGCTCATCCTCTTTGCAGTTCAGAGAGAAGCCCAGAGAGGCTGGAGCCACATGAGCAAGGGGGAGCTGGGGAGGCACAGAGCGGGGGGCCGGACCTACCTAATTCACCCCCAAGGCCACCGGTCTCCGCGTGGAGGGTGCTGGGGGCAGAGGGCACACCAGTGCCGAGGCTCCCCTGACCTGTGGTGCTGGGATAGATCACTCATCAGGATGTGCTCGTGGGCTGCAGATTCGGACGAGGGCGGGAGGAGAAGGAACTTTGGAGGGGCACAGCCTGGGGCCAGCGCTCCCCCAGGCACCTGGGCTGAGTGAGCAGAGATACTGCATATATGCCAGGAGCCAGCGGGCGTCCGGCGCTGCTGTGAGGAGGACAGGATGCCTGGTCTGGAAGAGCTCCAGGGATTCAACCCCTCCTTGGGGTACATGGGTATGTGGGCGTCTGCTCGCAAAGAGCATGTGGAGGTGAGGTGGGCAGAGGTGTCAGCAGGATGGAGAGGGGAGGGGAGGGGGAGGAGGAGGGAGGAGGAGGGGGAGGGGGGGAGGGGAGGGGGGGGGGGGGGGGGGGGG
>NW_027397079.1:294942-315919 GCF_003265705.2 Callorhinus ursinus
GGGGAGGGGAGGGGGGAGGAGGGAAGAGGAGGGGGGAGGAGGGGAGGAGGGAGGAGGAGGGGGAGGAGGGGGGGGGAGGGGGAGGGGAGGAGGAGGGCGGGGGCGGGGGAGGGGAGGAGGAGGGAGGAAGTCTGACCCAGGCCTGGAGGTGACTCCTGCGCTCCGGCTCCCACACCCTCGTCCTGGGTCTTTTGTGGAACCTCCAGGGGACCAAGGAGCGCGGATGGAGCCAGACGCAGTCCCGGCCGCCACCGAGACACGAGACACGGGGAGACCTGAGCTGTCACCAGGTGGTCAATACGGTGCTGTTAACCATAGTCACCGTGCCCTGCGGCAGGTCTGGGGACTGACTCATCCCCCACGACTGCGGCTTCGCCCCCTTGGACCAGCGCCCCCGTCCCCAGCTCCTGCCCCTGCTCACCACCATCTACCTGCTGCCTAAAGTTTCAGCAGATAAAGCGGACGTGTTTGCCTTGATGAGTCAGGGAGGCTCTCTCTGGTAAGGACTTGGGCACAGCGGAGGCGGGAGGCTGTCCGGCTTGGGTCACCATGCACTATTTGTTTTGTGTTTTTCTTTGTATTAGGGAAATTTAGAAGCACGTGCAAAAGTAGACAAAGATGTAACCATCAGCCAGTTTTGACAGTTTTGACAGTTTTGACAGTGACGCAGCTTGGTGAATCTGGTCTCTCCTCATTCCACGCCCCTCTCCCCCAGGGGTACCAGGGCACTTCCTGGCAGAGCGTCATTGCATCTACCCTGAGTATCTCTAAAGGATGGGAATGCTTTGCAAATACAATTGCAGCCCTACACTCAAGTGAAAGTTAACAGTAATTGCTGAGCAAAATAAAGCATCCAGCTGTAGTCATCAAGACATGGCTGAGTCCTGTTTAGCCCGTAGGCTGCAGCAGAAGTGACGGGTCTCCCTTGGGGGCTAAGCCTTAAGGACCCACAGACCCCCGTTTGCTCCTTGTCGGGCCTGACACCACGGTAGCGGGCAGAGCCAGGGAGGGATGATTTGAGAATGGAGAAGGGAGCAGCCCACAGGCCTCAGACGCCGCCGGGTGTCCCCCTGGGTTTCCAGGCACGGTGGGAGGGCCCCACACCTGGCTGGAGGGGTCATCTGGGCAGTTCAGCCCCTGCAGACACCCGCCTCATAACCAGCCAGCCTGCAGCGCCCAGCCCTGAGATGCAGGCAAAGAAAGCGCTGTTATTTTAGGCCAGTAAGTTTGCGGTAGCATTGCTACACACGAGTAGAGGAAAAAAAATCATTGTTCTCAATTCCTCAGACGGCTCAGAATTAGACTTTTTTTGTTCAGACTGGAGGGTCCCAGCTATGATGAGCTGATGTGTCTGGTGAGTCTCATAGTCTGGAAGCTGCCCCCCTGCGCCCATCTCCACCCTCCCTGCAGGGAGCCCTGCTCTCTCGCGAGTGCCTGCCCCTAGGTTCCCACTGACAGCAGTCCTGTGGGGTCATTTTGGGAGTTCACCACATCCTGTGTAGACCTGGGATTGTGAGCAGACTCAGGTTCCTGCTTGATTTCTTGCCAAATGAGGAGAGACAAATGTGGATGGCTGGAGGCTCCTTTCTTCCCATCTGGGGACTCGGGAGAGCTGGCTCAGCTGCGCCCACTGTTTCTGGGAACCCCGAGGGCCTTGGTGACCCTGGGGACCCTGACCTGTTCCCAGGACCTTCGACAGACTGAGAGCTTGTGTCCCCAAGTTCTTGAAATCCTAACTCCCACTGAGGTGACGCTGGGGGTGGTCCTTTGGGAGAAGAGGTCCTGAGGCCAGCCAGGCAGGGGGTCAGTGCCCTGCACAAAGGCTGGAGGGCTAGCTCGAGGTGGCCTCTGACACCCACACAGGCACCCATACACCCTCCTCTGAGTGACAGTCCTGGGAGGGGGCGTTCCCTGGTGGGGAGGGCGTGAGCAGGGGAGGGTCCGAGCATGGGGGAGGGCTCGCTGCGGGGGAGGCTCTGTTGGATGGGGGCGAGGGTCCGCAGGGGCGTTGGCGGGGGGCGGAGGGAAGCGTTTGCCCGAGTGAGGGTCTGCATGGTCCTGGCGTGATTTCAGCGCTCTGGTGGTTGGCAGGGATTGGACGGTGCTCGGGTAGGTTTTCCCAGGACTGTTGGCTGTGGCTTCTTGGAAGAGTACAGGACAGCGGAAAGGGTCTTCCGGAGCCTGCTGGAGGGAGGGGGGCGGGCTCAGCCACTGGACCGCGGGTGCCGCAGCGACCGCCCTTGGCCCCGGGCGCCCCTGAAGCCCCCCCCCACTCTGCCGGCGCTGTGCCCTGGTGCGCTGCTTGGCCATGGGTTCGGGTCCCAGGAGTTTCTCCTGGCGAGGGAGCTTGAGAGCTGCAGGGGCCTTGTTGGGGTTGCTGGTGTGCGGGGTTTGGGTGCTCCCAAGCTGTGGGGCCCTGGAGCCTGCCCGCTGTCTTGTGCGAAGCCGGAAATGGAAGGCTCTGTCTCCACCGCCCCGCTCCGCCTTCCGGCGCTCCTCGGGGGTGGTCTCCATAGGCTTCCATCTGCGAGGCCGCCGGCGGCTCAGTGCCCTTTCCCACGCCCCTCACGGATGCTTCCAGCTGCAGGAGCTGGACCCTGACCTGCCTGTCAATGGGGGTCATGCAAGCGCTTGGCCCTCCCGGTTCGAGGGGGGGATCTTCAGTGGTTGGTCAGTTTTGCTGTCCAGTCCAGTGTGTGTCTGTTTCTAGGAGATAAACAAGGACACCCCACTGCCCCCATCTTCCCCGAATCTTCCTTGAACCTACGCTTACCTCTTCTAAGGAAACGTGGGGCCGAGGTCGATTACAGAAAAGATGAAATGTGTGTCATGTCCATCTCTCTCCACAAACTGTAAGGGGGAGTATATTCCTGGGCGTCGGTGGAAAAGCATGTGTCGCACTATTGTACACGATAATCACTCACTCACATTCGGATTCAGTAGTTCTCTCCAGTACTGTAGTTCTCTAGAAGTCTGATCTCCAGTTTCTGGACTGCAGGCTGCTCTGGGGATTAGGAAATAATTCTCCTGGCCTCTGAGCAAATGTGGAGCGAATGGGTCCATCATCATGGCTCCACCCCCTGCAGAGTAGGATCTGCACACTGATCAGCACACACCACCAAGTGGGTCGCAAGCTGGAAAACAGTTTGGAAGGAAATGCGTGATGAATTAAGTTTCAATTGTTGCTGTAAAAAAGTTACCAACCATGACTGGCTTAAACAACGCGATATTATTATAGTGCCAGGGATCAGAATCCTCTACTGAGGGCCAGTTCTCCAGGGAAGAATCTGTGTCCTCACGGTTGTCCAGCCTCTGGAGGCGCCGGGGCTCCTGGGCTGGTGCCCCTCCTTCTTCAAAGCTAGCAGCCCAGTATTGTCTCCCTTCTCTGGACTCTGCTCCCTCACACCCTGAGCCTCCTGCTTCCTCCTTACAGGGACCCTGTGGTGGCAGTGGGCCTGCCAGATACTGTGAGCGATGCTGAGAGAGCGCCTGGGGCCAGAGGGGTGAAGCATGGGACTCTGGCCAAGGTGGGGGCACAGGGATCGGAGCAGAACTCCCCCAGCCCCACTCCTGCATCTGTGGTAGGCACGGCTCCAGGGAGTTCGGGGCCTGAACATCTGAGGACACTGCGGCCTTGCCCATGGGATAACGCTTGGCAGTGGAAGTAGAACTCAGAGGGCTCAGTGTGGGCATGGCAGGCGCGTGGTCCCCACTGAGTCACAGGGCGGCCGGTCCTGCAGTGGTTTGCCCTTGAGCCCCTTCTCATGGGACTGCTGTGTAGGGGAGCGCTCGGGGCTAAGGGCAAGGTTTTTGTTTTTGTTTTTTTTTTAAAGATTTTATTTATTTATTTGACAGAGAGAGACAGCGAGAGAAGGAACACAAGCAGGGGGAGTGGGAGAGGGAGAGGCAGGCTTCCCGCGGAGGAGGGAGCCCGAAGCAGGGCTTGATCCCAGGACCCTGGGATCATGACCTGAGCCGGAGGCAGACGCGTAACAACTGAGCCACCCAGGCGCCCCTAAAGGCCAGGTTTTCACCTGGTCCTTGGGGAGGTGGTTCCCTGCCCTGCTGGTCCTGCTGAGTGGAGGTCTGATTCACCCACGGACCGACTGGAATTTGCCTCTGGGGTCATTTCTCTTTAATGCTGTTTATTATTTTTCAGCTACGTTGTCTTACACAGGTCAAAAAGTTTCACAAAATCTCTTGCTTTATTAAGTAAAGAAGCCAGATTGGCTTCTTCACTTGGTGATCTGCATTCCAGGTTCTTCCGTGTCTTTCATGGCCTGATTGCTCATTTCTTTTTGGTGCTGAATAATATCCATTGTCTGGATGAATCCATTCACTTATCTGTTCACCTACGGAAGGACACCTTGACTACTTTCAAATTTTGGCAGTTATGAATAAATCTGCTGCAAACATCCACTGCAGGTTTTTGTGTAGCTATGTTTTCAACTCCTTTGGGTAAATACGAGAGAGCATAATTGCTGGACTATAAGGTGAAGAGTATGTTTAGTTTTGTCAGAAAACACCAAACTATCCTCCAAAGTGGCCACACCACTCTGTATGCCCGCCGGCTGTGCATGGGGGCCCCCGATGCTCCGCATCCGCATCCCCGTCAGCATGTGGAGTGGTCGGTGTTGGACATCTGGGCAATTCTCATGGGGCAGTGATATCTCATTGTTGTTTTAATGGGCATTTTCCTGATAACTATGATGTGGAGCATCTTTTCCTATGCTTACTTGTCCTCTTTATGAATTTTAATTTAGTTTCCAACATTCCTAGGGGAAAAAAAAAGAGATGATTTTTGGTTAAAGTTTTCTGGCAAATTGAAGAGGTAGCACATATTTTGTGTTCACATGGCAGATGGTGTGTCTCTGGAACATGGGTGCATGAGACTCCACAAACATCTGGGGGAGAAGGAGTGTCCATAAGGAGACCTGGCATACTGAGCTCTAAGTATTTTGACTTTAGCTAATCACGAGACACTCCTTTAGGTTAGAGAGGTTGAGTGCCATTGTTTTAACCACAGGTGAAAGGAAGCTTTCTGCAAAGTCTATCCATAATAAAGAACTGGAGTATTGAATAAAATGCTGTTCCCTTCCTTTAACAGAACATCCTGTATTGATATAAATAGAAATGTGTGTGTGTGTGTGTGTGTGTGTGTGTGTGTATGTAAGCAAGGACACCACTCCAGATTTGTTCAAACTGGTTCAACGCCTGTTTCAATTCAAGTCAAATGCTGGTTTGGAAGGATTTTTGGTGTCATGTGTAATCTACAGTCTAATGATCTAAGCTGATTGAACGTTGAGTAAGAATTTATTTTTTTATATCATGTTTACTTGTTGAAAGCAGAATTTTTTTCAGAGAAAGAGGGGAAATGCCACACATTTCAGTTTAAAAATGTGAAACGAATGGGGGCGCCTGGGTGGCTCAGTCATTAAGCGTCTGCCTTTGGCTCAGGTCATGGTCCCAGGGTCCTGGGATCGAGCCCCGCATCGGGCTCCCTGCTCGGTGGGAAGCCTGCTTCTCCCTCTCCCAGCACCACCACCCCCGGCCTGTGTTCCCTCTCTCGCTGTGTCTCTCTCTGTCAAATAAATAAGTAAAATCTTTAAAAACAAAAGAAAACAAAAACAAAAGTGAAATGAAGTATATTTTTTTGCCAATAAAATATGTGAGTTTCTTTTTCCCAATCCACAGAGTTGATTGAGCGGATCTAGTGTCTTTGCTGAGCCCACGGGTTGAGTATGTAGTGGACCCCAAGTGTATCCACTTAGACCTGCTACAGCTCTCCCAGCCTCCAATGCCAGCCCAGATTCTGATGCCCTCCACGCAGGGTCTTCCTTCCCACAGCTTCACCTCCCGCTTCTCTGATGCCCCGAAGCTCCTCTCTTCTTAATTCCATTAGCTGGTGTTGTCTGTTTCTGCCTTGCACACTGGCTTGTGGGGCTCCCCCCAACGTGACCGCCAAGCTCTTTCTCTCCAACAATTAAAACCAGCCCCAGACCAGGTGTCCACGCAGCTTTGCTGGCAGGCTGCTGGCTTCAAACTCAAACCACTTACAAAAAAAGAGCACTGAGTTACTTACGCTTGTCTGACTTGGATTTACCCCATGGTGACGTGGACCTGATTCAGGACACAGATCCTCAGCGCCCTCCGTGCCAGGCCCTGCCTCGGAAGCCAGGACCCCGGAGAGGAAGAAGCCAGAAAGAAACCAGGTGCTGGAGCGCGGAGCCTGCTCTCCCCTGAGGAGTCAGAATCGGGCCACAAGGAGGGTCGGGCGGGTGCAGGGCGACATTTCCCACGCGCATCACCTGCTGGGTGTGCTGGGCGTGACTGAAGGAGGAGGAGGAAGGGTGTGGGGGCGCCGAGGGCGCAGGTGGATGGGAGGAACTGGCCCCTTGTATGCACGGGGGGCATCCCCAGGCCCCGGTGCACACCAGAAACCACAGAGCCCAGCCAACCCCGGACAGACTGTTTTTCCCTCTACACAAAGTGTGATGATCCATGAGACGGTAACGCACAGAACTAATTGTGAAATCGGACAGGGATAACCACATGCAGTGATGAGACCGTGCAGCTGCGGTCTCTCCCAGATACCTCGTCCTGCACTCGCCCTCCTGCCCCCTGTGCGGAGGTAAGAGGAAAAAATCAGATTTACAGAAAGTTCCTAAGGCTAGGGCCTCAGCAGGGGCTGCTTTCTGCTGCACAGAGCCGGGCCAGGAAGGCCAGGTACAGATGCCCTGTAGAAGGCTGGATCCTGAGCCCAGAAAACAGTGCAGAGCCTACAGATCTGTGACTCTCGGCGTTATGTTGGGATGGACGCAATCACCTGAGCAGTGAGGGACAGAGAAGGGTTGTGAGCTGGAGTTTTCCAGTATTTACAGGCTGGAAGAGAGCAGGGGTCCAGCCGAGGGGCCAAGGACACAGAAGGAAAACCAGAGAGGTGTGGTATCTTGGAAGCCAAGTGGAAAAACAAAAAATGTTCAGGGAAAAATCATTTAAAATCTTGGTTTCTGAGAAGTTAGCCAAAGTGTCCCAGTACCGTGGAGAGGAGGGTATGGACCGAGGTTGCCAACAGGGTTTTGCTGATGGGAAGTTGACAGAGACTTTGTCAGGAGCGGTTTCACACAGACCCTGGGGTTGGAAGCTGCTTGGTTCCAGGGAGAATGGAGGGGAGAGTGTGCAGTTCTCCTGGAGAGTTTGCAGCAAACGAGAGCAGAAAAGTGTGTGGAATTTGGAGGGAGGTGTGTGATCGTCAGTGAGGTGGGTTTTTGTTTGATTTCTGCTTTGGTTTTGGACAGAGATCGGCATGTCTGCATATTGATGGGTTGATCCGAGAGAAAGAAAACAATAAAGCCATGGGGTTATGGAAAGACCTGCTCGATGTATGCAGATTCCCTTTAGTAACAGGCGGGAAGCCTCTCGTCCTCATTTCTACCTGTGCTGGGGTTCTCGGGGCTCCCTGGCTCGCCCCTCATTCGACCTGCCGGCCAACCATCCACTGTGGCTATTATGAATCACTATACCTCATTCTCTTCTACTTCCTCAGATGGCCTTGTTTGTTTTCTGCACTTGGCGCAAACCTAGATGGTGGGGTCCAGCCTCAGATACACCCACCTGCATGTGCCCCACGCCTTGCTAGCACAGGGCTGTGTCCCAGATGTTACCGTGAGCCTCAACTCTGGAGTCATTTGGAGGAACATCTCGCTCAGTCTGGGCATTAGCAGATCAACTCCATCCGGGATTCTCTGCCCAAGGGGAGGGAGGAGCCGGGCCCAGGGCAGCCTTCCCAGCAGCATGCCCGCGTCCCTGGGTGCACAGACTGCACAAGAACCATGGTCCCGGCACTCCATGCCAAGAGGGAGGCTCGGAAAAGCAAACTCTGGAGAGAAATTCAGATTCTACTTCAAGGGAACGTGCATTCTGTGCAGATGTGTTTTCCCAGCCGACGGTCTCTGGAGGACCAAACGGCCTCGACGGGTCCTGTCTGAAGCTGACTACGCGAAGAGGGGAGGTGCGCCAGGTGGTCCTCAGCGCCAGCTGGCCACCCAGACATTCCTGGTCCAACCACGAGGGTACACCGGACGCTCATTTCTCTGTGCTTTTGAGGGTTTGAAGGAAGGATGCTCTAATATTAGAGTCAGAAATGTTAAGGAGACAAGACACATGCTGACATTTTAACAGCTTGCCTTTTTGCCTGTTGTTAAACAAAGACAAGATCCATTGCAGGGAGAGGTTTCCAAGAGAAGGAACTAGAGGGCAAGCTGATTCAGGACGGATTTAAGTAGCATGTCAGAAACAAACAAAAACCGGAGAAGGCAAGCACAAATTGACTTGAAGTGACAAAATGACAAGCAGAATGAATGTCCTTTGACATATCTAAGGTTTGAAAACGAAAAGCAAGTTTATCTGCGCGTGTATGAATTACGTTGGCGTCTTTTGCGTCTTGTCTGACTACATTCTGTTTCCATCCTCCCATGAGTCCCCGGCGTTTCCTCTGTGGAGGGGTCTGCAAGGGCCACAGCCCCCAACCAGAAGTCTGTGTACTCAGGGTGTATCCATGGAAACGACGAATGAATTCAGACACTAATCTGTCCTGCTTCCCTCTTCCTTCCTGCTTCGTAGTCCTGTCTCCAGACACCACCTGCTGCGCCCCAGCACACGCGCACACGCACACTCACACGCGCACACAGGGTACAGGTGCACCAGGAAACTCTTAGGGCGACACCCCCGGTGCCAAGCCACTCCATCCGTCCCAGGGGGATGGCTCAGCCCGCACATGAAAATCCTTGTGAGTCTGAGGACCCCAGGTTGTAAACCTCACCGAAAATGTACATCAACCTGTAGGCACGAAAGTTCAGCCTTTTTATCTCGGCGTGTCTGCTGCTAGAGGTCCACACAGCCACACTCGTTTCTAAAAGGCTGAGATATTTGGACAGTATTCTGGACTGAATTCATATGCTGAGACCCTAACCCTCAAAACCTCAGAAGGTGACTGTGTTTGGAAGGAGGGCCAATTTATTTATTTGTCAGAGAGAGAGCACGCAGCAGTGGGAGAGGGAGAAGAAGACTCCCCGCTGAGCAGGGAGCCCAACGTGGGGCTCGATCCCAGGACCCTGGGATCATGACTTGAGCCCAAGGCAGACACCTAACAACTGAGCCACCCACGTGCCCTATGGAAAGAGGGCCTTTAAAGGGGTGGTTAGGGTAAATGGAGGCCACCAGCCTGGCGCTAACGCAGCAGGGCCCATGTCCTTGTAACAAGAGGAGGGGAGGACCCGGGAGAGCCGTGTCTGCAGGGCAGGGAGAGGTCTCAGGAGGAACCGGCCCAGGCCTGGAGCTCAGGCTTCCCACCTCCAGGACATCAGAGGGGCAGGTCTGTGGTTTAGGCCGCTGTCTGTGCTACGTTGTTGTGGCGGCCGAGCTGACTCATACAGACTGTAAAATAGTAATGTCCTTAATTTATCTGCTGCCCTCACCTTTCCTGCCTTATCTTTCAGATGCTTCCTCCATCCCCCGTGCAGAGAAGGCGTGCAGGCAAGGCAGTGCCGAGTCCTCTTGTGAACAATGGACGGGGTGCATGTTTACTCCTTCCTCAGGAGCCCCCAGGACACCCCTGTGAACGGTGAGGGCTGATGTGGTTTCAGCACAAACCTGTTCTCTCAGGCTTCGTGACTGGTGAGTGCTTACAGAGTGTGGTTATTATGTTCCAATGGAGATGTTGTAGCCTAAAAATAAAGCGATTTGTGCATTAGCAAACACGTTTGTCACCTTCATTTGTACCCAGTTGCAATGAGCCCCAAAGGAAATGTGAAAGTGAGTGAGACATTATCACGGTTATGACAAGTGGTCGGTGACCAGAGCTTTGGTTGGTCCTCAAACTCTTCTGAGAAACAGGGGAGGCCAGCATCATCCTTTCAATTTCATGGGCGTGGAATGGACTTGAGGAGGCCAAGGGCTTGCAAAGTCATGCAGGGAAGAGAGACAAACCCACACTTCCCTGTGCCAGGCACCAGGCCGGTTCTCACCCTCCGCCTGGAGGAGACAGCACACGTCACTCGTGTTCCAGCCAGGGTGAGTGAGTGAGTGGCTGGGCTGGTCCTGAAGGCCATCCACAGACAGGACATGCACATGGAGCGGGAGGGCCTTGTCAGAGAAGAGAGATGCATGCTGTCACCAGGTGCTGGCGAGCGGCTCCATCAGACGCCTGTGGGCAAGAAGCCAGGAGTGTGCTGGGGCGTTGGAACATGGTTCTTAGAAACAACGGGGAGAGGAAGGAGGCCCTGAGTGGTCGATGTGCACGGTGAGAGGAACCCAGGGCCGGTGGGTGGGCAGGATGGTGGTACCGTCAGTCAGGAAGTCCCAACGGGAGACCAGGGATGTGGTGGGAGCAGAGCTGGAGGAAGAAGTACTAGAATGATCCATGCTCCGAGCCACAGGAAACATGAAGTTGAATCAGATTCATTTTTAGCAGGTTTCTTAGCAATTATGCAGCTGTCATCACCACCACAGAAAGAATCAGTTACTTGAAGGGATCTTAGGTGAAAAGGCACAGAATAGTTTCAGGCCTTCATTACCACTGTGGATTTTTTTTAAGGAAGCTCTTTATCCTACAGTTAGAAAGCTTTCTTCCCCTCACCCCTGCTTCTGACTCCAAAGCCCCATCTGTGCTGATGGGAGTTATGAATGCTTTGTGCAGGGAGAATACACTGCATGAATAGGGACAGTAATTTTAGGGCTGACGGAGCGCAGAAGGCACTGAGATGACATTCTGCAGAAAGAAGCTCTGTACAATCCAAAAATTGGTCATGTCAGGCGGTGTTCAGAGTGAATATGCCAGAAATAGCCTGTTTTTAGTGCGATCAGCCATGACGTATCCCTTTTCTTAAAAGCTTAAAGAAATAGGCATGCACAGCCCCAAACCTTTCTCTCTGGTCCAATGTGCTTGTGCGCTGAGGGAGGCCCGTCCTTGGGTCTGGTCGCTGGTGAGCCTCATGCGCCCCGGGCATGCACTGAAGGAAGGCCGCTCTCCCTCCGTGTGACACCCGGGCCAGCCCAGCAGCGCGTCGTACTGGCCAGGACAGTGAGGCCCATGTACATGAGCTGTGATGGCCGCCCTCACCTTGGGGGAGAATCTGCGTCCACTTCTCCTCAGGGAAGACTTTCCCCGCCAACCTGGCCGCACACCCTCTGGAAGTGGGGCACCCGCTGCCATCTGGGTGCTTTCAGGGGCCCAGTGTATGTAGGATGAGTTGGGGCACAGATCCTCACCTCCTGTGGGGGACACAGAGACCCCTCGGCACCAGCGTCCCTCCTCCACCCCCTCCCCTGCCACACACGTCCTGTGTTACAGGTGAGTGTTCGAGACTTCGTCACAAAGATTATTGCCCCCAGTGGTCAAGGTCTCTGCTTACAGTGCTGTACAGAATGTCGCGTATTTGTGACGGATTTGTGGAGGGCATAGAGTTCACTTCCCCCTGCTTACAGGCTGAGCACCTGCTCGCTGTCCCTGAGCTGCTTTTCCTAGGTCAGGCCAATTCGAATGTCCTCAGCGCCCCACCCCCAACCGGAGTCAGAGCTGCTGCTTACGGGGCCTCTTGCTCCAGGACTGGTCCCACCTGAGTACTTCCTCGGAGGTCTGATTAAACCTCTGCCTTTCCCTTTCTGCAGGGAGCACCTCAGTAGGAGAGCCTCGTGTGTCTGGGTGTTGCATACGCCGGTGCTGGCTTAGAGTGGGGTTGCTAAATTTGCTTGTTCTTTTTCCAAGAAGACAGGGTTTGGGAAGCACGGTGCTAATGGGTGACGTGTGTCAGGAAAACCTAAGTACAACTGTCCCGCTGAAGTAGTGGGTGGTCCCCCCACCCCTGCTTCCTAATCAGACTTGACAACCGTAGGGACACCTGCTTCCTCTGCCTGTCCAGCCTCCCCTTGCTCTTCTCCAAAGCATGCACCTGGGGGACAGCTGAGCATGTACTTGGGATGGGGCTTCCCCTACCCCGTGTGTCTAGGGGAGGCAGAGAAGCTAGGTCTACCCTACAAGGGTTCTCCATTTCCTGACCACTGAGAGTGGTTCAAGATGGGCAGCTGAACCTAGCAAGACCAGTATGTGTTATATCCAAATTTGCTAAAATTATTGAGGGGAATCCCCTCTTTTTCTGAGGTCCTACATGCAAAGCATCATGAGAGCCCCAAGCTTCAGGGGGTCGTTGTTGCTGCCAAATGAAGAAAAGCAGCTTAGAAATGAGGCCTACCCACAGACAGCAGTCAAAGACGGGGACAAATTTCCAGATGATACTGAGCACCTGGATCCAGCAATTCCTGATGTTCACATCTGGACTTTTGGGTTTCAGCCTCTTGCAAGATAAGGTGTCCTGACCATTCCCTGATGGGTCTCCCTGTCAGAATAGAATCGCTTCAGCAGGAGTGTGCTAATGGCAGATGATACGCAGGGAGGAGAGAGTGGAGTCCCTGAACCAGGTGGGGTTCTGAATGACAGAGGAGCTGGCCGTGGGCATGGCCCCCTGGGCTCGGGGACCTCCAGGCCTGAGGCTTCCGTTCCTCTTCTGGTTTCGCCCCACGGACTGACCCTGTTTCAGCTGTGAGCGTGCGGAAGGTGCAGTTTCCAGAAGAGCAGCTGGTTTGTCTCCTGTTGCCTGTGACTGGCTGAAATTCGGTGCAGTACTGAACCTCGGCCCCAGCTGGTACCGTTCTGCAAAGCTGGGACGCCACCCAGACCTCACATGCACAGACATGCCTATGTGTGTGCGCCTATGTGTGTGTAATCATGTGTGTTCTAAATCTCCCTGTGTCTCTGTCTCTGTCTCCATCTCTGTCTCTCTATCTCCATGTCTCTCTATCTCTGTCTTTATCTCTCTAACTCTGTCTCTGTCTCTATGAAAGACAATTTCTTTTTTTAAGTTTCTTTTTTTTAAGTCATCTCTATACCCAGTGTGGGCCTTGAACTCACAACCCTGACATCAAGAGTACACGCTCCACCAACTGAGCTGGCCAGGCACCCCTGAAAGACAGTTTCTTGTTTCCTTTGGGCCGGTGGTTTGAGCCTTCCAAGTATGGGTCGGACGGCTCCCTCTGCCTGGTTCTGCCCACACTTTCATGTAACATGACAGAAAAGAAACAGCTATTTGCTCTGATGAATTCTCTTTGGCAAAATGAGAGACTTCTTAAAAATTGAAGCTGCCAGGGCTGATACCCGAGTGGAAAAACTTGCATTGCATGCTGTGGAAAGATTAGGAACTCTTCCAGAGGGATGGGAGAAAAGGGGGCCACCTTCACATGCCCACGTTCGAGAATGTTCTAGAGCACACAGGCGTGACAGGGGCTCCCGTGCGTAGGACGTGCTTTCTGGGTGCCTCCCAGGAAGGGTACCACAGTGATAGTACCACGGACTGAGCACAGCGGGGTTGTGTGGACGGGCGCGGCGTGGGAAGTCCAGCGGAGAAGGGCCTCCGGCGGGCAGAGCCGAGCGAGGGGCAGGAGGGGAGAGCTGGGGGCGAGGAGCCCCTCAGCAGCTGTGCTGGGCCAGGCTGTGTGCGCACCTGCACTAGGGAAGGGAATGGAGTGGGGTGGGCATGGAATTCGTTCCTTAGGGTCATCTGACAAGTAGGACCCATACTCAGCATCCGGCAAAGAGGAGGTGGAGAAGTTTCCAGTATCTTTCCCAGTTTCCTTCTGATTTCTGGTTCCAGCTGCACGGCGTATTTTACCTGGCAGGGATGTTTTTTCCTGATAAATCCTTTGTAGCAAACAGCACACAGGACATCACCCTGCACCCGAAATGAAGCAGAGTCCATTGCTGTAATGATAAAAAAACAGTGTATTCTGGATGGCTCGGGTGACACGGCTCAGTGTTGATGGCATTTGCCTTTCTGATTCCTAGAGGCAAGGGGTCAGGAAGCCTTCTTCACGGGCAGTAAGTCATTTCTCTCTGAAGCCACGTAATCCTAGAAATCAACAGTCTTGAGGGACTAAGGCAACTTCCCCACACGTCCAGTAACTCTCTGAGGCCCCAAAGAAAAGCCTGCCTGCGTCCAGGAAGATTCGCGCTGCCGAGGCCTTGGTGGGGGGGACCCACAGACACGAGTCCCAGGGAGTTAAGTGGCAGGCTTCTTTGAATAAACTTGTCAATCAAGACAGATGTGGACCGTTGACCTTTTGATCTAGGAATTTTAGTTTTTAGGAAAGTACACTAAGGGAATAATTAGAAGCACAAATATTCACATCCGAAGATATTTGTAACAGTGTTATCTATAAGGGGAAAATTATTGAACACATCTGAGTTCAAAAGGATGAATCAGTTAAATGTATATAAATGCAATGAAATGTTACTTAGTCATTAAAATTGTTTCAAAAAAGTCATTGCTCCTGGAGGAATGTTAAGTGGAAGGGCTATTGTGAATAATGCTGCAATGAACGTGGGCGTACAGGTATCCTTCCAGGTAGGGATCTCATTTCCTCTGGATAAATAACGAAAAGACGGATTGCTAGACCACACAGAAGTTCTGTATTTAGTTGTTTGAGGAACCCCCACACTGTTCTACAGAGTGGGTTCACCAGCCTGCATTCCCACCAACAGTGTAGGAGGGTTCCCCTTTCTCCGCATCCCTGCCAACACCTGTTGTTTCTTGTATTTTTGATAATAGCCATTCTGACAGGTTTGAGGTGGTATGGGTTTTTTTTTTATTGTTTTGTTAATCACCATACATTACATCATTAGTTTTTGATGTAGTGTTCCATGATTCATTGTTTGTGCATAACACCCAGTGCCCCATGCAGAACGTGCCCTCTTTAATACCCATCACCAGGCTAACCCATCCCCCACACCCCTCCCCTCTAGAACCCTCGGTTTGTTTTTCAGAGTCCATCGTCTCTCATGGTTCGTCTCCCCCTCCAACTTACTCCCCTTCATTCTTCTCCTCCTGCTATCTTCTTCTTTTTCTTTTTTCTTAACATATGTTGCATTATTTGTTTCAGAGGTACAGATCTGTGATTCAACAGTCTTGCACAATTCACAGCGCTCACCATAGCACATACCCTACCCAATGTCTATCACCCAGCCACCCCATTCCCCCCCACATCCCCACCACTCCAGCAACACTCAGTTTGTTTCCTGAGATTAAGAATTCCTCATATCAGTGAGGTCATATGATACATGTCTTTCTCTGATTGACTTACTTCACTCAGCATAACACCCTCCAGTTCCATCCACGTCATTGCAAATGGCAAGATCTCATTCCTTTTGATGGCTGCATAATATTCCATTGTGTATATATACCACTTCTTCTTTATCCATTCATCTGTCGATGGACATCTTGGCTCTTTCCACAGTTTGGCTATTGTGGACATTGCTGCTATAAACATTGGGGTGCACGTAACCCTTCGGATCCCTACATTTGTATCTTTGTGGTAAATACCCAGTAGTGCAATTGCTGGATCATATGGTAGCTCTATTTTCAACTGTTCGAGGAACCTCCATACTGTTTTCCAGAGTGGTTGTACCGGCTTGCATTCCCACCAATAGGGTAGGAGGGTTCCCCTTTCTCCACATCCCCGCCAACATCTGTCGTTTCCTGATTTGTTAATTTTAGCCATTCTGACTGGTGTGAGGTGGTATCTCATTGAGGTTTTGATTTGGATTTCCCTGATGCCAAGTGATGCTGAGCACTTTTTCATGTGTCTGTTGGCCATTTGGATGTCTTCTTTGGAAAAATGTCTGTTCATGTCTTCTGCCCATTTCTTGATTGGATTATTTGTTCTTTGGGTGTTGAGTTTGATAAGTTCTTTATAGATTTTGGATACTAGCCCTTTATCTGATACGTCATTTGCAAATATTTTCTCCCATTCTGTCGGTTGTCTTTTGGTTTTGTGGACTGTTTCTTTTGCACAGCAAAAGCTTTTTATCTTGATGAAATCCCAATAGTTCATTTTTGCCCTTGCTTCCCGTGCCTTTGGCGATGTTTCTAGGAAGAAATTGCTGCGGCTGAGGTCGAAGAGGTTGCTGCCTGTGTTCTCCTTTAGGATTTTGATGGACTCCCGTCTCACGTTTAGGTCTTTCAACCATTTGGAGTCTATTTTTGTGTGTGGTGTAAGGAAATGGTCCAGTTTCATTCTTCTGCATGTGGCTGTCCAATTTTCCCAACACCATTTGTTGAAGAGACTGTCTTTTTGCCATTGGACGTTCTTTCCTGCTTTGTCAAAGATGAGTTGGCCATAGAGTTGAGGGTCCATTTCTGGGCTCTCGATTCTGTTCCATTGATCTATGTGTCTGTTTTTGTGCCAGTACCATACTGTCTTGATGATGACAGCTTTGTAATAGAGCTGGAAGTCTGGAATTGTGATGCCGCCAGCTTTGCTTTTCTTTTTCAATATTCCTCTGGCTCTTCGGAGTATCTTCTGGTTCCATACAAATTTCAGGATTATTTTTTCCATTTCTCTAAAAAAAGTGGATGGTATTTTGATGGGGATTGCATTGGATGTGTAGATTCCTCTAGGTAGCATTGACATCTTCACAATGTTGGTTCTTCCAGTCCATGAGCATGGAACGTTTTTCCATTTCTTTGTGTCTTCTTCAATTTCTTTCCTGAGTATTTTATAGTTTTCTGAGTACAGATCCTTTGCCTCTTTGGTTAGATTTATTGCTAGGTATCTTATGGTTTTGGGTGCAATTGTAAATGGGATCGACTCCTTGATTTGTCTCTCTTCTGTCTTGATGTTGGTGTATAGGAATGCCACTGGTTTCTGTGCATTGATTTTATATCCTGCCACTTGACTGAATTCCTGTATGAATTCTAGCAGTTTTGGGGTGGAGTCTTTTAGGTTTTCCACATACAGTATCATATCATCTGCAAAGAGTGAGCGTTTGACTTCCTCTTTGCCAATTTGGATGCCTTTGATTTCTTTTTGTTGTCTGATTGCTGTGGCTAGGACTTCTAGTACTATGTTGAATAGCAGTGTTGATAGTGGACATCCCTGCCGCATTCCTGACCTTAGGGGGAAAGCTCTCAGCTTTTCCCCATTGAGAATGATATTTGCTATAGGTTTGTCATAGATGGCTTTTATGATATTGAGGTATGTACCCTCTAACCCTATACTCTGAGGAGTTTTGATCAAGAAAGGATGCTGTACTTTGTCAAATGCTTTTTCTGCATCTATTGAGAGGATCATATGATTCTTGTTCTTTCTTTTGTTAATGTATTGTATCACGTTGATTGATTTGTTGATGTTGAACCTACCTTGCAACCCAGGGATAAATCCCACTTAGTCATCGTGAATAATCCTTTTAATGTACTGTTGGATCCTATTGGCTAGTATTTTGGTGAGAATTTTTGCATCCATGTTCATCAAGGACATTGGTCTGTAATTCTCTTTTTTGATGGGGTCTTTGTCTGGTTTTGGAATCAAGGTAATGGTGGCCTCATAAAATAAGTTTGGAAGTTTTCCTTCCATTTCTATTTTTTTGGAACAGTTTCAGGAGAAACTGTTAAGGTGTTAATTCTTCTTTAAATGTCTGATAGAATTCCCCTGGGAAGCCATCTGGCCCTGGGCTTTTGTTTGTTGGGAGTTTTTTGATGACTGCTTCAATTTCCTTAGTGGTTATAGGTCTGTTCAGGTTTTCTATTTCTTCCTGGTTCAATTTTGGTAGTTGATACATCTCTAGGAATGCACCCATTTCTTCCAGGTTATCTAATTTGCTGGCCTACAGTTGCTCAGAATATGTTCTTATAATTGTTTGTATTTCTTTGCACCAGGTTGTGATCTCTCCCCGTTCATTCATGATTTTGTTGATTTGGGTCATTTCTCTTTTCCTTTTGATAAGTCTGGCCAGGGGTTTATCAATCTTGTTAATTCTTTCAAAGAACCGGCTCCTAGTTTCATTGATCTGTTCTCCTATTCTTTTGGTCTCTAGTTCATTGATTTCTGCTCTGATCATTATTATTTCTCTTCTCCTGCTGGGTTTAGGCTTTATTTGCTGTTCTTTCTCTAGCTCCTTTAGGTGTAGGGTTAGGTTGTGTATTTGAGACCTTTCTTGTTTCTTGAGAAAGGCTTGTATTGCTATATACTTTCCTCTCAGGACTGCCTTTGCTGCATCCCACAGATTTTGAACAGTTGTGTTTTCATTTTCACTGGTTTCCACGAATTTTTTTAATTCTTCTTTAATTTCCTGGTTGACCCATTCATTCTTTAGTAGGATGCTCTTTAGCCTCCATGTATTTGAGTTCTTTCTGACTTTCCTCTTGTGATTGAGTTCTAGTTTCAAAGCATTGTGGTCTGAAAATATGCAGGGAAGAATTCCGATCTTTTGGTACCGGTTGAGACCTGATTTGTGACCTAGGATGTGATCAATTCTGGAGAATGTTCCATGGGCACTAGAGAAGAATGTGTATTCCATTGCTTTGGGATGGAATATTCTGAATATGTCTGTGAAGTCCATTTGGTCCAGTGTGTCATTTAAAGTCTTTATTTCCTTGTTGATCTTTTGCTTAGATCATCTGTCCATTTTAGTCGGGGGGGTGTTAAAGTCCCCCACTATTATTGTATTGTTGTCAATGTGTTTCTTTGCCTTTGTTATTAATTGCCTTATATAATTGGCTGCTCCCGTCTTAGGGGCATAGATATTTACAATTGTTAGATCTTCTTGTTGGATAGACCCTTTAAGTAGGATATAGTGTCCTTCTTCATCTCTTATTACAGTCTTTGTTTTAAAATCTAATTTGTCTGATATAAGGATTGCCACCCCAGCTTTCTTTTGGTGCCCATTAGCATGGTAAATAGTTTTCCACACCCTCACTTTCAATGTGGGGGTGTCTTTGGGTCTAAAATGAGTCTCTTGCAGACAGCAAATCGATGGGTCTTGTTTTTTAATCCAATTTGATAGCCTGTGTCTTTTGATTGGGGCATTTAGCTCATTTACATTCAGGGTAACTATTGAAAGGTATGAATTTAGTGCCATTGTATTGCCTGTAAGGTGACTGTTACTGTATATTGTCTGTGTTCCTTTCTGATCTATGCTGCTTTTAGGCTCTCTCTTTGCTTAGAGAACCCCTTTCAATATTTCTTGGAGGGCTGGTTTCATGTTTGCAAATTCCTTTAGTTTTTGTTTGTCCTGGAAGATTTTTTTTTTAAAGATTTTATTTATTTATTTGACAGAAAGACACAGCGAGAGAGAGAACACAAGCAAGGGGAGTGGCAGAGGGAGGGGGAGAAGCAGGCCTCCCACAGAGCAGGGAGCCCGATGCAGGGCTCGATCCCAGGACCCTGGGATCATGACCGGAGCCGAAGGCAGACCCCCAACCATCTGAGCCACCCAGGCGCCCCTGTCCTGGAAGATTTTTATCTCTCCTTCTATTTTCAATGAGAGCCTAGCTGGATATAGTATTCTTGGCTGCATATTTTTCTCATTTAGTGCTCTGAAGATATCATGCCTGTCCTTTCTTGCCTGCCAGGTCTCTGTGGATAGGTCTGTTGCCAATCTAATGTTTCTGTCATTGTAGGTTACATATGTCTTCTCCCGCGCTGCTTTCAGGATTTTCTCTTTGTC
Organism: Callorhinus ursinus; assembly: GCF_003265705.2. Lineage (NCBI taxonomy): Eukaryota > Metazoa > Chordata > Mammalia > Carnivora > Otariidae > Callorhinus > Callorhinus ursinus. The sequence goes on from NW_027397079.1 coordinate 314,495, forward strand.
TCTGAGACTCGTAAGTTTTACTATTAGATGTCAGGGTGTTGACCTATTTTTATTGATTTTGAGAGGGGTTCTCTGTGCCTCCTGGATTTTGATACCTGTTTCCTTCCCCACATTAGGGAAGTTCTCTGCTATAATTTGCTCCAATATACCTTCTGCCCCTCTCTCTCTTTCTTCTTCTTCTGGGATCCCAATTATTCTAATGTTGTTTCATCTTATGGTATCGCTTATCTCTTGAATTCTGCCCTCATGATCCAGTAGGTGTTTATCTCTCTTTTTCTCAGCTTCTTTGTTTTCCATCATTTGGTCTTCTATATCGCTAGTTCTCTCTTCTGCCTCATTTATCCTAGCAGTTAGTACCCCCATTTTTTTATTGCACCTCATTAATAGCCTTTTTGATTTCGACTTGGTTAGATTTTAGTTCTTTTATTTCTCCAGGAAGGGTTTCTCTAATAACTTCCACGCTTTTTTCAAGCCCAGCTAGTATCTTTAAAGTCATGATTCTGAACTCTAGGTCCGACATCGTACTAATGTCTGTATTGACTAGGTCCCAGGCTGACGGTACTACCTCTTGTTCTTTTTGCTGAGGTGATTTTTTTTTTTTTGTCTTGTCATTTTGTCCAGAGGAGAAGAGATGAATGAGAGAACAAAATGCTAACAGGTTAACAACGTCCCCAGCAAATATACTGTATACAAATCAGAAAAGACCTGAAACCAGGGGAAAAGAAAGGGAAAGAAAGAAAAAAGAAAGAGAAAAGAAAGGAAAACAAAAAGATAAAAACAAAAACAGAACGATACAAAAAAACAGGATATGATCAAATATGATCAGGCTAGTGCATAGATCAGTGCCACACACTAGATTCTGGGCGTATTTTGGTCTGTTAGAAAAAAGTGCCTCCTAAAATTTTAAAGGAAGAAAGACTTATATATGTACAAAATAAGAGTTGATACAATGCAGGGATGGAAGATGACTGTAAAGCTGAAAAGTATAAAAGATTTTATAAAAGGAATTGATAAGATAAGAAGTTGTTTGAAAAAAGAAAGAAGATTTAAAAAAAAAAAGAAAAAAAAAGGAGAGAATGTGATCAGGCAGGAGACTAGAACAAAGCCATACACTAGTGATTTAGGGTATATTTTGATCTGTTAGAAGAAACTGTATCTCAAAATTTTAAAGAGAGAACAACTTATATGTATATGCCAAAAATAAGGGTAACTACTATGAAGGGATAAAATATGACTCTAAAACTGAAAAATAAAAAATGTTTCTTTTAGAAAAGGGATTGATAAAATATTGGTTGAAAAAGGGAAAAAGAAAAATAAAAAAAACAGTTAAAAAATTACCTTTGAACAACTAATGAATCATGGTAAAAAAAAAAAGCCATGAATTCTATGTGCAGTATTCCCCTAGCGCTGGAGTTCTCCCGTTCT
>NW_027397079.1:316019-399423 GCF_003265705.2 Callorhinus ursinus
CCCGTTCTCCTTGATCGGTAAACTTGGTCTTGGCTTGCTGGCTGTTCGTGCTGATCTTCTGGGGGAGGGGCCTGTTGCCGTGGTTTCCAAATGTCTTTGCTGGAGGCTGAATTGCCCCGCCCTTTTTGGTTGGGGCTAAGCAAGCTGCTTGGGTTTGCCCTCCGGAGCTTTTCTTCCCTGCAAGCTTTCTGTACAGCTTTGGGGGACTAGGGTGAAAATGGTGGCCTCCCAATCTCCACCTGGAGGAGCCGAGAACTCAGGGCCCCGCTCCTCAGTGCGCCCCCAGAGAAAAGTGGTCAATCACTCCCGTCTCCCCGGTCTCTGGCCACACTCTGTGCTCACCCGGCCTGTGACCAAGCATTTCTATCTCTGGCACCCGACCCCGAGTGGAGTCTCCAAACCCAGCAGATCCATGCGGTGTGCTCCCGCGCCGCTCCTCCCCGGGGAGGAAGGGGAGTCTCCCCAGCTCTGCCGCTTGTTGGGTCCCTGCTGGAGGAGCAGTGGCCCGACTGGGCCGCGGATCACAGTTTATGGCAACCCCGAGCCGAGAGCCCGCGCCTCGGCTCTGTCTCTGCAGCAGGCTTCCCCGCTCCGATACCCGGGAGCTCTGCTGCACTCAGGCACCCCCGGTCTTTCTGTGCCCCCGAAGGTCCTGAGACCACACTGTCCCACGAGGGTTCCACCCCCCGCTTAGCCACTGGAGCGACGTCCCTCCGCGGAGCCGACTTCTAAAAGGTCCGATTTTGTGCTCCGCGGCTCTATCACTTGCCAGAAGCGGCCGACGGAGGCCCCTCCCCCCGCCGTCTATCCTGAATATCACCTCGGATTCACTTCTCCGCATGTCCTACATTCCAGTAAGTGGTCGCTTCTCTGTTCAGAGAGTTGTTGCTACTCTCTTCTTCGATCTCCTGTTGAGTTTGTAGGTGTTCAGAATGGTTTGATCCCTATTCAGCTGAATTCCTGAGACCAGAGGAAATCCTGGTCTCCTACTCCTCCACCATCTTGCTCTGCCTCGGTATGGGGGTTTTGATTTGCATTTCCCTGATGATTTTGATGTTGAGCATTTTTTCACATACCTCTTCATATACCTGTTCATCATCTGTGTGTTTTCTTTGGAAGAATGTCTGTTTAGATCCACTGACCATTTCAAAAAATATTTTATTTATTTATTTGACAGAGAGAGAGAGAAAACGAACAAGCAGGGGGAGGGGCAGAGGGAGAAGCTGACTTCCCGCTGAGCAGGGACCCCGATGCGGGACTCGACCCCAGGACCCTGGGATCAAGACCTGAGCCGAAGGCAGACGCTTAACGACCCCAGGGCCCCTGGAAAGTAGATCTTAACGAACGCAGCAGCGGAGCTGGAGAGACCCTTACAAATTCAAGGACAGTAGTGCGCCCATTGGAACTGGTACTTGGGTCTGTTTTCAAAGTTATCACTTAGATGTAGATATTGCTATACATTTTTAAGAAAATCAGCCTTTAGTGTAAAGACCCATCTTACCCACTTATTCCCCAATTCTGAAAACAGCCCCTTAAGAGAAAATCTGAGAAGAAATCTAGTTGGCGGGGGTTACGGATGATACAAAGCAGCCCTCCGCAGGTGGGGTCCATGAGGGCCTTCGCTGCTGGGGTCGCTCCCCTTTCTCCACACGGCCACAGGTGAGGACCCTCCCCTTGATAATCATGTTTCAGAAGACACGGCTTCAAAATTGAATGAACGCTCGTCTTCATCCACTGTTTGGCACAAGCCATGCAGGCAGAGATATTCGCAGCTGCTGTTGGTGCTGCTGAGGGGGAGGAGGAAGGCGATGGTGCCCGAGGGCAGCGTCTGCTCACAGCTGCACCTCTAACTCCATTCCCGAGGTTCACTGGCCTGCCCTTTGGAGTCCAAACGTGCCAACCATCAGTGGGCTCTGTATTCATCTTTGTACCGTGGATTTTGCCCTAATGATTATTCTCATCAACCCACCAAGAGTTATCCATTATCTCCCTATTCTCCACAGTTTGTCTGCTTTTGCCCCATCTCCTTTATGATGAGAAGCCATGAGCAGATCTCTGGTCTCCCGGGTGCTCATGTTGCCCCTGACATGTGCGATGTCCCACCCCCGGCATCTGGGTCACCCTTCTGAGCCTGGTGTTCCTGCACCTCCGGTGGTGGCCTGTCTCTGCCTGGGGTGCTCTCAGGGTTGGTTGGATCTCCTGTGAGATATGTTACTGTGGATACTGGAGAGACTCTGTGTGGGAAATGCACATGTGGGGATTTTTTTATTTTAAGCGTTATTGGTAGAAATGAAATATGTGAGCCTGAATCAAGCAAATATGACTTGGTCAGTTAAAAAAAATGCTCTTGTTCAGCCAGAATGAGCCCCAAGGAAGGAAAACGTCCTTAGGCTGTAACGTTTTTGTGAGCACCAGAGAGAGGTGGGTTTGGAGGGGGACAGCATCGCATAGAAGGTTTGAGTTGTGAATCAGAGTAGTTTCGGTGAGCTGGAGAAGCATGTGCCCCTCTCGTTCTCCCGGCACTGTGGTGGTGACCTGCGCAGATGCCTGCCCTATCGCCTCACTGCAGGGAGGGAGTCGGAGACCCTGGAGCGGGGCTGAGGTGCCAGGAGCCTCCTGGGCTCCTTCCTCCACCGGCCCTGCTCTCTCACCACTGGCAGAGAAGCTCAGTCCCCCCAGATGGATTGGGGTATGCCCTCGGCTTCACGTCCTCTACACCAAAGCCTTGCAGACTCACTGGGGGGTGCGTGGAGCAGACAGGGCAGGACCTGCTCTGCTGCGTGTGAGGACAGAGCCCTGGTCGCAGGTTGTGCGGGAGAAAGTATAACATAACACGCACACCCCACACAAACAACAACACCCAGGGATACAAGCACCCACGTGCACATACTTAAGTACATGCACATTAACACACACACACAAATGCACATGCACAGTGTCAGAGTTCCGGTACGTTCTTACCCATTAAATCTTCCGTTATTCTGAGGGATTTACACAGCCAACAGGATGGTGTGCTCTGCCCTACACACCCAAGACCATCGCTCACTTATTTTTGCCCTCGCTGGGCGCCGCCTCGGTGACCACACCCACGGCCACGCGGCTGCCTCCCACTCTGGGCCTGACAGCACAGCCACGGAGGCGGATGCACACAAGACCCCAGTGTCGAGGAGCTTTGGCCGAGGCTGCCAGCTCCACGTGGGCTGGGAGCCTGCACTTTGCTGGAAGCTTCAGGACCACGTGGCGCCTGCAAGATCTGAATCATGGAGCCATAGGACCAAGTCGTCCACTCCTGGGTTCTGCAGATAGAAGCGACTCAGAAATCCTCAGTATTTCTATGCAATCTGCCCACTTACCATTGCATGTAGGCATTACACAAAACTTTGTTTCATGACATTAATTAATGTAATTTTCAATAAGATGGCTTATCCCACACGTGAAATATTTTCAAGAATGCTAGGAAAGGAACATGGACCAAACCAATGAATAACATGAAAGACAGTAAGAGATTTCAAAGGCTGAGGTGCTATGAGTGAATGAATGGAAACATTTATCACATACCCACAACTTACTTTACAGATTACAAGCCCATTTTTTGTGGCCACCTCATTTTACAGTTCCTGTGGTTCTTTGTTATGTTATAAATTCTCAATATATATCATCTTGTACACACATCTTGATTTCCAAACTAGGTGAACATCCCCATTAGGGCATAGACAGGAGCCTCTGTCTCTTTTAATAGTGTTCAAATATTTATTGATTAGATAATATATGATTGATCGATAAGGACAAAAACTAATATTTTAAATTGGTTGTCACTGAAAAAATTATATTAGACAAGATTTTCCACTGCTTGACAATAGAAATGAGATGACCTAATTGCTATGACTACCTGGTTAAAAACTCCTCCAACTAACTATCTTTGGTTATCCCTTTTTTTATTATACTGCTTCTTTCTAAGAAATCTCTTTTTAAAAAAATTGTTTGTTTGAGAGAGAGCTAGAGAGTGAGCACGAGTGGGGGGAGGGGCAGAGGGAGAAGCAGACTCCTGCTGAGTGAGAGCCCCATGCGGGACTCGATCCCAGGAGCCCAGATCGTGACCTGAGCTGAAGGCAGATGCTTAACCCACTGAGCCACTAGGCGCCCCTGTAAGAAATCTCTTGGTAGATAATCTTGTTGGATACTTTACTCTGTTTCATTCAAGGAATTTCTCAAATATGGACAAACTTTTGCATTATTACTTCTGTGTCTTTACTCCTTTGAAAGTGTGGCGTTTGATTTGGAGAAATCTTGTCCTGCTAAAGAATGTAATTTCTGATTTCCATATGTGTAGTCACTGAGCAAAGCACTTCTCAGCAGCTTCAACAGTGAAATGAAAATAGTAGACACCAGCTCTCATAAAATTTCAGTCCCTAGGAGTGCAGGATGGGACCGCCTCCTTGCTCAGAGGTGCGACCGCCTGTCTCACCTCCTGAAGGGTGGATTTGGAAGGCTGGGATGAGAACCTGGGACAGATTTAGAACCACCTACAATCCAAGATGTGCAGACCCAGAATAGCTCCCGGTCGGACTCACTTGTTGTTCATGAGGTGACGGAGAGCAGCAGGGCATCCCTGTTGCCTGCGACTCTGAGCCTTCCTGTATCCTCCAGAATTCCTGAATGTTGTAGAACCAAAAGGAAAAGCAGAAGGACACACATGAGAGAAAACACTATTTCTCAGATGGTCATTTATGTCCAGAACTCCCTAACTTCTTCTTTTTAAAAAGTTGAGTGAAAGACCTTACCGGTGCAACATGAGGAGGTCGGCAGCCAGAGGGACGCCACTGGCCTTGGCGCGGGGAGAGCGTGAGGAGCCGGCCGAGCAGATGACAGAAACGGCACCAAACCCCACGGACTCCTTGCGTAGATCTGAATCTCCATGGAGAAGAAACCCCACTCCTTCTATGTTTAGACCCATGCTGTATATTATTCGCAGGAGAGGCAGCTGCTGACTGATACTTGGAAAGACCATTAGGGAACGGGGAGGGGGGTTGCTTGGGTTCAAGATGCCACACACGAGTGGGTCTGCCCACCAGCTCTTTCGCGAGCAGGAGCACCCATTGGCCCCAGGGGGAGGGCAGCACTGCCAAGGACTGCTGCCCCTGAGGAGCCTCCAAGTCAGGATGGAACCCTATCTGGAGGTTTTTCAGCCTGTTTGGCACATAAAATTGGGTTTTAAATCTCCAGATAATCGATTTCCAGGGAGCATGGCCGGTGATGCAGTGATTCTGGACAGGTAGGTTTGGGTGTACGTGATGAACTGCCACCACAGAGGGGGTTGCCCCGAATGACCAGCCCACCTACACCTGCATGCCCCTGGCATTTCCAAGTAAACCTGTATGTGTCCCCCGAGTGGACACACTGAAACTTCTTTACATCAGCCCTTTTCCATGCTGTTCTCAGGCATCACGCCATCTTCATGAGCCATTTTGAAGTAGGTGGAAACACACATGTGTTTCTCAGGGCTAGTCTTTTCAGGGAGAGAGGAGACCTTTTCCATATCAAGATGTGTCATCTTTTGGAGAGGTTGTTGTTGTTGTTTTTTAATTTTATTTATTTATTTGAGAGAGAGAGAGTGAGTGAGAGAGCACAAGCTGGGGGAGAGGTAGATGGAGAGGAAGAAGCAAACTTCCCACTGAACCAGGAGCCTGATGTGGGACTCGATCCCAGGACCCTGAGATCATGACCTGAGGTGAAGGCAGACACTTAATGACTGAGCCACCTCAGCACCCCTTGAGAGTCTTTAAAAACAAGGGAAATAGGGACCAGAGGGAAAGTGCAATGAGTGAGCCCCACACTTTGTCACACCACAAATGGGAAAATACACCTGTCCTGAATGAAGGAATACATAGTCCTGGATGACTTTACAGTAGCATGTCCCAGAATCAATGCATTCTTCTTAAAACTGTCTATAAAAAGGGGCACCTGGGTGGTGCAGTTGGCTAAGTGTCTGACTCTTGGTCTCAGCTCAGGTCATGATCTCAGGGTCGTGACTTTGAGCCCCAGGACGGCTCTATAATGGGTATGCCTCCTGCTTGGGATTCTCTCTCCCTCTGCCCCTCTTTGCCCCCACCTTGTGTGTGTGTGCATGCTCTCTCTCTAAAACAGCCCTAAAAAAACTGCTTATAAAAAAAATATATAGACAATATCTGTAAAGCTGTGTTCTATTCAGAAGTTTCCTTCCCAATGCTGGAGTTACAGGTATAATTTCCCTCCTTGCATCCCTCTTGTGCTGAGCAACCACTGAACTGCAATGCTGGGTGAAACCCACCCAAATCACCATGTACCTTTGCTTTTGAAGGAGACTTACATTCACTTTACAGCAGGATCTCACCACATCTTTTTTTTTTTAAGATTTCTCCATTTATTTGAGAGAGTGCCCATGGGGTGGGGGAGGGGCAGAGGGAGACACTCTTCAGGTGGACTCCCTGCTGAGTGCAGATCCCACCATGGGACTCAACGTCACAACCCATTAGATCATGACCTGAGCTGAAACCAAGAATCAGACAGAATCGGCAGAGCCCCCCAGGGACCCCAGGATCTCACCACCTCTTTACCTACTATCAACAAAGAAGGCAAACAACTTTAATCCAGGAGATAGATTGAGTCTAGAAAGGAGGAGAATGGTGTCAGACCTCAGCCTTCCCCTCTTGAACGGTACACGTCATGGACAGTTGGAGGGTTTTTTTTTTTGCTGTGAGTTCAGAAGACCACAGGACAATGGGGACAGGCTGCCCATATGGTCTCCAGGGAGACTAGAGTTAGCAGAGCAGAGGGCTGGACAGGCTCCACTTGGGCTCATGGTTACTCCGTGCCCAACACTGTGTTCTTCCACATCTTCCTTCGGGAGCTGTTTTGACCATAGTTTCTCCAGGCCCAGGTCTTCCTCAGGCTTGAAGTGTGATGATAGCCACATAGACCAGTGCCACCGAATTTGAGAACTCACACTCCTGAAAGACCCCAGGGCCTTGAGCACTTCTTCCCCAAGGGACCAACATCTAGTTCAAGAAAGTACTTTTTAATGGTGAACCAACACAACAAAAGAGAAGTATTTTCTTCATAACATTTAACTTAAAAATAACTCATTATGAGTATGAGTAAGAGATTTGGGGTCATGGTCATTTTGATACTAGAAATGTGCTTCTCAAGCATGTGGAGATCCCTGAGAAGATATCAAGGGACCTTGTGAATTCCGAAGACCCCAGTTTAAGAAATGGAGCTTCCCATGGTTTCTCTTGCATCCAGGTTCATTTCTCTCCAAAGGTTCTACCTTCACTCCTTAATGTACCATTTCTTTCAGGAAGTGTTTTCTGAATCCCAACCGTATTCCACAGCTTTCCCAAGCGGATCCACCTTGGACACATGCTTCTTCATTTTCTTTCCTACAGAATCAAACTAAACTCTGAGACGTGGCTTTCTTATTCGGGAGTATTTCCTGGCAGCTCCCAGTTCTTACCGAGAGCTCTGGACCCAATGGTGCTGTAGTCGCAGGAAACTCTGTGAGCACACGGTTCCCTGTGTGGTTGGGGGTCTCAATCTCTTCAGTAACCTCTGGGCATGTTCTGATTTCACAGAGCACAATGCCAGCCACTTAATTCAGGGAAAGTCCAACAGAGTTCAAGATCCCACCCTTGATCTTCCCTCAAAGAGTTTATTGTCTAAGATGACACCACAGTTAAGCCCAGAGGCTTTGGAATCTGATTTGTATGAATTCAAACCCTAGTTTTAACTCAAGACGATCAGCTAACAACACCTCAATCCTGATATCCTGATCTGTCAGACTGTATCATAAACCTCAGAGTGTTGTCTCAAGCATCATAACAAAACAGGTGTAACGTGGCTGTCAGTACTCCTCCTAGTAAGGACGCAATGAAGGGTGCCCTATGCAAGGCAGGGAGACACAGAAATAACTAACTGTGTAAGATGATCATGGATATTGATAGAAGGGAAATGTTAGCTTAGAAGAAATGAAAATACTCATGAAGTCCTCTTGCCCCGGATCGTCATCCTTCTTTCCAGCCCTCAGATCCCCTGAGACCCTGGCCATACTCCTCAGGTCCACAGGGCGGGTCCTCACTATTGCAGCTCTCAGGTCAACCTGTACTAGTGTTTCTCAGTCCCCATTCTGTGGATGGCAGGTGAAACGTTACTGCCTTGTGCCCACTCCCTTCCCACCTGCCTCCTGCCCATAACACTGCCCTTCTCCCTGGCCTCTGACACTCTGGAGCCCGGCTAGAATTCAAGCAAGTTATTAATCTGTACCAACAATTTAGCACTAAATGCTGGACACACACACCTCTCCTAGTGTCTTCAAGGAGCACTGATCTTACAAAATGTTTCCCAAGGAACTGTGCCTGTAGTCAAATATTAGGGCAAACATTGCTTGCTATCTCACCCTCTTGGACATTTAAAATGCACATGGACTCTGAGAAATCTTTCGGTAAGGATGCCCATTAATGTTTGCCAAGCTAGCATTTCCCGAACTTACACAGATCCTTTTGCAAATAACAGCTGTGCATAACAAACAGAAGAGGTGTACCACAGTGCATGCTCTGAGAGGTGTTCCTATTTATATCCTCACTCTGCTGACATTGTTTTGTTAGCTTTACTGCAATAAGACTCATGTTACCTTGAGAGCAATGACTATGTCCTTAAATTATTTAGTAGCAATAATAGCTAATACTATTATTAAGCAGCAGATAAGCATATAGTAAGTGCTCAATAATAAGTGCCCTCTGGCAGCTCAACCTCTCTGGAGCAATCATTTTCCATGTCTCAAATATACCTGGGTCTTATGTAAGTATCATTTTGCTTTGGCTCTGTGGGTTTCTATTTTTTTTAATAAAATCAACTTTACTTATTTATTTTTAATTTTAATTCAATTAGGCAAGGTATAGTATATCATTGGTTTCTGATGTACGTTCAATGATTAACTAGTTCAGTATAACACCCAGTGCTCATCACAACACATGCCCTCCTTCATGCCCATCACCCGGTCACCCCGTCCCCCCACCCAGCTCCCCTTCTGCAACCCTCATTTGTTTCCCAGAGTCAAGAGTCTCTCGTGGTTTGTGTCCCTCTCTGATTTCTTCCCATTTAGAAAAATAAGCTATTTTTAATTATTTTTATTTATTTTTTTAATTAACATATAATGTATTATTTGTTTCAGCAGTACCGGTCTGTGATTCATCAGTCTTACACAATTCACAGCGCTCACCATAGCACATGCCCTCCCCAGTGTCCATCAATAGACTATTTGTAAAGTGGCTTTAGGTTCACAGCAAAACTGAGGGGAGGATGCAGAGTTTCCCTGTGTACCCGCTGCCCACCCCCTTCACCCATCTTTCCCGCATTGTCAAAATCCCACCAGATGGAACATTTGTTACAACCCATGAACCCACATAGATACTCCATTCTCACCACACTTTACCTTAGGGCCTCTCTCGGGTTGTAAGACGGTAAATTTATGGAGGGGGGAGAGACAGAAAATGGGAAAATAACATTTTGCTTTAATGCATGAAATCTCACCACATGTACTTGGAGCATAGGACGAGAAAGGGTGGTTTGCTTCTTTAAGCAGCTCTTCAAAGATTGCACACTGGGGATGAATGAATTTTCTGGGTCAAAGAACGCAATGTACATCTGTTGTGCTTTGCAGGCTACCGGGTCAGTTTGGAACAGAAGTGTGACGGTCAACAGAGGGTGGCTGGGATGCCCTGAGAAGGTGGTATCGGCATCGGGGAGGGTGGCTGCCTGCCCCAGAAGCCGGTCTGAACCTGCGGCCCGAGCCTGTCCTTGACCGAGCCTGCTTCTGGCCAGAGGCATTCGGAGCTCTCCTGGAAGACAGTGTGTGCGATCTGAGCAGCAGCTTCTCCTGGAACAGCCGCTGCGGTCCCTTGAGGACCATCTCTCCGACAGGGTGAAAAAGCAGGGGCGTCCTCGGGCCCATCAGCGTGAAACATCCGAGGAGACCAGGCTGGGCACTTACAGGAAAAGGGTGTTGTTCTGCCTGGGAACCCGGAGGCAGTAAGAGCCTTGACACCCCCCCCCGCCCGCCCCCTGTGCCCTCCTGACGCAGCTCGGAGCCCGCCTGCCCCCTCTTCTGCGTGGACGTGCTGGTTCCTCCAACACACTATGCGACCCTGAGGGCTGACGAGGACACTCTGGACGCCCCTGCTGCTCACAGCACAGCGCTCATGGAGACAGTTCTGCCACGGCGGCCGTCACATGCGGATTCCTGGCCCCTGCACTTATACCACCTATAGAACCCCTGTGCGCCTGCCACGTCCTTCTGGGAGCTTCCACCGCCCGTCGGCTTCAGCCAGGAGCAGCATGCCAGAGGCCAAGGATATGTATTCATTTCTCTCCTGTTGCTTGGAACGTAGTGGGTGCTCAGTGAATGTTACTGCGCCGGGACTACTGGCCTCTGGGGGGTTCAGAACAAGACCTGACCTCATCCTCCCTGCCAGGGCTCCTGAGAGGCCCTCCTGCCCGTCTTGAGTATGAGCTCCCTGAGATGGGACCGGGATATCCCGACATCACTGCATCCCCATGGCCCAGACTGGCACAGTCCAACGTGGGAGCCATCGGCCACATGCAGCCACTGAAAGTGGAATTCAAGTGAATGAAAATGAACGAAGAGTCAGAAATTCAGTTCCTTCACCATCTGGGCTGCATTTCAGATGCTCAGGAGCCAGGTGGCGGCCACCCTGCACGGACACAACACATGCCCGCCCCCGGGAGAGTTCCCACGGACATCCCTGGTCCACAGCAGAGCAGGACACCCAGCAGACACGGAGAACCAGGAGCATGGATGACTGACCTGGGCCACGCCTCTCTCGAAACTGGCGCTGGAGCCCTTTACAGGTTTCTTTACAGTAGGATGGAGGATCCAGCTACAGTGAAAGCCGCCGAAGCTAACGCACGTGGGCGGCATGGCCCCTGGGGGAGCACAGGCTGTGCTGCAGAGGAGGAAACTGACGTCCACCCCGCCCCAGGCCCAAACTGCCAGCTCGACGGATCTACTCTCCACCCCTCTTTAAAATATGTACATTATAGCACGGCCCCCTTGAAAAACGCTCTGGCACCTTCATCACGAGCGATCTTCCTCCAGCCGCCTACTGTGCCCGTATACGTGATGTCAGTTCCTTTGCGCCCTGACTGCATCATCATTCGGTGGCGAACAGTGTCAAACGGGTAGGAAGTCAACCCGGCAACCACTGTGTCGGATTGTGTGGTCATCCAGCTGATGAGGATGTGAGTATTCTTGGGGTCTGGAAGCATTCCCTTTGCGGTGTCATAGATACCGAAGTAGGAAGCTCGGTAGGTGATAATGCCCTGCACAGACCCATTAAAGCCTCGGTACAGGCCCTTCATGCCATCAGATTTGTAGATTTCACCAGGCGGTCACCACGGAGGCCTCTGAATTCCCTTTCAGCTCCAGCTTTGCCCACCTCGGCTGCTAGCCGGGTTCGGGCAAAATCAAGAGGATACACAAAACACAAGGATGTGGCCCCAGCGGCACCACCTGACGCCAGATTCCTGGCAAAGTAGCACCAAAACTGGGTTCTCTTGTCCACACCACCCAGGAAGATCTGCTTGTATTTACCTTTGAAGGTGAAGTTGAGAGCCTGGGTGGGGAAGTATCTGATGACATTGGCCAGGTTACTGTGCCAGAGGACAGGACTCCCTGCTCCTTGGGGATGCGAACCACACAGTGTATAATGCCCTCGTATCGCTTATCTGCGGTGATTTGCTTGCTGGCATGCTGCACCTGCACCAGCAGCTTGACCCGCTCGATGGGCGCTACCGCCATCTTGGAGATGGCCGTGGTCCAGTGTTTTCAGAGGCATGGGTGGTTCTTTCGTGCTGGTCTTGTATGATGAAATCAAGAAGTTCACATAAGTTATTTCCTAGTCTTCCCCCCGCCCCGTGAACAGGCATGTTGTATTATATAACGTATCTTGAACATTCTTGATAGACTATTGGCTGTCTATTTATCAATGGCAACTATTCCACTGGTTGAAAACGGGAAGCAATAATATTCATCTGACCAGTTTTCTCTTAAAGCATGATGACAGGACTCAATTATATTTTTTATTTTAGTCACTTCTGATAAATTTGAAGAAATAAAAAATATCTGAAATATAAAAAATTGTACATTATAAATTAATTCTATTTAGATTTCATTTAAAAAATTCTAAACTTACAGGATTTCCCATTTGCTTAAAAATCAGTTTCATACATTGGTGCAGACCCATTTTTCCTGGCATCCACTCAGTGAGGAGCCCCCACCTCGCTCACCTGGACCGACGGGGCAGGTGAGCCCAAAGTCTGCATCTATACTGAGCAAACAGCTGGAAACCTGCCTTTCAGCAGCCTTACATATGGCCGGCTGGGCAGAAATGGGAGACGGGGGTGAAGCGTACCCATGGTATTTAATTCATACCTTAACCATGGATTAGACAGAACCAATGGGCTTCAAATGTGTAATATATTGATGTATTTTCCCTCGAAGAAAGATGAAGTATCTCAGCGTGGTCATTTCAGCAGCCAGACATCCAAGGATGGTGGAGGGGGCTCTCCTCCTACCCTCAGAGCAAACAGAGCAGGTAACATCACTCCTGCGCTCTGAGACTCGGGTTGAGGAAGACAACCTCAAGTCCATCCCAGGTATTCTTAGGACCTCCTCAAGAGCAGTGCAGATGCCACCTCCCTTTGGGGGCCCCGATGCTCTCAGACTGGACTGGGAGTCCTTGTCCTTTCCCTATGTCAACACAACACTTTGACTTACTTCCGTTTTACCCCCATCGAGCTGCATGGGACATAAGCTGATGCTGGGTCCTGGCTGTGAAGTGTGCAGTCTGGCTTCAGCAACACACCCAGGCAGCCACTGCTCTCTGCTGCTTGGCATCTCTTCCCCGGGGAGATGTGCTCTACCTGGCCAGGTGAGCGCAGGTGGCTCAGAGTCACTGGAGAATTCCTGCACTCAGGCATGTGACTGTTTCGGACACTGGCAGGTGACCTAGCCAAGTCAAGTAAACATTCTCCCTGCAAGCGTATGAACATGAGGTCGATGGTGCTTCTTCCTCAGGGGATCCTGCTCTAAGGGATGAGCAGATGCTGTTTGCAGGAAGCTGTGTGCAGCGGAGAACAGTGGGGTGCCATCCACAGAGAGGCAGAGACAGGAAGAGGGAGGGGAGGGTGGAGGGAAGGTCAGGGAACAGGGGACAGAGGCTGGAGGGAGGGAAGACAGGTGGGGTCAGAAAGCAAACCATTCTGACAAAATTGTTTAAATGCCTATATCCAGCCATGACTGCAGCTGGCCTCTCCCCCAGATCTTTGTGATGTGAGCCAACAAATTCCCTTTGGATTAAGCTAGTTTCTATTGCTACCAAAAGGTAATTGTTTAAAGTTGCTTGATGCAGAAAAAGCATTCGACAAAATACAGCATCCTTTCCTGATGAAAACTCTTCAGAGTATAGGGATAGAGGGAACATACCTCAAGTTCATAAAAGCCATCTATGAAAAACCCACAGTGAATATCATTCTCAATGGGGAAAAGCTGAGAGCTTTTCCCCTGAGGTCAGGAACGCGGCAGGGATGTCCACTCTCACCACTGCTATTCAACATAGTATTAGAAGTCCTAACCACAGCAATCAGACAACAAAAAGAAATCAAAGGCATCCAAATTGGCAAAGAAGAAGTTAAACTCTCCCTCTTTGCAGATGACATGATACCTTATGAGCAGAACCAAAAGACTCCACCCCCAAAGTACTAGAACCCATACAGCAATTCAGCAACGTGGCAGGATACAAAATCAATGCACAGAAATCAGTTGCTTTGCTATACACTAACAATGTAACTGTAGAAAGAGAAATTAAGGAATCGATTCCATTTACAATTGCACCAAAAGCCATAAGATACCTTGGAATTAACTTAATCAAAGATGTAAAGGATCTATACTCTAGGAACTACAGAACACTCATGAAAAAAATTGAGGAAGACACAAAAAGATGGAAAAACATTCCATGCTCATGAATTGGAGAATAAACATTGTTAAAATGTCTATGCTCCCCAGAACAATCTATACCTTCAATGCCATCCTGATCAAAATACCAATGACATTTTTCAAAGTGCTGGAAGAAACAATCCTAAAATTTGTACGGAACCAGAAAAGACCCCAAATCGTCAAGGAAATGTTGAAAAAGAAAACCTAAGCTGGTGGCATCACAATGGGTGATTTCAAGCTATATTACAAAGCTGTGATCACCAAGACAGCATAGTACTGGCACAAAAACAGACACATAGATCAATGGAACAGAATAGAGAGCCCACATACGTACCCTCAATGCTATGGTCAAATAACCTTTGACAAAGCAGGAAAAAGTATGCTCTGGAAAAAAGACAGTGTCTTCAATAAATGGTGCTGGGAAAATTGGACAGCCACATGCAGAAGAATGAAACTCGACCATTCTCTAACACCAGACACAAAGATAAACTCAAAATGGATGAAAGACCTCAACGTGAGACAGGAATCCATCAAAATCCTAGAGGAGAACCCAGGCAGTAACCTCTTTGACATCGGCCACAGCAACTTCTTTCAAGACAAGTCTTCAAAGGCAAGGGTAACAAAAACAAAAATGAACTTTTGGGACTTCATCAAGATAAAAAGCTTCTGCACGGCAAAGGAAACAGTCAATAAAACAAAGAGGCGACCCACAGAATGGGAGAAGATATTTGCAAATGACATATCAGATAAAGGGCTGGTATCCAAGATCTATAAAGAACTTCTCAAACTCAACACCCAAAAAACAAATAATCTAGTAAAAAAAAATGGGCAGAAGTCATGAACAGACATTTCTCCAAAGAAGACATACACATGAAACAGACACATGAAAAAATGTTCAACATCACCCTGCATCAGGGAAATACAAATCAAAATCACATTAAGATACCACCTCACACCAGTCAGTATGGCTAAAATTAACAAGTCAGGAAATGACAGATGTTGGTGGGGATGCGGAGAAAGGGGAACCCTCCTACCCTGTTGGTGGGAATGCAAGCTGGTGCAGCCACTCTGGAAAACGGTATGGAGGTTCCTCAAACAGTTGAAAATAGAGCTACCTTAAAACCAAGCAATAGCACAAGACACAGATGTAGTGAAAAGAAGGGCCACATGCACCCCAGTGTTCATAGCAGCAATGTCTGCAACAGCCAAACCATGGAAGGAGCCAAGATGCCCTTCAACAGATGAATGGATAAAGAAGATGTGGTTCATATACACAATGGAATATTACTCAGCCATCAGAAAGGATAAATACCCAACTTTTACATCAACATGGATGGGACTGGAGGAGACTATGCTAAGTGAAATAAGTCAAGCAGAGAAAGACAATCATCATATGGTTTCACTCATGAGCAACAGAAGGAACAGCATGGAGGACCACAGGGGAAGGGAGGGAAAACTGAATGGGAGGAAATCAGAGAGGGAGACGGACCATGAGAGACCCTGGACTCTGGGAACCAAACTGAGGGTTTCAGAGGGGAGGGGGGTGGGGGGATGGGGTAACTGGGTGATGGGCAGTAAGAGGGCACATGATGTGATGAGCACTGGGTGTTATACGCAACTAATGAATCATTGAACACTACGTCAGAATCTAATGATGTACTATATGCTGGCTAACTGAACATAATAATAATAGATAAATTTAAAAAATAAAGCCAAGAGAAAAAAAAGAATAAAAAAATATATAAAGTTGTCTGATACATGCTCCTCCTATTAAGCTCCCTCTGGACCTACTCAGCATGTGTCTAGAACCTTCCCCCTGCCTCCAGGCACCTTAAACCCACGTCCTTCCTAGGGTCTGTGCTCCAGATTGCCCCCTTCCCTATAAAAGTTGTCTTCTCGTAGGACCCACGCAGGGGCAGGGGCTTTCTGCAATGACAGGTGCCTTGCTTGTCACCTGCAACTCCATTCTTCCTGCCCTTGCCTTGAGCCCATCTTTTCCCTGACCTGACCTCCATGTTAACTGCCCCTTCGAAGCCAGCACTCTCCTTGGTGGACCCCGGGGGCTGCTCCCCGGCTCCCACAGAATGAGCTCACCAGTGACCCACATGGCACTGTGTGACACCCTCTGCCCTGCGTGTGTCTCCGGAGATGGTGCTGACATGTCTCCATCTCTCAAGGCTTTCACGCAAGCAGACCCACACAGGTCTTCTCCTCACACCTGTCTCCCTGTGTGTCCCAGCAAGGAGAGCCTCCGCCCTCCCGTCAGCCCCGATGCCCCGTCCTTCTCTCTGTTCATGAATTCCCAAACCCTACTGGTTCCGTCACCCACGGTCTCTGACTTTCCTGCATCTTTTCTCCTGCTCGGCCGGCCCCACCCCAGGCCTCACCCGTCCCTCACTGGTTCTCCCACTGCTGCGATGTCTCTTGTGTGTGGAGTGGTTTAGTCTCCACACTGTTCACGCACATCCCCAGCATTTGTCTGTCCACTCGGGTGGTGCAACAGAAAACAAAGACTGGGCGGCTTGTACATAGCAGAGCGGAAGGGGCTGGGGTCAGTGAGGGCCTAGTGCCCAGGGGGCATCTTCCCTGGGCCTTCACATGGGGAAGGGGCTGGGGGCTCCCTGGGGTCCCTTTACAAGGGCTCTGATCTGACCACTGGGCTCAAGCCTCATGACCTCACCTCCTCCCCAAGGCCTGCTCCACCCCATCACCGCGGCATGGGACCTTGGGGGGACAGACCATCAGCTCATGGCAATGTGTTCGAGAGCCTCCATTTCTTTCTCAGTAGCATCCAGACTCCATTGTGTGGTCTGCACGGCATCCCTGGGTGTTTCTCAGCCTGTGGCTATGAGGCTGAAGGGTTTTCCGTCTTTGCCATTGTCTGGAGGCATCTCCACGGAGCTGTGTGACCGGGGATGGTTGGCTAGCTTTTCTGGGCCTCTCTTCCTCGGCCATAAAATGAGAGTCTGGGAAAGGAGCCCCACCGCTTTGCCTGCTGAGCTTCCTTCTGATGCACTAATGTCACCGAAAACATCGGTGAAGATGCCCGTTCTGGGACGGGGGGGGAAACAGCAGAGCAGGGGTTGTTCGCCTCCCACCCAGCCTTCCCAGCGCCCAGCACGGAGGACAGCTAGTTCTCAGACACAAAGGCGTTCAGCGGAAGCAGCAACAGGTGAAGCCAAAAGCCCGGAGAACCAGTCGTATAAAGAGAAAAGCTGACTCGAGTTGGGAAAAGCAGGGAACCGTCAGGACATGCAGAGCTCTTTACCAAGCTGCTTCCTGGGATGGTTTCCAAAAATGTTTGACTTTTTCCCTTAATGAAGCAATCATATTGAGAGGGCTTCACTTTGTTTGGATTTTGACCCATAATATCTCCCTAAATAAATCAGAATAGTAGAATCAGATACATTGCTGACAAGTTATATGTAAATACCCAGCTTTAAAATTTGCCTTGAGCGGAAAGCACTCAGCTGGGCCCGCATCGTGTGGATGCCCCCTCCAGGCAGGCTTCCCGGAGCCGCGCACGCGGTTGCGGGCCAGCAGCAGGGATGGTGATGGAGCAGTGAGGAGTGTTTCCTCTACATACCCCGTCCCAGGTGTGTGGTGGGCACACGCTTGTGTGGGTAGGAGTGCGCGGGCTCACAGGTGTGGGTGAGAAGAGACAAGCTCCTGGGAGCAGAGAGTAGATGGCGGGGGCCCTGGCGTGGGGACGGGCTGTGTTGGCCCCACTTCCAGCTCTGGGATGTAACATGCAAGCGGTGTAGTGAACAGTCCTGGGCTGTTCATGCAAGTTGCTCTGAGCGTGGGTCCACAGTGTTCTCACCACCAAAGCATAACCAAGGTAATGGTGTGTCCCTGAGCTTGCCGGGTCGTGACTTCAGCGTGCAGCTTGCACGTACTCAAACCTCACGCCATACACCCAGAATATACTCTATACCCGTTGATCATACTCTGGGGCACCTGGGTGGCTCAGTCGTTAATTGTCTGCCTTTGGCTCAGGTCATGATCCCAGGGTCCTGGGATTGAGCCCCGTACTGGGCTCCCTGCTCGGTGCGGAGTCTGCTTCTCCCTCTCTCTCCGCTGCTCCCCCTGCTTGTGCTTGCTGTCTCTCTCTCTGTCATATAAATCTTTTTAAAAAAATATCATACCTCAAGGAAGCTGGGGGAAAACCTTACAAAACAGTCAGTTTTGTCATCATTAGCTTACTCCGCTCGGGGAAGGGGACTGACTTAGGGCTTCAGCGGGGAGGAGGGTGAGGAGGCTGCAGGAGGAGGCCCCAGCTATCAGCAGGGAAAGGAGAAGCACCAAGCTTCCTGCCCGGACGGTCCACCTTCCTCCACGGGTGCTGTTGGTAACATGGCAAAATCAGTCCCCAAGTGGTTTTCTCCGTAACTGAGGTGTCAGTTTTGTGTAACATTTCACTCCTGAAATCTACCTGGAAGATCTCTTCTTATTTAGGAGGAGCACATCCTCAAGAATATTGTTCAAGGTGAAACTCTCTGAAAACATGGACAGAGGTCACAGGACCCCGCACAGCCCCACGGCTCTGGGACCCCAGAGAGCCCCCCCTCCTCGGGGGCATTCAGCCTCCCGGCTGACAGTTACTGATCCCCGGGGTCTGTGGGTCGCGGCTCCCACACACACTCCAGTCCCCCGGGGCGCCACTGATCAAGTGACCTATCGCAGCGACTGTGCAGGAAAAATCCTTAACAAACACCTTCATACCGCACTTGGTTTGAACCTCTCCCTAGGGCTTCAGCGACCCCTCGGGTTAGGGTTCCTCACCAGCCGCCAGCCTCACCCATTCTCCTTTCGCCATTAAAGAGCTGCCTCTGGAAGAGAGAGCCCTCAGGACGGCCCTCTGTGCAGTGGAGGCCAGCTCACACCTGAAACTCCGGGCCTGCCACCCACGAGGGGTTCGGCCTCCCCCCACCCCACAGTGAGGAGGGAGGCTCCCTCGGCCCCTCCTTGCACACTGCTGGAGATGGGCCACATGCACGCAGACGGACGTGCACAACCAAGGCCAGCCAGCCTTCCCCGGAAAGAGAAAGGACTGCCCCTGTCCTCTCCCCGACCTCGTTGAGCCCCGGGGGCCCCTCGCAGCTCCTGTGACCAGTCCATCTACTGAGCCGTCTGAACAGATTCGCTGGCATATGGTCAGCCAACTAGATTCCAGCGCAGGACATCCACGCTGCCTTGCAGGAAGAGCTCGAGGGACTTTGCAAACTCAGCTGCTTATGCACGCAGCTCCATAGCCACTCATCCAGGGGCCTCCCCGGCACACAGAGCGGGAAGGTCCTGCAGTGAGAGCAAGTGTCAGGTGCGGAGCTTCCCGTCCGATGCTCACCCCTTGCAGCAGAGGAAGCAAAGGCCCAGGAGGCCAGTCCCCCACCTCCGTCCAAGTCTGCGCGCCGTGTGGCCGTGGATCGTCCGTCCATCCCCTACGCGCCGCGTTGCGGCGGATCGCGGGTCTAGTTCCCGGGCTTCCAGCTCCCACGGCAAATGATTTGTCTACACGAGGGTTTGTCATCAGAGGGAACGTGTCTGGAGGCAGCATATTGAGACCATCAGTGTGCAAACCCCGCCTGCTGGTAGGGTAAGGCTCGGTCAGCCATCCCGCCCTTGCAGAACGACGTGTGTGTTCTAGAGCAGCAAGGCATCTGAGCAGCGCTGAGCAGCCGCCAGGCCAGGCTGTGACCGTGGAAACCCCCGGCCGCTGCCCGGCCCTAGCAGGTGCGGGCTCTCCCCCAAGCAGCCGGAATCGTGCGGGGCACGGACTCCCCCGGCCTCGGGTCTCCCGTGCGCGAGCGCAGTATCCTCACTGGCGGCGTCCAGAGCCGCACGGGGACGGCCACGAAAACGCAGGACGGGCGGGAAAACCGCAGGTCTTCACGACCTGGGTCTGCGCACACAACTTAAAACCAGGCAGACTTTTCCAAGCTGCATGCGGTGAATATGTGCAGCGTTTTCTGTCTTACAGCAGTTTCTACTGACCCCGGTAGTTCCCGGGGTACACCACCATCCGATAGGTGCCTATACTGCTGCTCCATCACCACACAGTAGACATTTTTCCAGCGACGAGAACGGAAAAAACCTTTTTTAGCAACTTTCAACGCACGGGACAGGAATGCTGAGCGCAGCACCATTGCGTCTGGGGAACTAGGGGAACCTCTCCTGTGTCACTGAGCCCCCACCCCCACCCCCTACCATTGCCTCCGACAGCTGCCAGTCTGTTCTCTACCCACAAGCTGGGGTTTATGTGTAGATTCGCATGTGAGATCATATGGTATTTATCTTTCTCTGACTGACTTCACTTCGCATGATTTCATTCTCTCCTCTGGCTGAGTGATATTCCCTTCTGAATACACACCACACCTTGATCCCTTTGGCTGTCCACAGAAGGGGTTGCTTCCAAACCTTGGTATTGTAGAGAATGCTGCTCCAAACATAGGGGGGCACATATCTTCTCAAATTCGTGTTTTTGTTTTTTTAAAGATTTTATTTTTTTATTTGACAGAGAGAGGGAGAGCACAAACAGGGGGAGAGGCAGAGGGAGAGGGAGAAGCAGGCTCCCCGCAGCACAGGGGGAGCCTGATGTGGCCTGGATCCCAGGACCATGGGAGCATGACCTGAGCCGAAGGCAGTGGCTCAACCAACTGAGCCACCCAGGCGCCTTCAAATTCATGTCTTTGTTTTCTTTGCGTAAATGACCACTGGTGGAATTGCTGGGTCTTAGGGTAGCTCTATTTTTAACGTCTTGAGGAACCTCCATACTGTTTTCCAGAGTGGCTGCACCAGCTTGCATTCCCACCAAGAGTGTAGGAGGGTTCCCCTTTCTCCGCATCCTCACCAACATCTTTTGTTTCCTGAATGGTTCATTTTAGCCATTCTGACAGGTGTGCGGTGGTATCTCATGTGGTTTTGATTTGTATTTCCCTGATGATAAGGGGGTGCTGAGCATCTTTTCATATCTGTTGACCATGTGTTCTTTGGAGAAATGTCTGTTCAGATCCTCTGCCTGTGTTTAAATTAGATTGTTTTTTGCTCTTGAGTTGTAGGAGTTGTTTGTACTTTACATATTAGCCCCTCACCTGATAGATCACTTGTAAATATTTTCTCCCATTGGGTAAGTTGGCTTTTCATTGTGTTGATGGTTTCTTTTGTTGGGCAAAATCTTTTTATTTTGGTGTAGTCCCAATAGTTTATTTTTGCTTTTGTTTCCTTTGCTTTTGGTGTCAAACCTAAGTTTGTTCTTTATGGAGCCAGCAGGAAATACAGTTCTGTAATCATAATCAGATAATGCATGGAAACGTTTAGCTTCTTTCTACTTACAAAGGGCGATTTGGTGCCTATTCATGCAGCATAATTCTAGGCATTCATGCTGAGTGTTCTTTGTGTGCTGGTGGTTTTATCCCAGCCTGCATTTATGATGACCACAGTTAAAATCATCACAGCATGTTTTTGGATAATTATGGCTGCATATTTGAAGTTTGAATAAAGTCTGTGTGCTTATCAGACATACCAGCGAGACCCGGTTTTGGCCCCAGAGCACTTATAATCTCTCAGTCTCATTCTAAAAAGCTGTATTTTCTTTTCTTTTTTAAGATTTTATTTATTTGACAGAGAGAGAGACACAGTGAGAGAGGGAACACAAGCAGGTGGAGGGAGAGGGAGAAGCAGGCTTCCCGCTGAGCAGGGAGCCCGATGCGGGGCTGAATCCCAGGACGCTGGGATCATGACCTGAGCTGAAGGCAGACACTTAATGACTGAGCCACCCAGGTGCCCCCAAAGCTGTATTTTCTAAATGAAGCAAAACAAGAGTCCATTTGGGGTTCCTGATCTGGCAGAAGTTTGCTGCTGTAGTGGAAATGGCTGCCTTCTGGTTCAGGGACAGGTGGGAGTGTGTCTGGGCTTGCTGGTCCAAGCGAACCCCATGAGCACATGTGTGCTGAGCGCTTAGTGTTCAGGGAAAAGCAGACCACATCTTGACCTGCTCCAGTCTGAGGAGGGTAGCTCGATGTTGCTGACGTCTTGTTGGCTTCCTGCCTTCTCTTTGCTGTTTGACCTCTAATGCAGAATTGGTGATAATTATTTGCAATTACCTATTTCTTAAACACACATAATAGTTTAAATTGCAAATGTCTGCTTCTGGGAATCCACTTTCTAAGTACAATTGTATATGTTATTGTCACTTTAATCTTGGATTTATCAAGCTGGAAAGAAACCACACTTCATTTAGTCTTAAACTGGTTTTTTTTAATCACTTACTACTAAATTCTCTTGACTTCCCTTGCTTGAAGGGTTAGGAACAGGAGAGGGGAGGGGGGGGGAAGCGTTGATGCTGAAGGCAAGGTGGCCAGCCTGTGACAGCGTCTTCAGGAAAACATGGCCCCAGCACCTTGCCTCCCCATAAATTAAATTCTGCTAATTTTAGAATTTGAGGGACCTAAAGGTCATCTGCGTTGAATCCCAACCTCCTGCATGTTACAGATGAGAAAAACAGAATAGAGGTTAGTATCTGGAGGGAGGTGTTCAGCTGCTGGGAGGCCAGGCAGGAGTGGGGACCCACCTCCTTGCACCTGCCCTTTAGCACTTCCCATGCTCAGGCGCCGCATCTGATGTATGATTATGTAGCAATCCATCGTAGGTGCAGCCTGGGTCATTCACCACAAGAGCTAATGGTCTTTAGTTTGTGACTTAGTCATTTTAAGTAAGAGTGCTAGTCTATGCCGCATAAAATTTGAAAATAAGTACTCCAAAAAAAAATCTTATTCATCAAAAGAAAGAAAAATGGGGTGTCAGTTAGGCATCTGCCTTCGGCTCAGGTCGTGATCCCAGGGTCCTGAGTTCGAGCCCCGCATCGGGCTCCCTGCTCCTCAGGGAGCCTGCTTCTCCGTCTCCCTCTGCCGCTCCCCCTGCTTGTGCTTTCTCTTTGACAAATACCTGCACACATGCCAGTCCAGTCTTCATGCTGCATTTCCTGGACTCCCTTCCCACGCCCCTGAGCCGACTTAGGGTCGACCAAGTAGATGGGCTCACGGGAGTCTTCACTGGGAACGAAGTGGGGTGTGGAGAGCTAGGGAGGGAGGCGTTGATTGCTGGAGTGGGCCTTGTAAGCCGCAGTGTGGTTCTGGAGATGGAGGAAGAGGTCCCTTTCCGGTCCTAGCAGCTGGTTCCTCATTGCAGTGGGAACAACACCTCCGTTAGCCCCCCAACTCCTGTGCTGTTGCTTTGGGAATTACCCCTGAAGGCTCACCAGAGACTGAATCTTCATCCTTCTCCACGGTTTTATTAGCGTATTAATAATCTTTTAGGCAGCCTTTCCGCCTAAATAAGCAAAGTTTGATCCCATTTTTTACAACTAGACTCTCAAAATACTGTAATTCTGACTAAAATGGCGTTTTCCTGGAGGGCAACTGGGAGATCCAGGATGGGAGAGATAAACTAGAGCTGGATTTTGTACCACCCTGAACGCCAGGGAAGAAGTTTGGGGCAAACGGAAGCTGTGGGACTGGGTGAGCAGCCGGCAGATGTGGTTTAGCATGTGGTCAGGTGCGGGGAGGGAGGAGGGGGGAGGGCAGCAGGACTGGAGCTGAGCTCAGGGTCTGTGCTCAGTGCTAGGGAGCGGTAAGGCCAGACGGCACTTCACATGCCTGTGACCTCGGTCAGAGCTGGACAATGCTGCAGCTCTAACCAAGAGGCTACCATCTAAAGAGCAAGATTCCCCAGTGCCAAGGCCATTAAAGAAACCCAGAACTTTTCCATCAAAATCAGCTCTAGTTGTGTTATTGCGAACCAAGGAGGCAGATGGAAACCTCTAGAACACTCAGAGAATGGCTTTTCTCCTCTAGGATCTCTGGTTAGCAGAGCAAGTCACCAGCTGGGTAGGACTGTGTTGTGTCCACACCCGCTGCTGGCCAGGGGGCTACTTAGAAGCCACCTTAGAGTGAACAGACTGGGACTGCGTTTCTGTGTCCGGCCAGCCACATTCTGAGCGCTGTGGGGGCTGCCTCCGCGGGCCGCACATGGAGGGCCGCACAGCACCCCCATCTACGAGCTCCTAACACAGTTGCCTCCAGACACAGACCTGCCTCCACAGCGCCCACAGCAGACAGACCCTGGCTTTCAGAAGCACCCCGCGACTGGCCGGGGCTCCTGTCCGCTGTGTGTTACCTGGAACACCCCGCGACCCGATGGGGCTCCTCTCCCCTGTGCGTCATGTGGAGCACCCCGCCACCCTGCCGGGTCTCCTGTCCGCTGTGTGTTACATGGAGCACCCCGCAACCCAACGGGGCTCCTCTCTGTTGTGTGTTATGTAGGCAAAAGTACCTTTCATTGATGTGTAACCTTCCGACTCACATTTCTATAATATGTATGTTTTCTGTCAATTAAGTTATTGTCAATCTTGCCGTGGGTGTGCTGGCAGAGAGTTTGTTCCCAGTCGCATGCCCTCTGCACTGTGCCCACAGGGGGTGTTTGGGTCAGTGGGAGCTGGGGGCTGAGGGATAAAGCAGGGAGCGAGACTATATCCCTAAACTGGCGGCCTGTGAACCTGCTGGAAATGAGCATCTACACAAATGAGAAGCCGAGGTTCTGGACTCGGACAGCAGCTGGGGTGACCCTCTGACCTGTCACAGGCCAACAGCTTACACACTTGGAGACCGCGACCTGTAGGTAAGAGGTAGCCTTCCAAATGCCCAAAGGCTCAGAGCCTCCGGAGCCCCTGGTGTGGGTGAGGGTTCGTGCTGTGCTGGCAGATCTGAGCAAGGGGTTTTCAGGGGAATGTCCATAAGTGGATTTTTAAATAATATCTAAGTGGAGATACACAGTTGAGAGGTAAATAAAAGTCTAAAAAGAGATGTTGACTGGAGAGACAGGAGAAAAGTTCTAGTCACAAAGATTTTTAGCTGAAGTCATAGGAGTAGGCATTTTTCTAAAGCAAAGAACAAAGTAATGAAATTTCAAGGCTGAACATTTTACACTGAAAAATAAAATTAGTAAAGATAGAAGTAGGCACCACTAAATAAGAGAAAGACAACTACATGGCAACACCAGAGCATGTATTTTCACTATTTAAAAAAAAAACCCTATTTTGAACATCTAATATATATCTAATACTGCTAGATGTTGAGAGAGTGAGGAAGAATGATCAGATTTCCTGTTAAACATGGTAGATTGAACAGAAGCAGTTATGTATGTACCCTTCAAAACCTCTCTAAAATTAAAGCACGATTTCTGAAAAATATAGCCTATAAAAATAAAAGTGACTCAGCGCCAGCAGCAGAATTTTGGAAGCTGGCAAGTAGGTGGGAGAATGGTAATGGAATTATTAGCAGACCGGACAGAGCTGGTACGTAAGCATCAGGAGCCCAGCGCAGCAGAGACACTGGGCAGGACACCCTGAGGATGGACGCAGGACAGACGGGGGCCAGCTCCCACAGGAGCAAGTGGGGGTCCAGCACACAGCCGACGTGCAGAAGGCTGTCCCATCCAGGGCAGCGGCAGACCCAGGCTCTCTCTGAACCAGGGGTCCCAGTGGGATGAACGGAAGGATGTCTGTTCAGCAGGATGTTAAAACAGAGCCGTGGCCGTGACCTTGCTGCAAGCCTTCTTTGCAAACTAGACGTCCAGAACCAGTAATAGGACTTTTAGCCACGCACACATAGGGAGGATTAAATCGTCAGCAGTGGGACCTTTTTCAAGGCCTCTTTGGGGAGACATAAATGGTGTTACACCTTACAAGTACATCATACCTACTGAGGGCAGTTTTAAGGAAATGACTCAGCAGCTCAGGAGTCCCTGGGAGTTGGGGTCCGGAGACTGATGAGTGAAACATGCCTGTAGCATCTAAAGCTATGGGTAAATGCAGAGGGTGGAGCAGAGCAGGAGAAAATATGTAAAAATCAAAATTAGGAGAGAGTTGTCTTTCCACCAGTAGTGGAGCCGAGGACGGGCCTCCTGAAGTGGGGAGGGGCTCCCACAGGAATGCTGGCCCCAAAGGTGAAGGTGCAGGTGCTGTCCCAGCCGCCAGGACTGAGCCCTTTGCGATGGTCCGCTCGAAGGCCTGCCTGCCCAGGGCACCCAGAGTCTGGAGCACCCACCATTAAGGGACATTTTCCTTCCCCCTCCCTCCCTTTCATCTCTCCCAGCCTGGGTGGTCAGCGTAGCTACAGTTGCTGGGGAAAGTGAGCACAGGAAAGGAGATGCCACTGTGCACCTGCCCCGCCATGGGCCTTGGCAGGGACAGTGAGAAATCCTCAATTTAAGTCAAAATCAGAATTGTATTTTTAGAAAGAAGTGGATAATTTCCATCACTGAACTGATACCATGCGTGTGACCTAAAGTGACAGAAGAACTTGTTTAACTTAAAAGGGAGCAGAAAAGTCCCAGGCCTGTGTTTTTTATCCAAGAAAGAGAAGCTCTTCTCACAGCCAATATACTTAATTTATTTCTAATGACATCCCACAAATCCAGCTTGCAACAAGAACTGCCCAAAACCAGCTCCATAACTCTGGTCATTCACGTGTGGAGAGTGTGTGTGACCCCACCCTCCCACCCCAGGGAGGAGAGACAGACAGACACAGGATGGACAGATGGAGAGGGACAGAAACTTCAAGAGAACAGGAGGTTATAGAAAGTGAACGTGCAGTTAACAAAAAGAGCCAGGAACTTAAAATCTGATACAAATCCTCGAATTGCATAAAAGTTGTACTTAAGTCGACACACCTCACAGAAAGCAAAGCAACAAGAAAGAGACTCTAAACGTGGAAAAAAGTATGAGACCATTGGAGGATCTATTTAGGATCTTCAACATCAGCGAGTTCAAGGAAGAAAATGGGAGGACGAAGCTATCAAATAACTCAAGAAAATTTCCCCAAACGGAACCGGTTTCCAAATGGGAAGCGCTAGCCCAGAGGTGACGACAGACCTGCCTCCCAGGCCTGTACTGAAGGCTAGGGGGTGGGAGGGGCAGCGGGTGAGGGACTCGGACCACAGGGTGACCGCAGCTGTGGAGAAGGCACCTGTTGACTTCAGTAATGCAAGGTGTCCTCCAGGAAAGGAATTTATGACTCAGGAATAAAATCGTACAATCAGTATTGATCTAAAAATTATGCTACATTTACATTGGGAGGATGGAGAGGTGTGTGTGTGGTCAGAAGAAGGGGAAAAGAATAAGAAAAATCCGTACAGCGTGGAAAGCCATCGATAATAGCTAACAAGAAAAAAATCAGCAGCAGAGCCATGTTGGTGAATTTGCAGGCAAACCTCAAACGCAGCTCGAAGTTGAAAGCGTTGGTCTCTGGGGCAATGGCAGCGAACAGCTGTGTGGACTGGTGGGCTTGTTGTTACAAAAACCTTACAGACTGATTTGACTTACTAAACTACACAGGATGTAACTAAAAATTAATACAAATGTTTAAAGCATGATGGAGCCAGTTGTGTGCAAAACTCATTCTCAGGAACAAGGGAAACTGAGGAATGAGCTGAGAGTTTCAGGGGTTGAGGGAGGACAGCTCCCCTGATGCAGCAGGTGCCGCGTGCAGGGTTAGCTCAGATCTTCAACCCTCACGAAGTGAGAGCTGCTGTGAGCAGCCTGCTAGAGCCATCCTACAGTCTGACCAAGACCACAGCTAACTCCTGAACGCAGGCGCCCCCGTGGCCTGGCCCGCCCCGCCCGAGGCACCGCATGAGCAGGGCTGGGGTCCAGACGGGCCCACTGGCCCCGCAAACTGAGGGCCATCTGCGTGACCAATGTGTGTTCTGACGTTAACTATTTCGGACTCCTTCCCTGCTGCCCAGCGTTCCCTCGGGTCCAGGAGGAGGGAAGAGGGGGGAAGAGACCTTGCTCTCTGCTCACCCTTGGTTGTTGCTGGTGCCTTTGATTTTGTTAATATTCTGCACAGATTTTATCATCGAGAGCTGCAGGAAGGTTAGTCCTACCAGCTTGTGAGGCCATGACTTTGATATTATTTTACTTTTGGGTTTCCATCCATTTAGAGTTCATTTCTGGATATGGTGTGAGGGGTGGGCCACTTTTCCTTACTTTTTTGTTTATCTTTTTCTAAGTGGTTGCCCTGCTGCCTGTTACTGTTCACGAGTCTTCCCGTTTGCCTCGGTTGGTGAGATGCCACCTTCTCTACAGACTAAATTCCCATGTGCGCAGGTCGTTTTCATGATTTTCTATTTCAGTCCATTTGTGTGTGTGTCAACTGGGCCAGAACAATGTTGCCTCCATTACAGAGGCTTCAGAGTATGTCTGTAAGAACTGATAAGGCTGGTCTCCTGTACCTCTTCCTTGTTGGCGTTCCCTAGTTTTGGGGTTTTTTTCCCCTGTGCGCACTTCTTTGGCCCCCAGGCTGTGTCCTGATGGATCTCAACACGACTGCACAAGGCACACGGGGTCACGGGCCTTCCAGCCGCTCCTTCCCTGAGTAACTAGAAGAGGCTCGTGTTTCCTAAAGGAGTCCGGGCTTTTTCACCCTAAACCTTTAAAAATAGAACATGGTTAAGAGAATTTATAAATGAGGACAGGGCATGCCTCAGTAAGCCAGCCAGCTCTCTGTGGCCCGGTTCATGTTTCAAATCTCTCAGTCCTTCAGATTGCAAATACACTCGGAGGACCCAGTCCCAGCACACGGTCGCCTCCTGACTTTCTTACAGAATGCTCAGCCACACAGCACGTATGTAATGTCTTCCTAAATCCTTGCTGTTCTGTAAACTGCATGAGCACGAACACATCAGGAGACTGAGTCTGAGCTGGGGCAGGTCAGTGTCCCCCTAGGAAGAGGGATACACCTGCTAGGACCCGGTAAAGTACCACCCACACTCTGGAAGGGAAGATACGTTGTTGCCACCCGTACTGTGCAAGAGTAACTCAAAGTTGCAGATTCAGTAACTTGGCAAAGCAGAGCTGTGGCAAATCCCAGGCAGTTGTGCTAACGGGATATTTGATGGGCAACTCTAGAACACATTGGCCCCTTGTAAAACCTGCCTCAGGTTATAACACATCAGGAACTCAAATCCTACCATTGGCATCAGGATTTTGGAACTCAGAGGAGTGTGTGAACAAGGTTTTGTTGCGTTCACCGTGTTGGGACCGCGGTGGACACTTGCAATGAATGATGGCCATGCTCAGCAACGTGGACGAGCCTCGAAAGAATTATGCTGACGGAGGAGCCTGAATGCTTTATGATTTCAGATTCTCAAAAGTTCTAGAAAATGCCACACAGTATGTCGTGACAGAAAGCAAGTCAGTGGTTGTCTGATGAGTGAGTCCCAGTCCCTTCTGAGGCAACCTTACAGGGCAGCCCAGAGACGATGGTAATGCAAGGCTTGTCAAAGCAAGCAGGGAGTGAGGGATGGCTAAGGAGCCCGGAGAGACTGCGGGGCGGTGGGTGTGTTCGTTATCTTGATTGTGGCGGTAATCACACAAGTGAATGTGTCTGTCAAGACTCACCACACTGATGTGCACACAAATATGTGTGTCAGTTGTACCGAGAGACACAGACGGGGGAAGGGACCCAAGAGGGAGGAAAACGTAATTGGATTATCTGAAGTCACATATAGGAAGAAACAGCAGTGAGGACAGTGGTATCTGCAGGGTCTTCCCTCTCCTCCACAATATTTCTGGGGGAGTCATCGGTTTATCTTTGCAGATGAGAAGGCAGAACCTCAGCTGTTCTCACACCGACAACAACTGGCAGCTTCTGCCTTCCTGTCCCAACGCTCAGAGCACACGGGACTCCGGGAGGCGGTGGTTCCAGCCCTCCTAGACACTAGGACATGTGCTGAGTAAGAAATAGCGCTGGGTATTTGTAAACAAATATTTCCACTCAGATATATTCAAATTAGTTTTAGATAACTTTTCTTTATCTCTATAGAAACGTATTGGCCATAATAGAAAGGTGGCTGTTGTTAGCTAGGCAGTTCTATATGGTTTTGTTTTTGTTTTAAACAATTTTAAAAAATGACTAACTGAAATTTTTTTGACATTTTGATAATGCTAACTTGAAAGGTAGTTTCACCTTTTGAAATTGGAGACATTGTTCCCTATCCAAGTCCTAAAAATGGTGACAGAAAATTCTTAATTCGGTAGTAAAGCGGGTGGGATCTCTGTTATTTTTAGATGTAAAAGGATCACAGCCTGAAGTTTTAAAGCTTTCGCCCACCGCATGTATTAAACAAACAAATCAAATGGTCCTACAGGTTACATGGTTACTGTAACCCAGCAGGCTCAAACCCATTCGGGCACTCGCTCACTCAGGAAATACAATTTACACGGGCAAATGTAAAAATGTGCTCTGTCTATGTTAAAGCTGTCTCAGGAGAACATGTTGAATAACGAGGAAATAGCTTCATTATAAGTTAATAGGTCAGCTTTTCATGGTGTTACCTTCAACCAGAGCAACTGAAAAAGAAACTAGTTATCTTTCTGAATGTAAGAAAATAATCCTGTTTCCCGTTATATGTTGCAGATTGGAAATCTGAGCAGTGTGATAAAAAGTGATGCATTGAATATGAAAGACAATGAGTTTCATGTTGCAGCATTTTCAGGAGCATTCGTGCGGAGAATGCCCTGGGCTTGAGTTAGGAAGCCTGCCACCCAGTGAAATGCAATCCAATTCCCCGGACTTTTAAACACAATCTCTGTGAAATGTAAATGATGAGTGAGTCCCAATCCCTTCTGAGGGAACCTTACAGGTCAGTCCAGACACTATGGTAATGCAAGGCTTGTAAATCCTTGCATTACAGTAAAAACAAAGTGCATGCTCCAAAACATCCCTCCATCCAAATGGACAGTAAAAACAAAGTGCATGCTCCAAAACATCCCTCCATCCAAATTTGGGGGCTGTGCAGCACAGAGCAGAGCTTTACAGAGGAGACTGTGTTTAAAATGGACTCTGAAGGTATCAGGTTGAGTCTCATAAAATTGCCAGTGTTTGAGCATCATGGTCTACAAGAAGACTACAGAGACAATATGGATTCCACCCCATTTGCAGGGACGCAGAAGGAGGGGTAGGTGGGGAAGCAGGTGTGCCTAAGGACGGCTGGTCTTCAACAGCCCTGGGCTTTTGGAGGGGGCACGTTCCTGAGAAGGGGCTGGGACCCGGGTCTGATGTCACATTTTGTGCAAAGTGGAAGCACTGAAGCTTTCCTAGTAAGGATGTAGTAAGTCCAGAGCTGGGTTTTATGGAAACCAACCTGAAAACCCAGTGAATTGGAGTGAGGATGGGCATCTGGAAAGCAAGCATTCCAGAATTTACTGCAGTAGCCTGGGCTTAGACTGAAATAGGTTCATCTGCAATGTGAATAGGAAGCAGATGGCTGGAGGAGAAGTGCGAGGGGGTCCACGGTGCTTGGCAGTTGATTAGATCTGTAATCTAGTGATACAGAAGAAACATAACTCCGATGGTTGGAGTCTAGGCGATTAGTGGAAACTGGGAATAAAGGAGGAGGTGTATTCGGTAGAAAGATCATGGTCTTGGTTTTAGGTAGCCCAGATAAGTTGGTCAAGAGAGAGCTGAGCCAAGTGCAGGATCTGGAGAGTGCCGCTCTTGTGAAGAAGGTATTTATTGAACATCTGAATGTGTCCATCACTGAGCAGCCTGCTAAAGACTGAACAGTGGCCCCGGGGTCATGACTGAGGCACAGGAGCAATAATGGGATCCTGAGAGTCATGGGACAAAACACCATCCCAAAGAGACGAGACAGGCTGAGGGCCCAGGAGGAAGTCCAGTGACAGATCCTGGGGGACCACTGATGTGTACGTGACAGGAGAGGGAAGTGGCAGCCACATCAGGTCAAAGGAGCAGTGGTAAGATGAGTTGGACCCGTGGACCCCAAGGGAGGAGAGGCATGGGCAGGAGCCCTTGCCCACCCTGCAGAGAGATCAAGGAGGATCTATCAGTGTTGTCGGTTCTGCTGTGACATGTCGTATGACCTTGGAGAGTCTTTATGTCTTCTGGGCCTCATTGTTTCCTTCATATGTAAAATTACACAACTGTACAAGATGAGTTCTCAGCACCCTTTGCTTAAAATCACTAGATTTCTCTGATCATTGAACACAAGCAATCAAGTTAGGTAGGTGTGAGACTGATTTTCCCCCAATTAAACCTGAGGGGCTGGTGCATCTGTGTGTGTGGTAAGAGCACTGAACACAACATCCACCTTCTTAACAAATGTTTCAGTGCGCAGCATTGTGAACCACACTGCCCATCCCTCCAGCTAGTGCATCTCCCATAACCGAAACCCTACAGCTTCTGAGCAGTGGCATCCCTCTGCCTCTCCCTTAGCCCTGGGCACCCATCTACTCTCTTTCTCTAGGAGATGGACGAATCTCGGGACTTCCTGTAGATGGAATCATGCAGTACTCGTGCTCCTGTGACGGACTTATTTCATTTCCCATAACGTCCTCCACATTCATCCATGTTGTCACATGTGGGAGGATTTCATCTTCTTAAGGCTGAATAATATTCCACTGTACCCAGAGACTACATTTTCTTATCCATTCATCTGCTGACGGACATTTAGTTTCCATATTTTGGCTACTGTGAATAAAGCTGCAATGATTTGGGGAGTGTAAATCTCTCTTCGAGATCCTGATTTTAATTCTTTTAATTTTCCTGGGATTGCTGGATCACATGATCATTCTAGTTTTACATTTTTGAGGAACCTCCATACTGGTTCTCACAGTGGCCGCACCATTTTGCATCCCCACCAGCAGTGTAAAAGCAACATCTACAATCTCTCTACGTCCTTGCCAACACTTACTATTTTTTGTTTTTTTGGATGACAGCCATTTTTAACAGGTGTGAGGTCATATCTTACTGTGCTTTTGATTTGTATTTCCCTGATGATGAGTGATGTTGAGCATTTTTTCATGTGTCTGTTGGCCATTTGTATGTCCTCCATAGAGAAATGTCTATTCAAGTCCTTTGCCCATTTTTTAATTGGGTTATTTCCTTTTCTGCTGTTGAGTTGTAGCAGTTCCTTTCATATTCTGGACATTGACTTCTTAGGTTTATAGATGGCAAACATTTTCTCCTATTCTGTAGACTGCCTTTTCACTCTGTTCATTGTTTACTTTTCTGTGCAGAAACCTTTAGCTTGAAGTAGTGCCATTTGTCTATTTTTGGTTTTGTTGCTCGAGCTTCCGATGTTATATCCAAGAAATCACTGCCCAGACCAATATCATGAAGATTTCCCCCTATGTTTTCTGCTAGGAGTTTTACAGTTTCAGACCTCACATTTGAGTCTCTAATCCACTTCGAGTTTATTTTTGTGTGTGGTGTGAGGTAAGGGTAAAGTTTCATTCTTTTGCATGCGGATATTCACTTTTCTCAGCACCACTCACCGATGAGACTCTCCTTTCCCCATTGGATATTTTTGGCATGCTTGTTGAAAATCAGTTGGCCATATATGCATGGGTTCATTTGCGGGTTCCCTATTCTATTCCATTGGTTCAAATATCTGTTTTTATGACAAAACCATACTGTTTTGGAGACTGTAGATTTGTAATATATTTTGAAATCAGGAAATGTGATGCCTTCAGTTCTGTTCTTTCTCAAGTTGCTTTGGCTTCTTAGAGTCTTCTTTGGTTCCACATGAGTTTTAAGGGTATTTTTACCATTTCTATAAAAAATACCATTGATATTTTGATAGGGATTGCATTGACTCTGTAGAGTCAAAACGTCCATCTTACTTTAGGTAGGATGGACATTTTTAACAATATTAAGTCTCCCAAACCATGAACATACGATTTATTTTTATTTATGTCTTCTTTAATTTTTTTTTTACCAATATTTTCATAGTAGTCAGTGTACAAGTCTTTTCCCTTCTTGGTTAAGTTTATTCCTAAGTATTTCATTCTTCTCGATGCTTTTGTAAATGGGATTGTTTTCTTAAATTCCTTTGCAGATAGTTTGTTATTAGTGTATATGATTTTTTAAATGTTGGCTTTGTATCCTGCAACTTTACTGAACTTATTAGTTTCAAGTATTTTTTTGTGGCATCTTTAGGATTTTATACATATAAGGTCATGTTATCTGCAGACAGGGATAATAATTTTACTTCTTCCTTTCCAATTTGGATGCTTTTATTTCTTTTTTGCCTAATTGTTCTGGCCAGGACTTCCAGTACAATGTGGGATAAAAGTGATGGGAGTGGGCATCCTTGTGTTGTTCCTGGTTTGAGGCGAGAAGCTTTCAGCTCTTCATCATTGAGTATGATGGTAGCTGTGGGCTTGTCATATATGGCCTCTGTTATGTTGAGGTACATTCACCTCTACCCACCCTGTTGAGAATTTTGTCAGATGCTTTCTCTGCTTCTATTGTTATGATCGTTGATTTTTATTCTTCATCCTGCTAATGTGGTGTATCATGTTGATTGATTCACGTATGTTGAACCATCCTAGGAATAAACCCAACTTGATCATGGTCTATGATCTTTTTAATGTGCTGTTGAATTCCATTGGCCAGTAGTTTTTTTTTTGGCTCATTATCACTGCCATTTTTAAATGTCAAGACAGTTTATTTAACTAACTATAGTTGTTTATGAGATATGATACATTTTTAAAATGCTTAGAAGCTCAGCTCATTAACAATTAAAAAGTGGGTCCAAGGAAAAAGGCTTGACATGTGTATTATCAAATCATCATCTAGTTAAGCTGAAAAAGCTGTCTGCTCAAAAGTGAAAAGACAGAGTCTTATATTCCGGTTGTTTGTCTTGCTTTTTCTTGTTGAAGTTTTCCAGAAGGGAAATATTTACTAATATATTTATTAATAGATTTATATTTCCAAAAGAGGAATACTTACTAATATAAGGTATGCATAATTGGAAAACAGCCCTCATTTCATGCTTCCTTCAGAGTACTACCTATTGTCCTTCTTTGTTGAAATGTGTCAATTAATGACTATGATAGACTATAATTTTTTTTAAGATTTTATTTATTTAAATGAGAGAGACAGCAAGAGAGAGCGAGCACAAGCAGGGTGAGGGTGGAGGAGCAGAGGGAGAGGGAGAAGCAGACGCCCTGCTGAGCAGGGAGCCTGATTTGGGACTTGATCCCAGAATTCCGGGATCATGACCTGAGCCAAAGGCAGACGCTTAACTGACTAAGTGACCCAGGTGCCACCCGCCCCCCCCCCCGACCTTTTGGAAGATTTTATTTATTTGAAAGGGAGAGAGATCGATTTTTTAAAAGATTTTATTTATTTATTTGAGAGAGAAAGGGAGTGTTTCTTCTGTTTTTTAAAACTTGTAAGCAGATGACCTTTTTTTAAAATAATTTATTAGCATTGAAACTACTTTTTTATTGAGGTATAATTGACATGTAACATTATATTAGTTTCAGGTGTATAATGTAATGATTTGATATTTTTGTACATTGCAAAGTGATTTCCACAATAAGTCTGGTCCCTAAGTCTAGGGACATCTGTCCCTATACATAGTTATAATCTTTTTCTTGTAATGAGAATTTTAAGATTATGCTTCTAGCAAATTTCAAACATACAATACAGTATTATTATACCAATGCTGTACATTGCATCTCCATGACTTTATTTTATACCTGGAAATTTGTACCTGTAGACCCTCTTCACCCAATTCACCCACCCCACCCCACCCCACGTCTGTCAACCACCAATCTGTTCTCTGTATCTATGAGTTTGGGGTTTTTTCTTTTTCTTTTTTTAGATTCCACATATAAATGTGGCCATATGGTATTTGTCTTTCTTTGACTTATTTCACTTAGCATAATGTCCTCAAGGTCCATCAGTGTTGTTGTAAATGGCAAAATTTCTTTCATTTTATGGCTAAATAACATTCCTGTTGTGCGTATAAAGTATTCTCTTTATCCATGCATCCACTGATGGACACTTAGGTTGTTTTCCTATCAAGGCTGTTGTTAATCATGCTGCAGGGAACATGGGGTGAAACTCCTTTTGAGTTGGTGTTTTCATTATCTTCAGATAAATACCCATTAGTTGAAATTGCTGGGTCATATGGCAGCTCTATTTTAATTTTTTGAAGAACCTCCATACTATTTCCCACAGTGGCTGCACCGGTTTAAAATACCACCAGCAGTGTGCGAAGGTTCTCTTTCCTCCACGTCCTCAACATTTATTTCTTGTCGTTTTGATATTAGTCATTCTCCAGGTGTGAAGTGATATCTTGTCGTGGCTTTGATTTATATTTTTCTGGTGATGAGTGATGTTGAGCACCTTTTTATGTACCTGTTGTCCATCTGTATGTCTTCTTTGGAAGATGTCTATTTAGATCCTCTGCCCTTTTAACAAATTTTATCACAGTATCACTGCCATACAATGTTCTATTAGCTTCAGATGTACAATTCTGTACATTGTGCAGTGCTCACCATAATTGCGTCGTTCCCATCTGTCACTGTACAGCACTATTACATTATTGACTATGTCCTGTGCTCTGCCTGTTTTTAAATCAGATTGTTTGGTTTCTTTGCTAATGGGTTGCATGACTTCTTTATACATTTTAGATATTAGCCCCATATCAGATACATGATTTTAAAAAAATATCTTCTCCCATTCACTAAGTTGCCTTCTTATTTTGTGATGGTTTTCTTTGCTGTGCTGAAGCTTTTTATTTTGATGTGTCCCACTTTTTAATTTTTGCCTTTGTTGCCTTTGCTTTTGGTGTCAAGCCCAGAAATCATCACCAAGACCACTGTCAAGTAGTTTGGTGCTTATGTTGTCTTCGAGGAGTTTTATGGTTTTAGGTCTTACATTCAGGACCTTAATTTGTCTTCAGGTAATTTTTGTATTTGGTGTAAGATCCAGTTCTTCCAGAACCCTTTATTGAGGAGACTGTCCTTTCCCCAGTGCATATTCTAGGCTCCTTTGTTATAAATTACTTGACCTTATATGTGTGGGTTTATTTCTGAGCTCTCTACTCTGTTCCATTGATC
This sequence comes from Callorhinus ursinus, assembly GCF_003265705.2. Taxonomy (NCBI): domain Eukaryota; kingdom Metazoa; phylum Chordata; class Mammalia; order Carnivora; family Otariidae; genus Callorhinus; species Callorhinus ursinus. Next base: position 353,003 of record NW_027397079.1, read on the forward strand.
CATGTTTCCGTGTTTATGCCAATATCATACTGTTTTTTTTCAAGTTTGCATTTTTAATAACATAAATTACCAACAAGGTCCTGACCTAGTAATCAAAAATTACATAAAACCTCAAAATCTAAAAACAAGAAACAGACTAAATCACACACTAATCTGAGCAAACAAACTAATCCTGGAATATTTCCCAAATAAGAAAGTAAGCACAATTATTACATTCTATATTTTAGAGAAGAGGCATTAAGGATTCATGCCATAAGTTTATTTACAAACATATTATGTTGAAATCAAGACTTTGATCCATTTTTCAAAGAGACTGCACCTCTTAAAATGTTCCTTTTCACATCTGTTTGATGGATTAATTAAAACATCCTTATTTCTTTTTTTATTTAAGAGATTAAATGGAAAAAAATAATCTCTCAAAGATTTTAATGCTGTTTTGATAGTTTCCATCCAATTCTTTTATGTAGAGCAAATGTACTAGCTTAAAAAAATGTACATTCTTCAGCTTTCTCCTATACTTTTTCTGCCTATCTTTCAAAACTAAGCACTGAGTATTTTCAACCTAAGTAATGTGATTTTATATGTACACACTTTAATTGCACGTTTTAGGAATAAAATAAATCCATGATATTTTGTAACTCATAGTATATTTATAAAATGAAAAGTTTTCTATCAAAATACACTTTTCACTGGGAAAAATAAATAAAACAGACGAATGGATCTACACAAAGTAAAAATTAACTTTGGTAGATTTCAGTGTAGGACAGTCCATAACAAGCCTATTTGCCCTTTTTCCCCCAGAGCTGCTCATCTTCCAACTTAATATTTTAAAAATATTTTAATTGAGATTATGTTGACATTTTCTCATTCCACATCATCTTCAGTTAAGCTCTGAGCACTTACAATTCTCTGACTAATTGTTGGAAGCTTGGTCAGAAGCATCTGGAACACGGGTGGTGGAAGAGTTTGCTGTAACACTTGGAGCAACTGCTGTGGCTGTCCACACACAGCAATTGCATTTGTCAGATGGTCTACACCTTTCTCATATTCACCCTGGGCTAGCAACTCTTCACCAAGCTGTATTTCTTCAAGGAAGAATTTCTGAACAGCCTCAGCATCTTTAAGGTCAGGTAACTTGCAAAGTCCAGCTCTCTCCTTGGCAAGCTTTTGTTTCTTTCTTCGTTCTCGAAGCCCGTTCTTGAAGTTGGGGTCACTCCGTCTCTTGCGGTCAAAGTAAATGCAGTACCCGAGGAAAAGAGCCCCGCAGACACCGGCGGTGATGGCGCTGTTCTGGCCCACCATCTTCCCTCCACCGAGGAGCAGGACTGAGCGCGGCGCCGTCGGGGCCCGCGAGCAAGCAGTTGGCCGGGAACCCTCAGCGCGGACCACGCCGCTGCGCCCTGACGCTCGCCGCGAGGAAAACATCCTTATTTCTTAAGCAGCTGATGTCTTGCTATAAAAAAAGGTGCAGCAAATCCAGATCCAAAGTACAAAGTCATCGTAAGTAGTAATCGCCACTTGTTTTCCACTGAAAATGGCAAATTCTTCCCTGGCCTTCCTCATAGTGGCTCCTACGGACCACTGAGGTTGTGAACCTCCAGCTGCTCTGTTCCAACGTGGCGCCGTTGGAAGTTCTGCAAAAGGGGCAGAGCCCTAAGACCGTGGAGATGGCAGCACCCCAAGTCTCCTCTTCTCACGACCTTGTTCCTCAGCGTGTGTCAATAGCATACTGCTTTGAAAGCTGTAGCTTGGAAATACAGTGTGAAATCAGAGACCAGGATGCTGCCTATTCAGGGTCTTTTGTGGTTCCATATAAACGTTAGGATTGTTTGTCCTATTTCTGTGAGAAAAGCCATGGAATTCTGATAGGGATTGCTCTGAACCCGTTGATGTTTTTGGGTAGAATGGACATTTTCACAATATTAAGTCTTCCAAGCCTTGAGCACAGTATGTCTTTCTATTTATTTGCATCTTCTTTGGTTTCCTTCATGAATGTCGTATAGTTTTCAGTGTACAAGTGTTTACCTCCTTGGTCACTTTATTCCCATGTATTTTATTCTTTTTGATGCAATTTAAAATAGGATTGTTTCTTTATTCAACTTTCTGATGGTTCATTTTTAGTGTGTCAAAACACAACAGATTTTTGTATATTGATTTTGTATCCTGCAACATTGCTGAATTTATTAGTGCCAATGGCTTTTTGATGGAGTATTTGGATTTTCTGTATATAATATCATGTCATCTGAAAATACTGACAGGTTTGCTTCTTCCTTTTTGGTTTAGATTCCTTTGATTTCTTTTTCTTGCCTAATTACTCTGGCTAGGACTTCCAATACTATATTGAATAAAAATGGTGAGAAAGGGCAACCTTGTCTTCTTCCTAATCTTAAAAGAAAAGCTTTTAGCTTTTCACTTTTGAGTATGATGCTAGCTGTGGGCTTGTCGTATATGGCCTTTTTTATATTGAGGTATGCTCCCTCTCTGCCTACTTTGTTGAAAGTTTTTAATATAAATGGATGTGGACTTTTGTCAAATGCTTTTTCTGCATCTATTGAGATGATTATAGATTTTTATTCTTCATTTTGTTAATTTGGTGTGTCATATTGATTGATTTGTGGATGTTGAACCATCTTTCCATCCCTAGAATAAAACCCATTTGATCATGGCATATGATCCTTTTAATGTATTGTTTAAAACAATTTGCTAATATTTTGTTGAGGATTTTTGCATCTATGTTTATCAGGGATACTGGCCTGTAATTTTCTTGTAGTGTTCCTGTCTGGCTTTGCCATCAAGGTAATGCTGGAGTTCTAAAATAAGTTTGGAAGTGTTTCTTCTTTTTCCACCAGGACTATTGACTTAGGCAGCCTTGTTTTGTAGAAGTTCTCCAAAAGAAATGTTTCAAAATTCAAACTTGTAAATATAAATAGAATTTCTTTATGTAGCCGAAGCATGCTTTGCCTTTGTATTTATAGCCAGACATCTTTTAAGATTAAAATAATTATTTTATTATAATAGTTTTACAATTTAAAAAATCTTTTGAGATTCACCTTCAGAAAGTAAAAAAATAATAATAACAAAATTATTCTCTACTAGAAGAGAACTCCTTTTTTTTAAATTAACATATAATGTAATATTTGTTTCAGGGGTACAGGTCTATGATTCTTCAGTCTTACACAATTCACAGCACTCACCATAGCACATACCCTCTCCAATGTCCACCACCCAACCACCCCGTCGCTCCCACCCGCCTGCCCTCCAGCAACCCTTAGTTTGTTTCCTGAGATTAAGAGTCTCTTATGGTTTGTCTCCCTCTCTGGTTTCGTCTTGTTTCATTTACCCCTCCCTTCCCCTATGATCCTCTGTCTTGTTTCTCAAATTCCTCATACCAGTGAGATCATGCGATAATTGTCTTTCTCTGATTGACTTATTTCGCTCAGCCTAATACCCTCTAGTTCCATCCATGTCATTGCAAAGGACAAGATTTCATTCCTTTTGATGGCTGCATAATATTCCATTGTATATATGGACCACATCTTCTTTATCCATTCATCTTTTGATGGACATTTGGACTCTTTCCATAGTTTGGCTATTGTGGACACTGCTGCCATAAACATTGGGGTGCATGTGCCCCTTCAGATCACTACATTTGTATCTTTGGGGTAAATACCCAGTAGTGCAATTGCTGGGTCATAGGGTAGCTCTATTTTCAACTTTTTGAGGAACCTCCAAACTGTTTTCCAGAGTGGCTGCACCAGCTTGCATTCCCACCAACAGTGTAGGAGGGTTCCCCTTTCTCCACATCCTTTCTGTCTGTCGTTTCCTGACTTGTTAGTTTTAGCCATTTTGACTGGTGTGAGGTGGTATTTCATTGAGGTTTTGATTTGGATTTCCCTGATGCCGAGCGATGTTGAGCAGCTTTTTCATGTGTCTGTTGGCCATTTGGATGTCTTCTTTGCAGAAATGTCTGTTCACGTCTTCTGCCCATTTCTTGATTGGATTATTTGTTCTTTGGGTGTTGAGTTTGATAAGTTCTTTATGATTTTGGATACTAGCCCTTTATCTGATATGTCATTTGCAAATATCTTCTTCCATTCTGTCGGTTGTCTTTTGATTTTGTTGGCTGTTTCCTTTGCTGTGCAAAAGTATCTTGATGAAGTCCCAATAGTTCATTTTTGCCCTTGCTTCCCTAGCCTTTGGCAATCTGTCTAGGAAGAAGTTCCTGCGGCTGAGGTTGAAGAGGTTGCTGCCTGTGTTCGTCTCAAGGATTTTGATGGATTCCTGTCTCACATTGAGATCTTTCATCCATTTTGAGTCTATTTTTGTGTGTGGTGTAAGGAAATGGTCCAGTTTCATTCTTCTGCATGTGGCAGTCCAATTTTCCCAACACCATTTGTTGAAGAGACTGTCTTTTTTCCATTGGACATTCTTTCCTGCTTTGTCGAAGATGAGTTGACCATAGAGTTGAGGATCCATTTCTGGGCTCCTTATTCTGTTTCATTGATCTGTGTGTCTGTTTTTGTGCCAATACCATACTGTCTTGATGATTAAAGCTTTGTAATGGAGCTGGAAGTCCGGAATTGTGATGCCGCCAGCTTTGCTTTTCTTTTTCAACATTCCTCTGGCTATTTGGGGTGTCTTCTGGTTCCATACAAATTTTAGGATTATTTGTTCCATTTCTTTGACAAAAGTGGATGGTATTTTGATGGGGATTGCATTGAATGTGTAGATTGCTCTAGGTAGCATAGATATTTTCACAATATTTGTTTTTCCAATCCATGAGCATGGAATATTTTTCCATTTCTTTGTGACTTCTTCAAATTCTTTCATGAGTAATCTATAGTTTTCTGAGTACAGATCCTTTGCCTCTTTGGTTAGATTTATTCCCAGGTATCTTATGCTTTTGGGTGCAATTGTAAATGGGATCAACTCCTTAATTTCTCTTTCTTCTGCCTTGTTGTTGGTGTATAGAAATGCAACTGATTTCTGTGCATTGATTTTATATCCTGCCACTTTACTGAATTCCTGTATGAGTTCTAGCAGTTTTGGGGTGGAGACTTTTGGGTTTTCCACATAAGGTATCATGTCATCTGTAAAGAGTGAGAGTTTGATTTCTTTGCCAATTTGGATGCCTTTGATTTCTTTTTGTTGTCTGATTGCTGTGGCTAAGACTTCTAGTACTATGTTGAATAGCAGTGGTGATAGTGGACATCCCTGCCATGTTCCTAACCTTAGGGGAAAAGATCTCAGTTTTTCCCCATTGAGAATGATATTTGCTATAGGTTTTTCATAGATGGCTTTTATGATATTGAGGTACGTACCCTCTATCCCTACACTGTGAAGAATTTTAATCAAGAAAGGATGCTGTACTTTGTCAAATGCTTTTTCTGCATCTATTGAGAGTATCATATGTTTCTTGTTCTTTCTTTTATTAATGTATTGTATCATATTGTTTGATTTGCGGATGTTGAACCAAACTTGCAGCCTAGGAATAAATCCCACTTGGTCGTGGTGAATAATCCTTTTAATGTACTGTTGGATCCTATTGGCTAGTATTTTGGTGAGAATTTTTGCATCCATGTTCATCAGGGATACTGGTCCTTTTTGATGGGGTCTTTGTCTGGTTTTGGGATCAAGGTAATGCTAGCCTCATAAAATGAGTTTGGAAGTTTTCTTTCTATTTCTATTTTTCGGAATAGTTTCAAAAGAATAGGTATTAATTCTTCTTTAAATGTTTGGTAGAATTCCTCTGGGAAGCCATGGCCCTGGGCTCTTGTTTGTTGGGAGATTTTTGATTACTGCTTCAATTTCCTTACTGGTTATGGGTCTGTTCTGGTTTTCTATTTCTTCCTGGTTCAGTTTTGGTGGTTTATACATCTCTAGGAATGCATCCATTTCTTCCAGATTGTCTAATTTTTTGGCATATAGTTGCTCATAATAAGTTCTTATATTTGTTTGTGTTTCTTTGGTGTTGGCTGTGATCTCTCCTCTTTCATTCATGAGTTTGTTGATTTGGGTCATTTCTCTTTTCTTTTTGATAAGTCTGGCCAGGGGTTTATCAATCTTATTAATTCTCTCAAAGAACCAGCTCTTAGTTTCATTGATCTGTTCTACTGTTCTTTTGATTTCTGCTCTGATCTTTATTATTTCTCTTCTCCTGCTGGGTTTAGGCTTTATTTGCTGTTCTTTCTCCAGCTCCTTTAGGTGTAGGGTTAGGTTGTGTGTTTGAGACCTTTCTTGTTTCTGGAGAAAGGCCTGTATTGTTATATACTTTCCTCTTAGGACTGCCTTTGCCACATCCCAAGCATTTTGAACAGTTGTGTTTTCATTTTAATTTGTTTCCATGAATTTTTTAAATTCTTCTTTAATTTCCAGGTTGTCCTATTCATTCTTTAGTAGGATGCTCTTTAGCCTCCACGTATTTGAGTTCTTTCCGACTTTCCTCTTGTGATTGAGTTCTAGTTTCAAAGCATGTGGTCCAAAAATATGCAGGGAATGATCCCAATCTTTTGGTACTGGTTGAGACCTGATTTATGACCCAGGATGTGATCTATTCTGGAGAATGTTCCACGTGCACTAGAGAAGAATGTGTAATCTGTTGTTTTGGGATGGAATGTTCTGAATATACCTGTGAAGTCCATCTGGTCCAGGGTATCATTTAAAGCCTTTATTTCCTTGTTGATCTTTTGCTTAGATGATCTGTCCATTTCAGTGAGGGGGTTGTTCAAGTCCCCCACTATTATTGTATTGTTGTCAATGTGTTTCTTTACTTTTGTTATTAATTGGCTTATATATTTGGCTGCTCCCATGTTAGGGGCATAGATATTTACAATTGTTATATATTCTTGTTGGATAGACCCTTTAAGTAGGTTATAGTGTCCTTCGTCATCTCTTATTATAGTCTTTGGTTTAAAATCTAATTTGTCTGATGTAAGGGTTGTCACCCCAGCTTTCCTTTGGTGTCCATTAGCATGGTAAATGGTTTTCCACCCCCTTAGTTTAAATCTGTAGGGGTCTTTGGGTCAAAAATGAGTCTCTTGCAGACAGCATATCGATGGGTCTTATTTTTTTTTAACCAATCTGATACCCTGTGTCTTTTGATTGGGGTGTTTAGCCCATTTACATTCAAGGTAAGTATTGAAATATATGAATTTAGTACCATTGTATTGCCTGTAAGGTGACTGTGACTGTATATTGTCTGTGTTCCTTTCTGGTCTATGTTACTTTTAGGCTCTCTCTTTGCTTAGAGGACCCCTTTCTATATTTCTTGTAGGGCTAGTTTCGTGTTCGCAAATTCTTTTAGTTTTGGTTTGTCCTGGAAGCTTTTTATCTCTCCTTCTATTTTCAATGATAGCCTAGCTGGATATAGTATTCTTGGCTGCATATTTTTCTCATTTAGTGCACTGAATATATCATGCTTGTCCTTTCTGGCCTGCCAGGTCTGTGTGGATTCGTCTGTTGCCAGTCTGTTTCTACCCTAGTAGGTTACAGACCTCTTGTTCTGAGCTGCTTTCAGGACTTTCTCTTTGTCTCTGAGACTTGTACATTTTACTATTAGATGTTTAGGTGTTGACCTATTTTTATTGATTTTGAGGGGGGGGTTCTCTTTGCCTCCTGGATTTTGATGCCTGTTTCCTTCCCCAAATTAGGGAAGTTCTTCACTATAATTTACTCCAATATACCTTCTGCCACTCTTTCTCTTCTTCTGGGGTCCCAATTTTTTCTAATATTGTTTTGTCTTATGGCATCACTTATCTCTCAAATTCTGCCCTCGTGATCCCGTAGTTGTTTATCTCTCTTTGTCTCAGCTTCTGTATTCTCCATCCTTTGGTCTTCTATATCACTAATTCTCTCTCTGCCTCATTTATCCTAGCAGTTAGAGCCTCCATTTTTTATTGAACCTCATTAATATCCTTTTTGATTTTGACTTGGTTGAATTTTAGTTCTTTTATTTCTCCAGAAAGGGATTCTCTAGTATCTTCTATGCTTTTTTCAAGCCCAGCTAATATCTTTATAATCGTCATTCTGAACTCTAGTTCCAACATCTTACTAATGTCCGTATTGATTAGGTCCCTGGCAGTTGGTGCTGCCTCATGTTCTTTTTTTTCTGAGGTGAGTTTTTCCTTCTTGTCATTTTGTCCAGAGAAGAATAGATGAATGAGAGAACAAAATGCTAAAAGGGTAACAACGACCCCAGAAAAATATACACTAAACAAATCAGAAGAGACCCAAACACAGGGGGGACAAGAAAAAAAAAAAAGAATATGATCAGATCTGGTGAATAGAACAGAGCCACACACTAGATTTGGGGTATATTTTGGTCTGTTAGAAGAGACTGCCTCCCAAAATTTTAATGAAAGAAAAACTTATGTATATACAAAACTAAGGGTAAATATGATGAAGGAATTGGATATGACTGTAAAGATGAAAATTAAAAAAAATTTTAAAAAAAGAATTGATAAGATAAGAAGTTAGTTGACAAAAGAAAGAAAAAAATTAAAAAAAAAAAGAGAATGTGATCAGGTGGGAGACTATAACAAAGCCATACACTAGACTTAGGGTATATTTTGGTCTGTTAGAAGAAACTGTATCCCAAAATTTTAAAGAAAGAAAAGCATATATATATTTACAAAAAATAAGGTTAAATACAATGAAGGGACAGAATATGACTGTAAAAATACAAATCAAAAAAGATTTTTAAAAAGGAATTGATAAGATGTTGGTTGAAAAAGGAAAGAAGAAAAATAAAAAAAAAGAAATAGAAAAAGAAAAAATAAAGAAAATTTTTTCTTTAAATTTTTTATTGTTATGTTAATCACCATACATTACATCATTAGTTTTTGATGTAGTGTTCCATGATTCATTGTTTGTGCATAATACCCAGTGCTCCACGCAGAACGTGCCCTCTTTAATATCCATCACCATGCTAACCCATCCCCCCACCCCCCTCCCCTCTAGAACCCCCAGTTTGTCCTTCAGAGTCCATCATCTCTCATGGTTCATCTCCCTCTCCAATTTTCCCTCCTCCATTCTTCCCCTCCTGCTATCTTCTTTTTTTTTCTTAACATATATTGCATAAAAATAAAGAAAATTTTAAAAATTAACTTGAAAGACTAAAGAATCATGGGAAAAAAGCCATGAATTGTATGTACAGTATTCCCCTAGTGCTGAGGTTCTGCTGTTCTCATTGATTGGTAAACTTGTTCTTGGCTGGCTGTTCTTGCTGATCTTCTGGGGGAGGGGCCTGTTGCCATGGTTCCCAAATGTCTTTGCCGGGAGGTGGAATTGCCCTGCCCATGTTGGTCCGGGCTAAGCAATCTGCTCGGGTTTGCTCTTGGAAGCTTTTGTTCCCTGCAAGCTTTCCATACAGCTTTGGAGGACGAGAGTGAAAATGGCGACCTCCCAGTCTCCGCACCGTGGAGCCGAGAACTCAGGGCCCCACTCCTCAGTGAGCCCCCAGATAAAAGCAGTCAGTCACTCCCATCTCCCGGTCTCTGGTCGCACTCTGTGCTCACCCGGCCTGTGACTGAGCGTTTCTATCTCTGGCACATGACCCCATGTGGAGTCTCCAAACCCAGCAGATCCCTGCGGTGCGCTCCCACGCCACTCCTCCCGGGGGAGGAAGGGGAGTCTCCCCGGCTCTGCCGCTTGTTGGGTCCTTGCTGGAGGAGTGGTGGCCCGACTGCCCAGGATCACGTTTATGGCAACCCCGAGCTGAGAGCCTGCGCCTCAGTTCCGTCTCTGCAGCCAGTTTCCCCGCTCCGATACCTGGGAGCTCTGCAGCACTCAGTCACCCCCGGTCTTCCTGTGACCCCGAGGGTCCTGAGACCACACTGTCCCGCGAGGGTTCCACCGCCCCCTTAGCCACTGGAGTGACGTCTCTCAGCTGAGCCGACTTCTAAAAGTTCCGATTTTGTGCTCTGCGGCTCTATCACTTGCCAGAAGCAGCCGACGGAGGCCCCCTCCCCCGCCGTCTATCCTCCCGAATACCACCTTGGATTCACTTCTCTGCACGTCCTACCTTCCAGAAAGTGGTCACTTTTCTGTTCATAGAATTGCTGCTATTCTTTTCTTCGATCTCCTGTTGAGTTTGTAGGTGTTCAGAGTGGTTTGATACCTATCTATCTGGATTCCTGGGACCAGGCGAAATTTAGGTTGCCTAGTCCTCCACCAAACTGCCAACAGTTGAAGAACTCCTTTTAACTCCTGTATTTATCAATCGTGTTTGAGAATCCAGTGCATTTTGAAAGAAACATAGACTAACAAGCTGGAACACAGAACAGATTTCTGGGCATGTTCTTCAGGGCATATGACAATGCAACTCACCAATTTCTCATGAAATGCCAAAATTTTAAACGTGAAAACTTATAACCCCGACTGAACATCTAAGGTGATGCCCGCATATAAAATCGTGTCTGAAAAAGTCAGCTTTGTATCTGTCAATAACATTCAGAGGAATTAAAGCAAGGGCCCAATCCCAGGACTACCACTGGCTAGTCACATAAACTTGAAGGTCACTTGGAACTTGATCTTAAAAGGGGAAGAGGAATGAGATGCTACCCAAAATTTCTAATACAGTTGGGTGAGCTCTTCATTTCCTTCCGGTCCTAGAATGGAAGATTCCAACTTAATGTTCCTCTTCTATGTCTTTGAGCTGGTAGATAGCTTTCATTGTTGCAGATTTAGAAGATAAATTCAGCGCTATGTAGTTCTTGACAAAAAGGTTAATTTAGTGCAGAGTTTATACATAAGGATTTTTGTGAAATACTGATTCATGGGCTCTTAATAAGTATTAAGGCAAAATCTTGTACAGTCCATTGAGTTTGGATAAGCTAGTGTTAAATTTCTGGAAACATCAACTATGCTCGTGTGCACTGTGACACCTGTGAATATAATCGTGGACATCTCCTGGTGTCCCTGACCAAGAAGGCCTTTTTCCTCCAAAGTGTTTCATGGGGCTGGTGTTCTGCAGAAATGCCATAGCAGTAAACATTTTCTCAGTATAGCTTCCTAAGAACAAAATCATTTCAAATTTATTAGAGTTGTTCTCATTAATTTACCAGACTCCTACACCCTAATCTTTCATGAAATAATTCCAGTTAGTATTATTACTAGAGGAATAGGAGGCAAGATCAAGAGGTAGTTCCAGAAAAAAACCACTGGGTAGCATTCAGGAAATACAGATCACAGTCCCAGCTACATTAGATTCTGGCCATGAGAAACTTAAAATATTTTAAGACAATCAAAACAATGTTTTAATAATTTATTAATTTAAAAATTCAGTAGTAATTTGAATATAATTTTGGTAAAAGAGCTGTGAGTGTTGTGTTCCCAGCATCTCCATGGTTCTTGAACTAGGATGTGTCACATTCGATCTGTATGATGGTTTCAATTTCAGTACGTGTTCTATGGTAACTATTACTCGTTTTATCTCGTTCCTACCATTGCATTGAGTGGAATACTTTAACTCATCTGTATGGCACAATATGAAAATGAAGCATTCATTCTGAACATTTCCAGCAATCATGGTGCCAGATTTCTATCATGAAACTTTCAGTACTGCTTTGAAGGATTCAGCGGCGTCCAAATGTCTTTATGTTATATTGTCTGTGAAATTGTGCATTTCATGATATGTTTGTGCTGGGAGTGCTGAGAGAGGGAATTCCAGCTTGAACAGGAAGTGTGCTCTCTGAGAATTTAAGACGCTTCTGGGTTTGTCCAAAGTCTTTTTGGCATAAGGAACCACAACCTCCAACCAAGGCTTGGAGGGATGAAATCATCTTTAGGGAGGGGAACTGAGAGGGCCTGCCTTCTCCCTGTTCAATCGCAACAGGGAACAGGATAACTGGGTGGTCTGGGTGCCTGGAGGATGCGACCCTCTGGCGCCCATCCACCCAGGGTAGGACAGCACCACACAAGGGACCAAAGATGCCAACCTTAAGGACAGGACAGAGCCAAGCTGAAGAAGACCACCTTGGCAGCTTCGGGCGTATGGAGAGATGATGACCCTGGAGGAGGTGTGCTTGCTGCACCACAGGCCCCCTTGTGTGACATCATCCTTGGGATAAATGTCATCGTGAGAGGCTAAGGAAAGAGAGAAGGACACGGTAGCTGCATCTGGGGGCCTGAGGTGTCCCTGTGCTGTCCCCTTGCTGTAACTGGGTGGAGGAGGCTTAGGGAGCATCCCCTTGCAGCTGACGGCTCTAGGTGCACAGATGGTCCTCATCGCCACCCACCTGCTCCCACTTGGGAGGCCCTCTGCCCTTTCCACCCCACACCTTGCAACCTGGAGGGGCATGTGGGAAGCTGGGCTAAGTTGTGACCTTCACTGAGAAAGGGAAGTGCACGCAGTCTTTTAGTGGGCTGTGTCAGCTTAGCATGAGTAGCTGTTTTATGATCTACAGGAAACAGAAGAGGAATGATGGGCTGGTGGGAGAGTGGGAGGAACCACTAAGTTCTGTGAGCAAGGAAATACCTTCAGGAAAATTTTCCATGTTGTTTTAGAAATGACGTACCACTAGAGGGGTTTCATTAACAGACATCTAAGTACATATGGGACTTGATATACCTAAAACATCACTTCAGATCACTGGGAAGAAGTGGACTGTTCAGTAGTTTGTAGACTCTGGCTAGCCATCTGGAAACAAAGTAAGCTGAATTCCATTTCACTATTTATAGCAGAATTAATAATTCCAGGTCGATAAATGATTTATTTATTTTTTTAAAGATTTTATTTATTTATTTATTTGACAGAGAGAGACACAGTGAGAGAGGGAACACAAGCAGGGGGTGTGGGAGGAGAAGCAGGCTTCCCGCTGAGCAGGGAGCCCGAGGAGGGGCTCGATCCCAGGACCCTGGGACCATGACCTGAGCCAAAGGCAGACGCTTAACGACTGAGCCACCCAGGCGCCCCCGATAAATGATTTAAACAAGCAAATGAAATAGTAAAAGTACATTAAGAAAACATGACAGAATTGATTTTGTAATTGTGGAGTAGACAAATTATTTATAAACAATCCAAACAATGAAAACTATAAAGAATAATAGGACAAATTTGACCACATAAAAATTTTAAACTTCTGCGTTGTTTTTTAAAATACCATAAACAAAGCTAGAATATAATGCAAAACTGACAAAAATTGTTTTCAAGACATATGGCAGAAAAATGCCCAATTACATTAATATGCAAAGGGCTTTTTATAAATCAACAAAGAAAAGGAAAAATCAAGATGGTCAATTCACTGAAAAAAATTAAATGATCAGTGAGCATATGAAAAGATAAAATTTAAATGGTAATAAAATTGGAATGAAATAAAAAATAGACTTTCAATAAAATGTACAATTGAAGTCATGGAAAAATAACCCCTTTCAGTATTCATGAATCAATCAGTGTGATCCAGCACATTAATAAAAGCAAAGATAAGAACCATATGATCCTCTCAATAGATACAGAAAAAGCATTTGGCCAAATACAGCATCCATTTTTTTTAAAGATTGTTATTTATTTATTTGTCAGAGGGAGAGAGAGAAAGAACAAAAGCAGGGGAAATGGTGGGCAGAGGGAGAAGCAGATTCCCGCGGAGCAGGGAGTGTGATGCGGGGCTCGATCCCAGGACCTCGAAGGCAGACGCTTCACTGACTGAGCCACTCGGGCGCCCCTAACATCCATTGTTGATAAGCTCTGCTGGAGTGGACACCATCCACAGAGGTGCGATCCGTCAGTAGACATCGTAGTTGTTGGTGGTGAGGGTTTTCTTTTAAATTGTTCGTGTAGCCAAATTTCAAAGTCTAAATAAAAATGAATGTCTTTTTTTTAAGATTTTACTTATTTAATTTGACAGAGAGAGAGACAGCGAGAGAGGGAACGCAAGCAGGGGGAGTGAGAGAGGGAGAAGCAGGCTTCCCACTGAGGAGGGAGCCCAACGCAGGGCTCGATCCCAGGACCCTGGGATCATGACCTGAGCCAAAGGCAGATGCCCAACGACTGAGCCCCCAGGCGCCCCATGAATGTCTTTCAAAGATAAGAAATCTCCACATATCCACCAGCAGAATACACACCTGGGCGGTTTACAGACGCGGGGATTCCCGACACTGTGTAGGCTCTCCCTGCTAAAATGCTGTCTACCTGGTAAAGACATAAAATCCCAAATTAAAATAGCAATCGTGAGTTGCAATAAATAGGCAATAAATGTTTCCTTTAAAAAGCATTTTCTGATATACACAGCTGTTTTCAGTTAGGATGATTAAGCTTCATTTCATTTTAATCAAAGTCAATTGACCATATCTTGGAAATTCAGAAAGTGGTAACCTTTATGCTTATAACCAAAACGTATATGCATTCATGAGGTTTGTGTGTGAGGCACTGCACACCCCAAATAGCCATAGACCTTGCTCGCTTGGGAAGAAGTCACTGATGACATCACTCAGGTCTGAATTGTTGGGTGTGGAGGAACAGGCTCCAGGCCAAGGAGCCGACCCAAGACATGGCACTGGGGACTTACCCTGAGAAGGTTGCTGTTGGTAACTCAGCACCAGAGCTCCGCGGAGGAATGTGTCAGTGCCCCTGGCCACCTCAGGCAATGATGAGGGGGTCGCAAAGCTGAAGGGGAATGAGTGTCAAGGCGAGACCCCTACTAATAAATCCTGAGTCGTGGTGGGAAGGGAAGCCTGGCCCAGCCTGTGGGGAGCATGCCCTGGTGGGCAAAGAATTCACCTCTGGCTGGACGTGAATGAATCTGGGCTGTGTTCAGGGACACAGTTCCTCATTGGTAGGAAGAGACACTGGCCACTTTTCTATATTCACCTGCCAACCTAATCCACAGAAGAATGTCCTCACGGTCCTATGTGAGGCTGTGGAAGGAGCTGTCCCTGGGAAGGCTGATGCGGAGGCGTCCTCAGGAAGAAAGCAGAGCTTCCAAGCTTTGACCAAAAGGCTGTTCTTAGCCTGCCGCGGAGAGAACAGAGCAGGCAGTCCAGATGGAGAGCGAGTCACAAACCCAGGACGGCAGAGCTGACGTCCACGGCAATCTGTCCATCTGGGCATCTGCAGGCAGCAGACACAACATGACCCACGGCCACGAGCCACAGCCACGAGCCACGGCCACAAGAACGGGAGACAGTGGCAACCACTTTCCAGCCAGGCTCGCCAGGAGCCAAGGAGACAGGGTCCCACCCCAGCCCCCATTCCTGCCGCCTGAGCTCAGTGACGTGAATCGCACTGAGGTGATCCTGCTCAACAGAGCGTATTTGGCGGGTGTACTCTCTGCTGCAGCAAATAGAAAAAAAATGGTTTAAACACCCCTAACATTCACAAATGGTCCTCCGAAGTTACACCGTACAATCCAGAGTCCACAGTACCATAGGAGACGAATAACAGAACGGATCCTTAGTTCACAACTGGGTCATGCCACGTTACAGGTCCAGAGCTGGGATGAGAATCGTGAAGGGTTCTGTCAGCCCATTGTGCGCCCTGTGCATCTTACCGCACCTGGGGTCCTGGCAGCCCCGTTAGCAGCCGACGGCGCAGAGGAGAAATCAGAGCCGAAGCCAGGAAGGACTTTAAGGTCAATTGCTGGAAGCTCAGTCCTTCTGACCGTGAGTACTCAGAGGTCAGCTGCCATCCAGAGAAGAACGCTGGTCCAATGCAAAGTGACCTTACCTAGCAGGAAACATATTTTCTCCAGAATATTCATTGTTCTAAGAAACTCTTGTTACTCAAAGTTGCGATACCTGCTGGGGAAAGGTCATAGAGTCAGTGCTAAGGGAAGAACACTTCCCCCGTCCTCTCTTGCTTTGGAATGTGTCTGCTCCCTCACAGCAACGCACTTGTGGAAGGAGCGATGGGCCAGGAGTCGGAAGACACTGGTGCAAGGCCACGTCCCCTCATTTTCAAATGCAGTGCTCTTGGGTGAGTCGCCGCCCTCTCCGCTTCCTGGGAGGAATAAGAACCTGTCGTGTCCACCACTGGGGGCAAGCTGCAGGATCACTTGGTGAGCTGGAATCTGAAAGAACTCTGGAGAGGATGGAGTGATCTGCGAGGGAAAAGTTGCTATCGGCCTCAGCAGCCTAACTTCACACACCGAGGAGCATTCTGTGTAAGCAGAGGTTCTTTACTGAAACATTCCAGTTTCAAATGTTTAAAAGACTCCTAAACCAGGCATGTGGAAGATAAATTTGCCTGTATTCCTGTCTTGTTATGAATGTCCTCTCCTGGCTGAAAACCCACATGTGGACGGCGAGAGACGAAGACATGGATAGAGACTTCTGAGTTGTCTCCTCAGCGGCCTCGGCAGCAACCCCAGAGCCTCCTCTCTGCCGAATGGTTCCTGGTGTCCGCTGGTTTGAGGCCACTCTCCCCATACCCAGGAGCAGCCCGTGGTGTGTTCTCACAGTCACTGCCACATGGCAATGGGGGGTGCTGGCACTGAGGGGGGATGGGGAGTTGGGATTAGTGGGCACAGAGTTCCAGGTTTTCAAGGCGAAAAAACTCTAGAGGTGGATGGTGTGATGGTTGCACAGCAGTGTGAATGTGCTCAACACCAGGGGATCGCACACTTGGACGTGGTTAAGATGGTAAATCTTATGTGTGTTTTACCACAGAAATGTTTGAAGGCTTCATATGCTTTTTTAATTTAAAAAAATGAAATGTCCTTCAATAACACATGCTTTGCAGTCAGAAGTAGGCATCTGCTGAAATCTTGTAAATAGTCAGCCAGTAGAGAAATAGGGTTAAACACACAACAGATGACCATAAGCATTGTGCTGGGCTCTGTTGAAATACAAAATGAAATTTCATTCATAAAATATTTCACATATGTGCTAAGTTCCACGCACTGAAGAAGTAAAATGAATAAGATAAGTTCTTGTCCTTGAGGCTCTTGCCAGCAAGCCCAGGAGGACGATATGTAAGCATCCCGACGTCAGACAGGGTTCGAATCCGCGCACAGAAGGAGCTCTGAACGCTGTAGAAGACTAAAGGAACGGAGCCCACCAAATGCAACTGAAGCTATTTTTACACACACCGAATGGATGATTCTGCAATCAGATGGACTGTGTTTGGGACCCGGCTTCGACGTCGGGTGGGGTAATTTCTCCTCTCTGGGTGGCAGTGACCGGGTCTGTGGGGTGGGGCTGGGGTGTAAGAAGGCACAGGACTCTGGGTGGCTGACGCACCTCCAGCAGCCGCATCCCTGACCCTCAGACCATAATGCTGCCCACGCAGAGGTCAGCACTGCTCCTGCTGTTCCCGGGGGCAGGCCCTCCCCTGGGAGGTGACAGGGGCACAGATGGAACCTGGGACCTCCTTTAAACAGCGCCACTGCGGGATTCTGCCTCCAAGCCCTCACAGCCACGGGTTTCATCCGCACCTCACCCACTGCTGAGCCTCTGCTGTCCTGGGCGGAGCTGAGACCCCCGGCCATTCAACCCACTCCTCAGTAATTATGCTGTGTAGCCAGATTTGGAAAATAGTGCCCTGCGCGTTTCTGGGGTGCACACCACAACAGAGAGAATCTTTGGTTTTTTCCAAAGTTGCAATTTTCACAATTGCTTTTCTGAAAGATTTGGTCAGAATGTCACCTTCTGGGATGCCTTATTTGCCTGGTTTTCTGAAATCCCCCTGACTGCCGTAGTTTTTTAGTAGATCTGGTTGGACTTACACCTATGGTGTTTTTAAATAGCCGGGAAGATGTGTTCATTCTTCCATGGAAAATCGAGTAAATGTGTATCACCGGGAGGTAGTGAAGGTGGCACCGTCGGCTTCTGCGCTCCTACAAAGCTTAGAAAGTGATTTCTTAAAATGCCTTCTCTCCAGCAATCGACCACATCAGTCAGACCTGTCGATAAAGTATGTCCAGTCCAGGAAATAAAGCACCAGTCACTTTTTAGAATGCTGCTCAACACATTAAGGTCCCGCCCTCTCTCTCCATTGAGCCTCTTGCCCGCGGTGAAACGGCACCGGACCCTCGTTCCCTGTGCCTTTGGTTCAGTAGCTGCTTTCAGTAACGTTTGTGCTTCTGGTGAAACAGGTGTCGGCTTTCAGAAGAAATCGTGCCTTCGAGTCCAGCCACCTCTCCTGCAAAGCGAGTTCATCACCCGTGTAATTGTGTCCCAGGAAAAAATCCACATGGAACACAAGTCACGGTTCAAGTGAGGAAAGTCGGCAAATTAATGAAAAGAGTCAGGATAAACCTGCAAATTATTCACAAGTGCTGCCAAAGTCCTTGCCAACCCATGGGATTCTCGAGGGCCCTGTAATGCCCTGCTTTCCGCGCCCCAAGCTGTCGGGGCCCTGGGGCTCCGTCACCACGTGGACCCGTGTGGGGCGCAGACACCGGGAGAAGGAGCGGGGCCTCGGTTCCAATCACATAATCGGAATTAGCGTATCCGTGCGCTTCCCAGGTCAGAGAACGTCAGATCTGCTAAAAGCCAGTGAGAGCACATCAAAGCAAGGGAGTCACTTCATGTTTCTACACCGGGGGGTGAAGGTGGATGGTCACAGTTGGGGCAGGCATGCTCCCTCGGTGCGTTTGCAGACGAAGCTGGGGCAGCGACACACCCCATGTGCGCCTCCCTCGGCCGTCATGCGCGTGACCGGGGCCGCGTGAAGAACAGTTGTCAGGAAGTGCATTGGCTTTCCAAGGACGCCATAGAAGGCACTGGAACATTTATAGAGCAGCCTGAGCTCACACACAGATCTACAAGTAAGCTCCCCTAAAGGCGAAGGCCCGGCCGCCTGCTGAGTACCGAGAAGTCTTCAGGGACATGCAGTAGCAGGAGGACCCTCAACATATTTGGAAAGTTGTGATCCCAGTGCAAACACAAAGTCACTGTGTGTTTGACAAGCATAATGCACGAGCCACTGAAAGTACAGCTCTTGAGAGCTTCCTAGCCTCAGGATCTGCGCGAGAGTGAGTACAGTGTGGGGGCTCGGCTGCCTCTGCTTGGAAGACGCCAGATGGGCCAGGAGTTTCGGTCGGGCAACAGTGTTGGGTAGAAGATCAAAGGCCTCCTGCCTGCACCCTCTTGCCTCCGTAAAGGTCCTCAAAGTGTTTCCCCTCAGCCTGACTTCCACCCGCAGTACGTGGCCCTGCGATGGCCCCCACCCCCCCCCCCCCCATGCCCCTCCCCCCCCCAGGACTTCCCACCCCTTCCTGGGCATCCCACCCAAATCCGTGCTTCAGCCAAGTTCTGACTCACGAGGATGACACAGTAGCTTTTACAAGTGAAAGAAAACTTGAAGAATAACGTATTTCAAGTCCTAACAGATGAAAGATGAAGGAACAGAATAATGGGTCCAGATTAACCCAACTACAACCTTATAGACCCGACATTAATTCCAAACCTACCTTTCATCTGTCCATACTGACTCCATTAGAGCATCATCTCAGGAATTCAATAATTTTTAACAAATCACAGATACCAGGGGCACCTGGGTGGCTCAGTCAGCTAAGCAGCTGATTCTTAGTTTTGGCTCAGTTCATGATCTCAGGGTCATAAGATTGAGCCCCGCGTCAAGCTCTGCTCTCAGCAGTGAGTCTGCTGGAGATTCTCTCTCCCTCTCCCTCCACCCCTCCCCACGCCCCACTTGCGTGCACGCTGTCTCTCTCTCTGTAAATATTAAGTAACTAAAATCTTAAAAGTCACAGATACCAAAAGAAGTACAAAACAAATGTTCAGGCTGCTCACTATCGAGTGAAGGAACACCCTGCACTTTTACCTGCAGCTTGTCTGCTGCATATCTGGGGGCACTTCGGTTTTCCTGTTTCTACACCCTCCCTCTGCAGACTGATGTCTTGAGATATTTGTCTTCACCTGCTTGTAGTTTAGGATTTGCAGAGGACCCTCATGACTTAGTTTTATTAAAATGTTTTGGGTTTTGCTCTCTGGTTGCCTTATTTTTATGTAGTGATCCAGAGATGAAAAATCATGCTGCCTCTGTCAGCTTGTCGGAATCCTGCAGCTCTGAGGATTTTGAGAGATTATGGGATTTTTATTCTGCTTATATTAAATCAAATCCATTTAATGTGAACAACCTTTAAAGACCTTCCACAGGCTGGGGAGACCCTGCGCAGATGGGATGAGTGGACCTCCACTGCTGCCTGGCACCCTCCTGCCACACACACATGCACACGCACACACACATGCACTCCCTTGTCCTAAGAGGTCTTCTGTGACGCTGTCTGTTTGCCAGATTTGTAGAGGACACCTGACCCCTGTTGGCCCTCATAAGCACCGTTCTGCACACAGACATTGAGGGACTTGTCTTCTTCCTGGATCAGGGCTGAGCCACCACTAACTGTTGTCCCGAGGCTGTGCTCCGGTTCTCCCTATCACCCGTGTCACCCGTACGTGCTGCTGGTGGCCCTCACCCACCTTGTCACTTTCTGGGGAGGCGGTTTTTCTGCATTCCAAGGACGTGCCTGCACCGCCCGTTTGGCCACTGAAAGGCAGCTAACACTGGCTCCTTGTTGTTCATTTTCTTACTCAGACGTTCATCACTCACTGGCCCCACCTTATTATGAGAATGAAAATGAATCCAGTTGCAGTTCTTTTAAGACTTGGCAAATTTCTTCCCCACCTCTGTAAATGCTCCTCCCGCCAGGGCTCTACCACTCAGTGGGAAGAATGTGAGGGACGGAGTCGCGGTGGGAGCCCCGAGGTGCTGACCTTCCGTGTCAGTATGACCCTTGCCATCAAGGTGGCAGAAAGCTAGAAGCGGAATGTCTTAGACTCACTGATTTCAGATCTCTTGTGGTCCTATTGCCCAGTCCTCAACACTCACTGTGCTCCTTCTCCACACTGTGTCATCCGTCATCTGAAATTATTCTTGTAGTCACTCTTGTTTAGCTGAGCACTTTTAGGGGCTATGTGAGCCTTCTGAGTCATGGAAACGTTCCCTAGAGAGCTCGGTGCAGGTGTGCAGAGGGAGGGAGGCTGTGAGTGGCCCGTGGAGAAGGGCAGACCGCAGAGGGGACCACTGCAATGCTATGGTGAACCTGTACCCGGAAGACTCTCAGGGAAGAAGAAACGGTTAGGATAGGAGCAAGTAACAAAACCATAATCACTAGTCAAAGACAGCAGTTTTAGGATGGAACTGGAGGAGATTATGCTAAGTGAAATAAGTCAAGCGGAGAAAGACAATTATCCTATGGTTTCACTCATATGTAGAACATAAGGAACAGCCTGGAGGACATTAGGAGAAGGAAGGGAAAAATGAAGGGGGGGAAATCGGAGGGAGAGATGAACCCTGAGAGACTACGGGCTCCAGGAAACAAACTGAGGGTTCTAGAGGGGAGGGGGGGGAGGGGATGGGTTAGCCCGGTGATGGGTATTAAAGAGGGCACGTTCTGCGTGGAGCACTGGGTGTTATGCACAAGCAATGAATCATGGAACACTACATCAAAAACTAATGATGTAATGTATGGTGATTAACATAACATAATAAAATAAAAAGAACACTTAGGTAACTCAAACAACAGTTTTAGAATAAAGACAGGTGCTAAAATTTACCAACCATTACTATCCAAAGGGAAAATAAAATCTTCTTGAACCAAGGATTCCAGTGTTCAACTTCCAAAATCCAGTCCAGAAAACCGAATGCCTCCCAACACACAAAATTAATGTGTTAAATCAAACATGCAGGTGCAGGTTGCTATACGTATGAAGAT
The DNA here is from genome assembly GCF_003265705.2 of Callorhinus ursinus. NCBI lineage: Eukaryota > Metazoa > Chordata > Mammalia > Carnivora > Otariidae > Callorhinus > Callorhinus ursinus. Next base: position 374,671 of record NW_027397079.1, read on the forward strand.
GTTCTTAATCCCTGATCCCCAGGAGTGGCTGAGTCTGAACATACTTGCAAAAGCCATGACGAATGAGCCTGTGGGGAAGCTCAGGACTCGTCACTGCAGTGTCTTAACTCTAATGGTCTCTCAGTTGTTGTTGTTGTTATTTAATGGACATGACGTGGGAAACAAAGGCGAAAAGAAAAATTAAATTTCCTTACTGCCTACAGCCCACTGATGAGTCCTTGAGATGGGCAGAGTGACCTTCCCCTGGGAGCTCAGCTGCCCCGATGTGGACCCTTTGCTAAGGGCAAGAGGCAACCTCAGCCCAACCCCAGGATCCTGTGAGTCTACTGTAACATACAAAAATTCCTTTGGAAACTTCCTTTATCTCTACTTCCCCTTCCCCCAAAATAGCGAGCCCTTCAGGATCCTGGAAACCTTGTTTCCAAAATTCCTGAGAGACTCGTGCTCTCCCTAACCACCCCCCAACTTGAAACTACAGAATCAGTTACTCCTCACAAACCCCTGGGGGGGCAGCAGCTCCTTCTGCCCACGGTTCCTGTCCCCATACTTTAATCAAACCACCTTTGCACACCAAAGACGTCTCAAGAATGCTTTTTTGGCCGTCAGCTCCAAACCCTACCATCTTTCTTCCATTAGAGATATTTGCAGCATTAGGATTTCCCGGCACCAAAGTCCAAGGACTGCACCGGAGAAAGCCACCAAGTTCAAGCAGAGTCTGCAGCCTCTCGAAGCCCATGCCAGGGACACTGGCAAAACAAATATTCTGAGTCGTGCGGGTTGCTTGCCTCTCCATTAGGTCCCTCCGCACATCTTCTAGGAGGAATTCGGTCTGCAGGGTTTGCAAGGGCAGCAAGGGCAAAAGCAAACACCGGAGTCCTTCATTTGTCCCCAAAGACAATAGGATCCAACCATCAGTCTTCTACTTTCAGAAGCTTCTGAGCTTTGGCTTTAGAAGTTGAGAGGAGCGCAGTTACCTGTTGTGAGACTGTGGTTTATAAAATGAAATCCGTATTTGGTCTACATTCCTTTTCTGGCAAGGAGCTCCTAAAACCCTGGAATTTCCCAAGTGAGGAGCGTCCTGAGGTATCTTTTGTTATGTTAAGGAAGCGTTGTTTTGAAAGCACCCCAGGATGGGGCTGGTTGCCCGGGCAACCAACCCCGTGTTTGGAGAATCAGAACTTTCAGCCCCTCTGGGGTGGGGAACAGGCCAGAGGATGAATTAATCACCACTGGCCAATGATTTAATAATGAAGCCTCAAAGCCCAGCCTTGGGACAGTGGTGCACCCAGAGAGCTTGGGAGCTTGCGCCCCTCCCCACACTTTGCCCTATGTATCTCTTCCGTCTAGCTGTTGCTGTATCCTTGTAAACTTAATTTAGTAAGTAAAATGTTTCTCTGAGTTTTGTGAGTGAGTCTAGCAAATTAATCAAACCCAATGAGGGGCTTGTTGAGACCTCCAACTTATAGCCTGTTGATCAGAAACACAGGTGACAACCTGGGCTTTTGATTGGCTTTTGGGGTTGGGGGCATGTCTTGCGGGACTGAGCCCTTAACTTGTGGGATTTGATGCTATCTTCAGGTAGACTGGCTCAGAATTGAGTTGAATTGTGGGACACCTAGTTGGTGTCTGAAAATTGCTTGGTGGTGTGGAGGGAAACCCCCACCCATTAGAATTGGGTACAGAATCACACCTGTTCACTGACACTGGATCTTTATGGAGCTGGACCAACCAACTCACCAGGTGTTCAAAGAACAGTGAACTCAAGCTATGGATACTCTTGTTCTGTCCACGACAATGACTCACGATGACAGCCTCAGCATCATTCATGTTTACACCAAGCTCCTGAGCCTTAGCCGTGCTACTCAGTTTATTTCTGGTTTCTGGCCCTCGAACTTGGTTTTGACCTTTGGTGCTCACAGAGGCTCATACTTCCTGCATGCCCCTTCTTCCCAGCCATGTTGGAGAAGAAATCACCTGGAGGGAATCCGCCCGCTTTGACAGGTGCAGGACCTTAGGCTACTCAAGTTACCTAATATCTCCCTCCAAGTCTCTGTTTCCTTAGCCATAACATGGGACTTAAAAACATGCCTCATATGGTCTTGTGATATTGGAATGAGAAAATGCATGGAAAGATCCTAGCAGCAGGCTAGCTCTCAACTAATATTAGCCATTTTCTTATGCATGATTTTATGAAAAATTTACTGAAGTGTTACAAGGTGGCTGCATGATGTAGACTGTGCTAAGGGACAAGCACAGTCTACATCACATCCCCAAGGATACACTCGCTTTCCGCCGGGGCCAGGAACCACGGCCTTCTGCCCTGTTGGCTGCTATGTTCCACAGCCCTGCCTTCTTCATGTCGCTCTTCTCAGCATCGAGTCCTCAGATAGGTGTACATAATTGGAAGCAGCGGGGTCATTTCTGGACCCAAGCACCAAGAAAAGTTTGGAAAATAGACTTCTACCCTGGATAGGCATGGTCCCCAAGGTGGGAAATTCCCCAAACATAAGAAAGGTTTGCAAATGTTAATCGATGACCATAATGCATTACAAGTGACTCCCCCACTTGGAGGGTTGGGGCATCTTCCTCCGGGCAGCCCACCACCACACACGTCCCTCTGTCGGGTCATCTATGTCTCTGCTGTAGCTAGGTCTCCTTGTGTGTGCCACCCGCCGCTGGCTCTGACTCACTGAGCAGATCTAAGTCCTCATCGTGTTCATATCCCCTGCACTCTGGACACAGAGGCTACTTGATAAAGGACCGCTCAACTCTTGGTTGAAAAACACACACTCCTGGGGCAAGAGTGGCAGAATCTGTCTCTGGTTTATGCATCTCGTGAGTATTTGAAGATGAACTTACTGAACTCAAAGCTCTCATCTCCACCCATGGGCTGGTTACACATCAGCACTTGTGTTGCATATACCACACCAACTATGGGTTTGTCCTATATTTAAGCAGGTTCCATGGGCTTTGAAATTCTTGCCACACTGATGCATATAGCATCAGAAAACCTTATTTTGCTGGAACATGTAACAGCTGGAAAGCATCCAAAGCACCAAGTGCTCGTTGTACCTGGATTTCAGTGGGGACCATGATGGGTTAGTCATTCTTAAAGTGTCGTTGTATGTAAGTTTGCATCTCGAGTGAAAGATCCTCAGACGGATTGTAAGAACCCACTGTGACCATTTCAGACATGCAAACAAAGCACAATTTTCTGCATTTCTACTTCAAGTTTTCCTGAAAACATGTAAAGAGTTCACTATTCTGAGCGTCTGCCATATGTGTGTAATTGGGAATGCGCTAGCAGGAGAACAGGTGAACATGAAGCCTATCGAGTGGCACAGCTGTCCCGTCGTTCAGCGTAAATACCTCAAAATAGTCACCAGTCATATTTAATATAGAGAATGTCATTGATGTCTAGACTTTTAGGACTTCACAGAGAACCAAACTATCAAGCTTAATAACAGCAATAAAGGTAAATATGTATTTTCCATGGAAAATAATTTGCTCAGAAACAGGAATGCTTTAGATCTGACTTTAAGAATGTGTTAACTTGCTAAAAGAAACCTTTAGCCCTTGTCTTGTATGATGAAGAAAAATAGGTCATTAGTCTGGAAAAAGACTTGAAATATTTTATATAATGACTGACTTATGTCACTCAGCATAATGTCCTCAGGGTCCATCCATGTGGTTACAAATGGCAAGACTTCATTCTTTTTATGGCTGAGTAATATTCCACTGTGTGTGTATGTGTGTGTGTGTGTGTGTGTGTGTGTGTGTAATCACATTTTCAAATCCATTTGTTGATGGACACTTAAGTTGTTTCCATATCTTGGGGTTATAAATAATATTGCAGTGAACATGGGGATGCAGAATCTTTTTGGTTAGTATTTTCATTTCTTCGAATCAATACTCAGTACTGGAATTGCTGGATCACATGGTAGCTCTATTTTTATTGTTTGAGGAACCTCCGTGCTGTTGTCCACAGTGGCTACAGCAGTTTGCATTCCCACCAATGGTGCAGGAGGGATCCTTTTTCTCCACATCTTCACCAACACTTGTCTTTTGATTTTAGCCATTCTGACAGGCGTGAGGTGATCTCTCACAGTGGTTTTGATTTGGATTTCCCTGGTGATGAGTGATTTAGAGCACCATTCATGTACCTAATAGCCATTTGTATGTCTTCTTTGGAAAAATGTCTATTCAGACCCTCTGCCGATTTTTAAATCAGATTGTTTACATTTTGCTATGGGGTTGTAGGAGTTCTTCACATATTTGTAATATTAACTCTATACCAGGCATATGATTTGCAAATATTGTCTCCCATTCAGTAGGTTGCCCTCTCATTGTGTTGATGGTTCCCCTGCTGTGCAGAAGCTTTTCAGTTTGATTTAGATCTACCTGTTTATTTATGCTTTTGTTGCCTTTGGTGCCACATTAAAAAATCATCGCCAAGATGAATGTGAATGAGCTTACCACCTATGTTTCTTCTAGCAATTTTATGGATTCAGGTATTACATTCAAATTCATTTTGAGTTAATTTTTGTCTATGGTGTAAGAAAATGGTCCAGTGTCATTCTTTTGCATGTGGCTGTCCAGTTTTCCCAACACCATTTGTTGAGGAGACTGTCTTCCCCATTATATATTCTAGTCTCCTTTGTCATAAATTGATCATATGTATGTGTGGGGTTACTTCTGGACTCTATTCGACTGTTTTTTGTTCCATTTTTGCCAATACCATACTGTTTTGATAACTGTAGCTTTGTAACAGTTTAAAATTCGGGCACATGATGACTCCAGTGTTGTTGTTAAGATTGCTTTGGCTATTTGGGGTCTTTTGTAGTTTTATACAAATTTTAGGATGGTTTATTTCTATGAAAAATGCTATAAGAATTGCATTGATTCTATAGATTGCTTTGAGTAGTACCAACATTTTAACAATAGTAATTCTTCCAATCCATGAGCATTGTATATCTTTCCATTTATTTGTGTATTCTTCAATTTCTTTCATGAACGTCCTATAGTTTTCAGAGTATAGGTCTTTCATTGTCTTGTTAAATTTATTCCCAGCCATTTTATTCTTTTTGATGCAATTTTAAATGGGATTGTTTTCTTAATTTCTCATTCTGATAGTTTATTATTAGCATATAGAAAAGCAATATATTTTTATATATTGATTCATGTTCCACAACTTTGCTGAATTTATTAGTTCTAGCAGTTTTTGATGGCATCTTGGGGTTTTCTATATAATAGCATGTTACCTCAAATAATGGCAATTTTTATTTCTTCTTTCCAATTTGTATCCTTTATTTCTTTTTCTTCCCTAATTGCTCTAGCTAGGACATCCACTGCTATGTTAAATAGAAGTGGTAAGCATCTCTTTCTTGTTCCTGATCTTACAGGAAAGGCATTCAGCTTTCCACCATTGTGTATAATGGTAGCTGTGGGCTTGTCATATGTGGCCTTTTTATATTGAGGTACATTCCCTGATACACACTTTGTTGGGGGTTTTATCACAAATGGATGTTTAATTTTGTCAATTTCTTTTCTACATCTATTGAGTTGATCATGTGATTTTTACAATTCATTTTGTTAATGTGGTGTGTCACACTGATTTGCAGATATTGACATACCTGCATCTCTGGAATAAATCCCACCTGATTGTGGCATATGATCATTTTAATGTAGTGTTGAATTCAGTTTGCTCATATTTTTTTTCAGTTTGTTCATATTTTGTTGAGGATTTTTGTATCTATGTTCATCAGAGATATTGACCTGTAATTATCCTTCTTGTATTCTTGTCTGGTTTTGGTATCAGGTAATGTGGGCTCTTAGAATGTATTTGGAAGTGTTCCCTCTCTTCTACCTTTTGGAAAAGTTTCAGAAGGATTGGTATTAATGCTTCTTTGAATGTTTGGCAGAATTCACCAGTCATGTCATCTGGTCCTGGGCTTTTTTTTGTTGGGAGGTTTTGATTAGTGATTCAATCTCCCTACTAGAAATCAGTCTGTTCAGATTTTTTAATTTCCTCATGATTCAGTCTTAGTAGGTTGTGTGTTTCTAAGAATTTATCAATTTCTTCTAGGTTGTCCAATTTTTTGGTATATAATTGTTTATTGCAGTCTCTTGAGGTCCTTTGTATTTCTGTGTTATTAGTTATAACATTTCCCCTTTCTGTTCTGATTTTGAGTCTTCTCTCTTGGTGACTCAGCCAAAGGTTGTCAATTTTTTTTTTTAAGATTTTATTTATTTGTTTGAGAGTGAGAATATGTGGGAGAGCACAAGCATGGGAGGGGCAGAGGGAGATGGAAAGGGAGAAGCAGGCTTCCTGCTGAGCAGGGAACCCGAAGCAGGACTGGATCCCAGGATCCTGGGATCATGACCTGAGCTGAAGGCAGACACTGAACCAACTGAGCCACCCAGTCACCCCAAAGATTTGTTAATTTTGTTTATGCTTTTCAAAGAACCAGCTTTTGGATTTATCAATCTTTTTCATTGTCTTTTTAATCTCTATTTAATTTATTTGTTAGTGCCCTGAGGGTGGTAGCCTGCCAAGAATTGTCTGATTGTTACAGTCCCATGGGACCCAGTAATGCATGGCCCGCCGGGTTTCCAGAGCTAGGCAATCAAGGGGAGTGCCTGAGTGGCAGCCACAAAAGCTAGGGCACCAGATGCATGTCAAGGCTCCCTTCCAGGAGCTATTGGCACTCTGGAATGTGGTTGGGGGGGAGGGTACAAAAATGGCACCTGCCAGCTAGATGGTGGCAGAGCAGGAACACACAAATGGTGCCCGCTGGGAGAGGAAAAGATTGTGCCCATCATCTGGAGCAAGACAGAGGGAGAGCATGGAGATGGTACTCATCAATTTCTGTCCCTGGAAAGTATCCCAGCAGGTTCCTACATATGTGTGTTAAATTAGATGCCTGCCCCATAGGCTTACACTTTAATATAAGCAAATGACCATGCTTCACATAAAGTCTGGGCACAGTTGGCTGCTCTGCACTGGATGGGTCTAAGCACATAAGCATTTCAAGAGTCATTTCTCAGTTCTTTATACTTTTATGGGTGTTATGGATATGAGTTCCATTGGGTTTCAAAGCTAGGTGTTTTTGGGCCCCCTCTCTCAGGTGCAGGACCTAAAAGTTGGGGTTCCCAATGTGGGGTTCAAACCTTTCACTCCTCAGGAAGAAGCTCCAGGTTTTGAGTTCCCTCCTGATTGTGGGTCACTGCACCAGCATTGGTTTTATGCTGAGATTCTATCTCATTCTCTCCAACCTTCTTCAGTGTGTTCAATGAGCATTTGCCCAATGGGTAGAGCTCAATCTGCTGGTTTTTAGATTCATTTCAGAGGAAATTGTTCATATGTAGCTATAGATTCTGTGTCTGTGGAAAGAGGCGAGTTCAGGATCTTCCTATGTTGCCGTCTTGAACTAAAATCCAAAAATATTATAATTTTACAACATTAATCAGCTACGGAAAAATGTCTACAGAACTTTTGCAGCCCACTGGCGGTAGCCATTTTTACCATTTTTACTACATTTTTACCCAAATGTAGTTCAGACTCTTAACTCTAGGTAAGTTCATGCAAATGTAGCAAACCTACAGATCATAACCCCAAACTCCAGACATAACTTGGATTTTTTTTCATAACTTGGATTTTATAGGGATGTTCAACCTCACCAGGCATAGGAACTTTATTTCTGAAAATTTTGGTACCATGCCGACCAGTGAAGAAAATATTTTAATTGTATGACTCATTTTTAACCTCCAAAGGCATATTTTGTAGCCAAATACTTTGTTTCAAATAGTTTAATTAAAATTTAAATAATCAAAACTATTGTCTCCTGGGGTGCCTGACTGGCTCATTCAGTAGAGCCTGTGACTCTTGATCTCAAGGTTGTGAGTTCAAGCCCCATGTTGGGTGTAGGGATGACTTAAAAATAAAATCTTAAAAAAAAAGAAACTATTGTCTCCTAAAAAATTCTAAATTCTGTCTTTTTTATTATTCTCTCCTATTACTTAGCAGAGTATCTATTCTGTCGAACAGATTTAAGTAAATATTTCAAATCTTTAGACCAGGAGTCAACAAATTATGCCCCAGCCAAATTCAGCCATTATCTGTTTTTGTAAATAAAGTTTTAATAGAAAACAACCACACCCATTTATCCACGAATTATAGGGCTGTTTTCTTGCTACAACAACAGCGTTGATTCATGAACACAAGGTATATGGCCTGCAAAGGGAAACGTTTACAGACCATGCCGTACTTGATCCTTATAATATTAGCCATCAGCTATGCCAGGAACTAAAACTTGAAGAACACACTAAATTCCCCTTGTTACTTTTCTTCACAGAAGTTTGATGAAATTAGATTTTTACAACAGACTTTTACAACAGTTTTGTTTTACAAAAAACAGATCAAACTAAGCAGTTTTTCAATGTCTTAGTTACAGTAATTGTAATTTACTGTACATCAGTAAATGGGAATTGGTAACCCAATGTACGTTACTGACTTATAGGTTTTATGTACCATCTCAGAACTGAAAAAACGTATATTGGAAAAATGTACAATCAAAGCTCCTCATTCAGAGAAAAAAACTGCTCCAAGGATAACAGTTTACTTTGTAGATGGTCAATTCTGAGGGCTAATTTTGCTTGAAAGTAAGCATAACATGTATCCAGCATGTCTTCTGACACTGGGAATATCACAGGGACCACGTTTTGAAAATTTTAAGTAATGATATGTCCAGTTTCTAAGTATAATTATGTGCTTTATAATCATTCATTGAGTCACAGTGGTATAGTCAAGACCGGCCAGATCCTGATTCACAGAAAAGTATTAGAGTCAGTTTGAGAGCTTACAAAGCCTGTCTTTTAGCAGACAAAGATCACTAACTGAATTAGGGGGAAGTAGAAAACGCCAAGCGAATGGCATCTACTGTTAGCACGACAGGATTCAGAGGGAGGAAAGTTTCAATCCAAGTTGGTAGTCAAGAAGGAAGCATTTAAATTTGACCTGTGACTGAAGAGCTGGCTAGAGTGGGGATGGTTTGAAAGGGAGCAGGAAGAGGAAAGAGAAAGAATACAAATGTCTAGGTGGTTCAAGAACCAGGAGATAGGGGAAGGCCTGTTCCAGAGCCAGTAAAGCATTACATGGCTTTAAACAGAATCTAGTGGATGACAAAGTTCAAGCCACAAACAACACACAGGGTCCCCACTTGCTGTGCTATTCCATCTGTACCTAGGGCCTCAAGGACATTACTTGCATTAGAACAAGTAAATTTTTCTCTAGAAATTGGGTTCTCTTTCCCAGGGTTTGAGTCACTTCCTGGCCATTGATTCTTTCAGGCTTGGGGCGTACTTACCCTCAATTGCATTGCTTCCATGCAATAAGTGGAAAAGAAAAAAGGTGTAGCTTGGAAAATGAAGTGAATGGCTGACTCTAGATCTTAGCAATACAGAACAAGGGAATATTTGATGTTGTTGTGTTTTCTGAGTTTTAGTTTCTTCACCTGGAGAAAACACTATGATCACGAAGTCCCCTTCTAACTCAGATTCTCTGAGGTCCATGGGTCTACCAGCTCTCCTTGCATTCTGAACCTCACTATCTAGAATGTCAATATAGAGAGTAAGCCACGCTCGTGCCACCTTCTAAATTTTAAACATGCTCAACCCCCAAAGATACATAGCTGGGAGGGGTACGTGACTAAGAGATAAGCTTTGGCTTCAGCACACAAAGGCATGGGAAGCATTAAGGCTTGGAGTATGAGTGATTGGAGCAGAAGAAGCTCACTGGTTCCATTACCTGCTGAAACTGCACTTTTGTAATGTTGCTGGCCTCAGCACCTCATTTCCTCCTCCTGGTGTACAGGAGAGACTCATGAAATCTCTGGGGCATGCTATCATTGCTATCATATGAGTTACTCTGACCAGAACCATTTTTATTTTCTCAAACTGTTTTTTAATATTTTTGCAAATTTGAGAAAAAGACACATTTTGAGCAATTCCTGCTATAAAATAATAGCTAGTATTTTTGTAGTACTTCAGCTTTACAAAACATTTGACATTCATATAATCTCAATTCGTCATCCCAGCAGCCTTCTAAAACAGCTATTTCTGGGTTTCACTGAATCTAAGGCACCATCTTTAGAAAATACACAGCACTATTTTGTATCACAACCAGAAAAGAGTGCTACCACTTAAGCTACGATACACTGTGGCTTAGAATTGATTAAAAAGCAGTATTTCCCACATCTTTCAGATGAAGAAATTGAGGTGGCCAAGGTCAATTAGATAACCGTGGCAGAATTGGGATTTTACTTTATACATCAGACTCTAAATGACCTGTAATTTACAACTAAAACATAGGCCATCCTAAGCCATTCATCAATCCTTTAATTCCAGTAATTATAATTTACTTTTTTACACCAGTAAATGGGAACAAGCAACCCAAAGAATATATTATTATGCTTTATGTACCTTCTCAGAACTGAAAAAAAAATTATTGGAAAAATGTGTAAGGTACACTGCACAAATGGCCTTTATATGTGTGTAGCAATGTACACGTCCACACCACAGCTCTTCTGCACTAGAAACTGCTAATCCCTAGAGTGGGAAGAAGGAAAACTTCTGATCCTCTTTCCCTGCAATCTCCCAGACATCATATTCTCTCCTGGCACCATTTTCTCACATGTTACCACCACAGAAATACCCCTTCTCTTTGTGTTTCCAGGAGTTCATAGCAGCCTACTAATTAGGAGAGCAACAAGAAAAGATTTGAAAATTTCCAAATGTTGAGCACATATTTAAAGGTTCCCAGAGAGGGGAAAGGATGCAGTTCTCTGGGAGACACTCTGGGATAGGGAGCCCCTTAGCCCTGTTGTTGAGCCATGTGGTCTATTTTTTTCTGCAAGTGATACATGAGAGCCAAACCTTGGCTTGGAATGGGTAGGAAGTAACTGCTCCCCAAATGTTTCCAGGTCTCCTCTCTTCCCTGCCCTATATCTGTCTGTGGGACCTCCTTTAACCAATGAGATGGAAACAGAAATCATGCACATCACTTCCAAGTGGAAACATCAAAGTCAGGAGAGATGTGCCATGTCTCTCTGGTCCTGCCTCTGTAGAAAAGAACCTGGAGTCCCAGCACCTCTGGTGAGCACACAGAATGGAGCCATCCAGTTCCAACAAGATGTGCATGTGGCAAGACCATGAAATAGTGATCTCTCTTTCCAGTGACTGAGATTTCCCAGTTGTTTGTCACCAGGGCTTTGACTTATACTCCGATATCTTGTGCCGAGCATTAATACCAATTTCTTTGTGAAATTTGCCACATCTGTGGTGTATGCCTTTGGCATGTTTTGCTAAGACTATGAAGACAATAACAAAAACATTGTCAAACACACAAAAGTATTTATAGAGAAGATCTGTACAATGACTGTGATGCAATCATGCTGGTAACAGCCGGGTCCTGTATTACTAGCATGCTCCCAATGCTATTCTGAATATTTTACGTGTATTAACTAACTTCCTTCTCACAACAACATTATCATGACCACTTTCACTGCCGTCTCATAGGTGAGGGACCATGGCACAGTGAGGTTCATGGCCTGCTCAGCTCACACAGCAGGCAGGCGGCAGAGCCTGGACTCACAGAAGCTGGCTCTTGAGCCAGACTGCCTTCAGCCCCTGGAACAAGGGGATGTCATCCCAAACCATGAGGGGAAGCTGGGGCCTTTGCTGCAGAGAACCCAGTACATTTTCTAGTTCCAAGAGCAACTTATGTGCAAGTTTCTCTGGCATTTTCTTTGCTGATTTGCTGAGATCATTATAAGATTAAATGCTCTTCAGTGACTTTTCACATCTGCTAATGAATTCAGCAAAGTGTTTATTGGTGACTTTCTATGCCTAATTGTGGTAATCATTTAATATGATTAAACTTAATTGAATACCATGTCATTAAATGAAGCTATGTCTTTTCCACTGATGAAATTAATAAATGAGATATCATGACCCATATGCTCACTTTAAGTAAATTTCCAGAATGCTTCTGTTGACGTGTCCAGAAAGTTACAAAATTAGAAAACTAATTGCATGGCATGTTCAACAATTTTGAGCATATTTTGAGCAGATCGTCAAGCTGGGATCTCAAAGGCAATTCAGCCACTAGACTATCAGCCTGCCGGGAGCTCTGCCCTGTGGCTGATGCTGAGAGAAAGGCAGCCTCGTCTGGGTTTCCTTGTGTCAAATCCCTGCTTCCTTCTTAGTCCCAAGGCATTTCCTCCATCAAAGCCTCACTTTCTCTTGCCACATTCTAGAATATCACTTAGATCAAAAGCAAAAGACACGTTCTGGATCAATACGACTGAGGAGACATGGAGGCTGAGTAGTGAGAAGGGGTGAGGGGCAGTCCCGTCAGAACCCGAGGCTGACTGAGAAAGGAGGAGAGTCTTCCCTATGTGCCAGTATGGGCGAGGCTGGGGGACAGGGTACTCGGTGGACCGCCTGGTCACAGAAGGACAAACGCTGTAGGAGGCCTCGCGCATCTGTAACCGTCCGATTCCCAGCACGCGAGTGGCGTGGTGGGTATCGGACTGGGGAGCAGGAAATGGGGAGTTGCTTGTTAGTCGGGGGGCCTGGATTGCAGGATGGCCAGTGCTACTCTGCGGTACAACCCGTGCCCGCGCGGCACACAGAAAAATTTAACACCCGCGTTGGCACTTGCTAGCGAGGCTGGCATTCCACGTTGGAAACCAACCCCGTTAGTGGCCACACAAAGCACGCGGTGCGGAGTAGAATAAAAGGTCCAGTGGGTTTCCTTGCACGGTACTGGCTGCGCAAGTCCATTTTTCCCTTACGGTTTGCAGAGCCCTGGGGGCGCTCACGGCATCATCTCTGCCTCCCGCGCTGCCTTCATGGGGCTCGCTTGTGCACATGTTCAGAAATGCAGCAGGCATTTCTCCCTCCGAAAGATCTCGTTAAATAAGTACACCTCCCTCCCTTCACGGTGCAGCCCCGAGAGATTCTGTTTGTCGGGATGTTCGTCTAATTGGCATGGTCTGTTTCCTCGGGGGGAGACACACCCTTTAAAAGGACTAGGCAGGGTTTGTTTTAAGTCCCTCATATATATGGCTCAAATGCGCCTTTGTATTTACTTTAGCGCTCACAAGCCCCTTCCTGCGCGTTTATACAGATGACAGTCCAAAAGGCAATTCCGGCTGCCAACCAGCTGCTTCCTGCTTTTACATCCCAGCCTCACAGAGTTTATCTACACAAGATGTTTTCTCAGCCTCTGGAGCACAATTCTGAACCCACACAGAAAAGTGACAGTTGCCGTTCACCTACCGTGATGTGCGGCCAGTTTATTCTCCATGGGCTTTGCCACGGGAAGAGATTCCCTACAAGCTGCCGCCACCCCTGTGATCTGTGGGGTTGATACTGTCCACGGGAAAAACGATGGAAGCTTGAGAGAGAAAAAAGTTCTTTGCTGCAACATTATGTGAAAGAGAAAGAAAAGCCATGTGTGTGAAAACACAAAGTCAGGCTTGTCGCTGATGGAGATCCTGTGAGCCTGGGACATATGGGTTGCAGAAGACTGTCCTCGCCGGTACGCGGGAAGAACGGTGACCTGGGACATTATACGATAGGAAGAAACAGACCCAACAAAGTGTCGTCCAGATGAGCTCGGCAACGAGAGCACCATTGAATGAGCCCAGGAACATTGTGTTTGGAGGGAGATATACACACACCCACATATATATTACATATTATATTATCATGTATTATTATGTATCATTATATATTATGTAATTATGTATAATATATAATCCTATGACTATGTAATTTATAATATGATTATAAAATATATAAGTACACAGTTTTTCTATGTATTACATAATAAATGCCATGATATGTAATAAATGACATTTTAAGATTAAATATACTATATGTTCTATATAATATATGCTATATACACTGTATATTATACTCTATATATTACGTACTATATATCATATATTGTATGTATACAAAATATATAGAGTATAAAATATGGTATGCAGGATAGTTATATTATTACTAAAATATAAGGCTATTATATACAGTATACAGTATTACTATACAGTAATATAGTATGTAGCATAATATATATGTAAAATGTAAATATAAATACATTATATAAAATATTTTAAAACATTTTAAAATATTAAGTGGAGAAAACATAAATATTCGATATTGGATCTTTTCAACAAAGATGAGTGAATTAAGAATCCAATAGGAGCTACCGCTGAGTTCCGGTTCATTCTAACTGGCTGTGAAGTGCTGGAAAATCACTAAGCTACATGGTCCAGTCTTGACAGTGAATGAACCATTAGGTGGAACCACCTCTGGAGGACCTTCCAGACCTTTCTAGCCATGTACAGCCCAGCGGAGCAAGGCAGACCCAGGATAACGCTATTCAAGAAGCAAATTCTGCTTAGCCTGCTGAGTCTGCTCCCTTCAGTTGGTCCTTCTGAGTGACTCACCCCTGCTTCCTGGCCGAGATTTCCTGAGCAACCTGCCCTCTTGGAGTGAGACCCCCAGCAGGCTGAGAGCAACCCCCTCCCTCTGCCCCGCATCCCTGAGACCTTCCTTGGGTCTGGCTTCTGGAGGAATGTTCTCCCCACCCTCCCTGCCCACCCGCTGCAGACATTCAGACCCTGGTTGGGAATGTCTGCCAGAATCAGGTGCTTCAGAATGGCCCTTCCTCCTGGAGCCCAAAGCTCAGGCTCTGCTTCAGTTTGCTGCTTTCCTGCATCTGGTCCCCAAGTCCAACCTACAGGACTGAGAATACTTTGTATATGTAGAGCACAGTGTATGCGGAGACCAGACACAGTGAATCAGACAGGTTTTTCTGGGGGCGCCTGAGTGGCTCGCTGAAGCATCTGGCTTCGGCTCAGGTCATGATCTCAGGGTCCTGGGATCAAGCCCTGCGTTTGGCTCTGCTCAGCGGGGAGCCTGCTTCTCCCTCTGCCCCTCCCTCCCACACTGCTCGTGCTCTCTCTCTCAAATAAACAAATAAAATCTTTAAAAAACAAACCAGGTTTTTCTGCTCTAACAGGAGTGGGGGAGGGAGGGAGGAGGGAAGGCAGGAGAGCTGAAGGACAAGAAAGAATATGGCCAGCCATGATCCCTAATAACAAATACATTTGGTTTTATCATACTGCTTCTCAAATACACACCCAAGCAATAAAAATCCTAAGCAGAATAGATGCACAGCCTCCCCGTGCCTGTCTGCTTCCTGGAGGAGATGCTGCCCGGAGCATGAACCCTTTAATAAAGCCAGCGAGTCTTCAAATCCGCTGGGGCGAATGTTATTATTTAACAGCAGAAATACAGATTCTTGGCTAAAGAATCATCACAGAGACTTGCAGCTGAACAGGGTTAAAAATGAACCATTGGAATGCCGCTGGAAAGAAAGCCCTTTAGGGGCACCTCTTCCTGCGTTCACGGACAATTTTCTCTCTAGACGCCAGACATCCTGCCCTATCCTTCAAGGTCAGTTACTTAATCAAGATGTTTGATGATGTCGATCTTCTGTATCACTTTTCTCCCTGGACCATAAGATCAGCCAATAAACATTTTTCATTGTTTCAAGATAGCTTTATGCTCTCATATCTTTCCTCCTCCCCTTTATTTCTTCTGTTCTAAGAGTACTACTGTGCACAGGCTGTCTCTGGCTATCCCCGTCTCCATCTCTGCAGCCACTCCGCCCTTCTGCACGGGATCCAGTGTGATGCTGCGGATCTGTCCCAACATCAAGGACTGTGCTTCCGGCCATGATCATCCTGAGGCTCCCGGCTTCTCACGCAGCTGACATGTCCATGATTCTCTCCCGCTTACCCCTGAGCGAAGCAGCTGCTTCCTCACCTCCCTGTTCTGCAGCCTCCCCGCCCAGCACCTGCACCTCTGCCCTCAGCGTTTGCCGCCTACGAGAGCTTATCTTGACTCTGATTTGATTTAGGGATGTTGTTGTTCCTTTGAATGATTTCTCATTTCTTTGCCTTTTTGCAATTTTGAAAAAAATTTAAAGATACAGGAAAAGTGAAGAACGTTTACAAAACACAGTCATATTCCCACGACCCAGATTTATCTAAATATCCTGTCAGATGGGTTTCTAATCTTTCTAAAAGAAAAAAAAAAATAGGGGCCCCTGGCTGGTACAGTTGGTGAAGCCTGCAACTTGATCTCAGAGATGTGAGTTCGAGCCCCACGTTGGGGGTAGAGTTTGCTTAATTTTTTTTTTTTTTTAAACAACAAGGAGCACCTGGGTGGCTCCATTGGTTGAGTGTCTGGCTCTTAATTTCAGCTCAGGTCATGATCTCAGGGTCATGAGATCAAGCCCCATGTTAGGCTCCATGCTCAGTGCAGAGTCGGCTTGAGATTCTCTCCTTCTCCCTCCGCCCCTCCTCCCCCACTTGCAAAAGCTCTCTCTCTCTCAAATAAATAGATAAAATCTTTAAAACAGCAACAACAACAACATACAGTCTCATCCTTATTTACCCAGTGGTAACTGGTTTGGCATGTTTTGTTTTTTATTCCTTTTTTAAAAATGTGAGGCAGTTCCATGTATCCATGCTATAAAACTGTTTTTGAAAGTGTCACTTTCCATAAATGGCACTGTGCTCTATGTATTGGTCTTCCTCTTTCACGCTGTGTCAGTGATTTAAAAAGTCCTGCATTGCCTACCTATCTTTTGTCCCTCCAGTGTTTGGTTGGTCACAGTTAGGATTTATCCAGCTACGTAAGCAGGAGTCTTGTTGAGCGGGTTTCCCATACAGAAACCCACTCCCCACGTGCTGTGTAGACGGTGCTCGGGTGCCCCACGACTTGTGACGCTGTCTCCATCGTATCACCCAGTTCCTGCGTACGTGCTCCCCGTCCTTCCCCGCGGGTCTGTGCTGACCTCACACTAAGTGACTGCACCCTTGTAATGCGGGTGCCCTCTCCTAAGTTAATTTGGCTTTTTCACAAGGAAAAGTTTTAGTTATTTTTTTATTCATAAACTTTTTTTAACCTTGTATTATAGAACATTTTAAACATACGGGAGTAGACCCCGTGGGACAGTGACCTCCTGTGTGCTCCCTCCCCAGTTTCAAGGATCATTACTTTGAGCCTCCCTCCTGGTTCCCAGCCCAGCCCCAGATTCTTCAGAAGAATCTGAAGCAAATTCCAGGTACGGTATCATTCCAAACATTTCTTAAACTGCTTCTCCACACATATTCTTCCATATATGCTTTAGAACCAGCTTAAGTTCCCCATGTATGTCAATGGAATTTTGATTGAATTTTCATTGAATTTATAGGCTTTAGAGAATTCAGGTAAAATGCTGTATCTTCCTATCCGTGCATTTTGCATTTCTCACCACTTATTTGATGTTTCCTTTATAACTTTCAAAAAGTTATAGTTTTCTCCATGAAGGTCTTGCCTCTTTCATTAGATTTTGCTGTAGTGACAAAAGAATGACACAACACTTCCAGCCTCCCTCCCCTTCTGGTCATTGCGGTTGTGAAGAAATGCTATGAACTTTGTGTGTGGCTCTTATTCTCTGCAAATCTAGCTGAACTGTTATTAATCTCGGTAGTTTATTCCTAGATTCTCTTGGATTTTATATGGGGACGATGACATCATCTGCAAGAACATGAGAGTTGTGCTCTACCTTTTCCTTCCTTACAACACTTGTTTCCCCACGATGGCTCGGAACCCCAGTTAGATGAGAGTAGTAATAAACGGCAGCCTGGTTTTGTTCTGTCATGGGTCACGTAGGCTCTCCCTCGCCTAATGTCTTTTTCCTGCCTGACTGTCTGATATGTTCCCAGGCTCTCTACTTAGCCCCGTGCAGATTCCTGGCTAGTACTCACCTTTGAGGGAGGCAGTTCTGAGCCAGCCTCGTCCTTAAGACCAGTGGGAGGGAGATGGGAGGCAGAGTGAGCTGCAGAAAGGCCGCCACATTCATCCATCTGGGCTGTTGTCATCCTCTCCTGAGCTTCCCTAAATCGCCCCCAGGCCATGGCAGCCTCCCTTCCCCCTGCCCACGTGCCCTTGGGCAGACTTTCAAAGCTGAAATGCAGGATTCACCTCCATTTTACCTCCCACCTTGGAGATAGTGATGCCGCTTCTTGAGGGCCCATCGGTGGATACCCACCTGCCCCCCACCACTGGGACAGAGCCTGTCTCTGGGGCAAAGATGAGCCTTCTGTGAGCAGGTCAGATGGGGTGGGGTGGCCCAGGCGGAGTGATGTTTAAGTTGCCCCCAAACCTCATCTCCGCTGTGTTGTGGGTCCCCAAGACATCTGCCTCTTTCCCTTTGCTCCTGCCCCTGCCCCTGGCCCTGGGGTTTGGAAACCCTGGGCGGCTCATGCTTCGTTAACACCTATCCCTCCCTGCACTTGTCACCAAACATTTCCAGGTGTAAGAAAGCCTCTGATTTACACGATTGCAAATTCAGCTGAATGTACAGTGATATGAGAAACCCCCAGGAGTCTGCTTTCCCCTGCTATCACCTCAGGACGTTTAAGCAATTAATTAAAACAATTAATAGTTCAGTGGCAGAGAAATCAGCCCCCATATAAGCAGAAAGTTTCCTGGTTAGAAAACAAGCGATCAGAGAAGATACTTTTAAGAGAGAAGAAAGAGCGGGCAGGCCGAGTTTCCTCTCTCAGCTGGTAGATTAATGATTATATGGCAACTCTGCAGCAGGTTACGATTCTCAAATAGGAAGGCACAGGATGCAATCTCTGCTCATGCTCTCTGCAAGTTGTTTCTCTAAGCTCGGCTTCCGGAGGCAGCTCTCCAGTGACAGCCGAGATGATCAGCACGTGGTGAGCAAGCCCTGTTCCCTGCTTCCCTGGTTGACTGAGTCTCTGAAGTGCTAAGGAGCCACATGCCCAGGATCCTGTGTGCTATGTGACCTTCAGTGTCTTGTTCTTGCTGGAATCCTCTCTTCTCACACCTTTCCAAGAAAGTGGAGACAGTGTTTGGACACCTTGCTCCCGTCCCGAAGGCCCCTGAGACCTGCTGGCGGCGTGGGGAATGTGGGCGCCACGGCTCCTGTCTCCTCCCAGACATGGGTGATTTAATGCCTTCGTTTCGGGGTCAGCAAACTTACTCACATTTCTCTCCTACTAACCTACTAACAGATTGCTCCCGACAACCTGTTGTTACTGTTGAAATGGATCTCAACTTAGGGTCAAAAATCCCGAAGGTGGTACCTACTGGTCACTGGGCGTGAGGAGTGAGGACCTCGAGCCGGGCAGTGAGCCCCGCGGGCTTCTTGGACAGAAGCAGCACCAGGACTGGACCCACCCACTCAGGATAACCTGTCGCTCCGTCTCTACTCACTTTATGTTTGTATTTTCTTCTTCAACGGATTAAAGGACATTTACAGAAACCACACTGACATGCTTTTTCAAACCAGCTTCCCCCTCTCCCTTCTCCAGACTGTTGCACTTCCTGGCGGAGATCCTTGGATCGTGTTTGTGCCGTGGCGTCAGCGCGAACGTTCTCAGGGATGGTGGTGAGAAGGAGAAGCGTGACATTCAGGGGCTCACCATGCCCCAGGCCCTGCTCTATGTCCGAGGACAAGTGACGACAGCGCATGCGATTGCTGAGGGAGTCCCGTTGTTACCCCTGTTTTACGAAAGGGAAACTGAGGCACAGATGGTCAAGGCCTATGAGCTGCGACCCGAACCTCGGTAGCCTGAGGGTCTGCTCTGGTCACCATCGCATCCTGGGCAGTGTGTGCTGCTGGGAAGTCAGACACCTTTGGGTTGATGCCACCCATCATCTGCTGGAAATTTCCACCCAGTCAAGCCTTCGTTCAGTGGGTGGCCTATTCTTTCAGTCATTCGTTCAGCAGATCTCTGCAGAGCCCCTGCTCAGTGCACGTTCTGAGACCTGAAGGTCCAGCGGGAACAGACGGAGTCGTCCTTCCCCAGGGAGGGTGCAGTCCACCCAGGACACGTGGACTGTGACCACGTCATAAGTAAGAGAGCCACTACAAGGGTAGGGTCTGTGGGAAGCTGCTCCAGGCTCGGAGGTTCTGTGGCATTCTTGTGGACCCCGACTCCTATATTATTTTGAGAGCCGTGTGGCACCAACAGGAAGTAGATATGCTTGCAAATACGGAGTAGACCGTGCGGGGGCAGGGTGGGTGCCCCGCAGAGCCGGGGGAGTGGAATCGGCAGCAGGTGTGAGGATCCAGGGCAGCTTTCGTGGGGCTGTCAGGCCTGTCACAGAAATGCTGTCTGCCCTCTTCCCCGACTCTAGAAATGACCCAGGACAGGTCTGCCTGTGCAGGACCATGGCTCTGGCAAAGACCAGTAATCCGTCTGTGGTTGGCGGAGGGGGGGCCCCAGAGATGCCCGAGGCCTCCTCCCCAGAAACAGTGGTATGTTCGGTTGTACGGTAAAGGAAATGAAGGATATTCGCGTTGCCAGGCAGCGGTCTGTGAGGTGGGAGGGTAGCTTGGGTGACCCAGGTGGGCCTCGCATAATCACAGGGCCCTCACAAGCAGAAGGCAGGGGGGAGCCAGCGAGAGGGTGGGAAAGACATGGCCAGTCACTGCTGGCTCTGAGGGAACGGGGGTGGCCTCTGGGAGCTAGAAATGGCAGGAGAATAATTCTCGAAGGGACACAGCCCGGCAAGGCCCCTTTCAGTCTCTGAGCTCCAGAACCATCAAATAGCAAATCTGTGTTGTTTTAAGCCATTAGTTTATGATAATCTCGTTCCAGCGGCAACAGGAGACGAACACAGCATTCAGTGGGTTTGTCCTTCCTGAATGTTTTATTTATCGCACTGATTTTTGTGTGAAACAACGGGTTTAAAAATGCAGGTATGATGGATCTGACCCCTTTAGAGAATCCACAGCCCCTCTCCGTGTCCGGCTGCTGTTGCAGCAAAGGGGCTGAGTGGAGTCACCATCTCCCACCACCTCTGGAGGGTCCTCAAGCCAAGGTGCTGGCAGGGGCTCCTTCTGGCACCTCGGGAGGAGAATCTGCTTCCTCGTGGGCTTCCAGCGTCCAGAGTCGGTTCCCAGGCGCGGCCCCTTCCTCTGTCTCCAAAGCAGCCTCGTGTCTCCTTGCAGCCTCCCTGGCTCCCACGCTCCCCCATGGAGCTCTCCGCCCAGCACAGACGCACTTACTGAAAGGTTCTAAATGCACACACGCAAGATCCTGGTTTTATGGGTGGGGAAACAGAGACCCAGGCAAAGTGACTTTCCTCAAGCAGTTGGAGGCTGCATGGAGTGCTTAGTTGCAAGGTTAGGTGAGATTCCAAATTCCAATCCAGAGCTCTTTGCTCAGCCAGGATAGTAACCGGTGCTTCTGCACTCTCCCAGCTTCTACAGGAGGGACCTAGGCTGATGTTTAGATTGTGTATGTGTGTGTGTGAGTGTGTGAGTGTGCAAATATGGGCATGGTGTGTGCAAGTGTGAGTGTGTGCACGGTGTGTGCAAGTGCAAGTGTGTGCATGGTGTGCAAGTGCGATGTGGGTGCACGGTGTGTGCAAGTGCAAGTGTGAGTGTGTGCGTGGTGTGTGCAAGTGTGTGTGCGTGGTGTGTGCAAGTGTGATGTGTGTGCACGGTGTGTGCAAGTGAGAGTGTGGTGTGTGTGTGAGTACGAGTGTGTGTGGTGTGTCTGCCAATGTCTGGATTTAACCCAATTTGACATCAGAGTCAATTCTTTGTGAAGCTTTGTCTAGTCCCAACTGATTTGAGAATCTCTGAAAGCAGAGAACGTTTGCATCACGTTTGTCTCTGGGTAAGAGGAATGTCCAGGCCGCTGAGGCCAGAACAGGAGTGAACTGCAAATATAAAGACTCCCCAGGGCCAAGGAGCTAAGATGCTCCTGACCTCGTGCGGAACTGCCTTTCCAACTTCTAGTCCAGCAGCTGAGGAGCTTGGACAAGGTCGTTCCTGTCCCTATCCACCAGAGAACTGAGGTCACAGGGTGAACTGCAGCCCCCAACATTGGAGACACAGCCGGGTAGACCAGAGAATCACAGTTTACGGCACAGAAACGTCCGCGGGAGCCAGCAGCCGGGGGGAAATCTGGATGTTGCTGACAAATTGCCAAGGTTCGGTGGGGACAGCCTGAGAGTCAGGGGTCTAGGCATGGGATGGGGGTCTGCACTTTTGTGGGTTTGCCTCTGGGAGCTGGACCAGGTCCGCACCGTGAAGATCAGAAGATGCCCTCGTGCTTCTGGTGCCGGGAGGGAAGTATTTCTGAAATAGGCCAGAAATTTCCCATGGAAGCTGGTGAACCGGAGCCTGACCCGCCAGGGTTTTACCCAAGGCGAGCCACCCAGGGGGGACAGAATTCCTCTGCAGCCCAGCTTGCCTCCCTTAGTCTAAGCTAAGGTGGGGAGAAAACAAACCCGAGACGCTCTTATGCAGGTCACAGGCCAGGGACATGCTCGAGAGAACCCGAGGTCTGCCCGTAAGCCTGCAGAACACTTCCCCACCTCCCACACCTGCGACCACACCAGTAGGGCTCCAGGGCACTGATCAGGGATTACAGTAGAAAACAGTAAGCGAACTCATTGTATCTCCACACGCCACCTGTAAGGGAATGCTCCTGTCTTTCTTAATATGCATAGACTGCTCTCCTGGATTGGCAGTAGGTCCTCGCTCTTACAGGAGTGAACACATAGTTCACGCTTCACATAGTTCTCTGCTGATGCATCGATCTGGCTTACCGAGCGCCGACACACAGCTCTGCTGCCATGGTCCCCAACTACACTGTCCTCGCGGGGCCTGCCTGCACCTGTGTCTATAGTCCCCTTATTAAGCTCTCTTAAAATCACCCGAATTTGAACATTCCATCCGTTTCCTATTCCTGATTGATAGACTTGAAATGGTAGAGAGAGATCAAATATGTAACCTAGACCTCTTTCCATTCCTTTTGGCAAAATAAATATGCCACATAGTTGACCAAATGAGCATGTGGTGGTCTCTGGGTTAACCTGGATGGCATACATGTGAGAAATTTCATTGAGCTCTCCCTCTTTCTCATCTTTTTGGGAGAATAGAGCACAAAAGCAATGTGAGAGCCACAGGGTATATTAATTAGCACCTACCTCCCAAAGGGGGAGGACCAGAGCATCCTTGTTTGCCACACTCCTAGCACAGCCCTGCCATAGAATTTTATTTTCTTCCTTATTTTTGTACTTTCCTTAACCAAAATGCTATTTGAAACACTTCTACCGTTTTCCTAGCGTGGGAAGGACTCTGGAGATGGACAGTGGGCCAATCATACAGGGATAATTTAATAGTTTGCTTTCAGAAACTGTGTTCATTGTGTGCTTGACACCATTTGCTGGAAAAGTCCCCTTGTTTGCTCTCAGAAACCTACATTGTGAATAGATGTCAAGCAAATGTTTTCCGTGCACACAGCAGTGTTTATAGAGCAGAGCCAGGAGCATTTAGATTTTGCTCTCCTTGTGTACACATTTTGGCACCCACCCTGGGCCAAGTTCTGGAACGTGGTGAGCATCTGAGTCAATCAAGCTTTGCTCCTCCTACACCTCATTGGCTCCATGAATGTCCATGGCTTGCTTAATTACTATGTGCCAGAGTCTCTGCTATGTCCCCTGCAGAAGGCCACCTAAGTGAATACAACTTGTCCTTCTTCAGAGAGCCTCCAGTCCAGACCCCAGAGGGGGCCCAGGCCTTGCTGGACCCAGGATCTGGGCCCTGTGTGAAGTGGCCCACAGAGCTCACCCTGCCCCAGCAGCGATCTTCCAGCCGCACTCTGTGGCGTCCCTGTGGGCAGCATGAGCTTGGCCCAGATTCTCTGATTCAAACAGATCACCTGCTTTCATTTGTTTTACGTATTGATTGAAAGCCCAGTCACTGGAACAAAGAGTTTGGAGACTTACGGAAACAGCAGATCTAAGCAGGCGTTTCCAATTCTGGCTACACAGAATCAACTAGAAAGACTTCTAGTAATGGAAGAATGCAGGTTTGAACACCAAGTAAACAATCTTACGGTTCTGGGATTGGCAGTTTTGCTGAGCTCTGGGCGATCATCATGGATGCAGCCTGGCACATGCGGGAACCATTCATCCAGACCAACAGCTAGGACGGTGCTGTGTATCAGAACCTCGCCAGTGGCTTATTCCTAAGCAGATGCCCGAGCTCACCATCAGAAATTCTGAGGAGCCTGGGGAGACAGAAGTGACTGACTGCTTTTCTGTGGGGGCGCACTGAGGAGCGGGGCCCCGAGTTCCCAGCTCCTCCAGGGAGGAGATAGGGAGGCCGCCATTTTCACTGTCGTCCTCCAAAGCTGTACCGAAAGCTTGCAGGGAACAAAAGCTCCCGAGAGCAAACCCAAGCAGATTGCTTAGCCCGGACCGAAAAGGGCGGGGCAATTCCGCCTCCCAGCAAAACGTTTGGGAAACAGGGCAACAGGCCCCTCCCCCAGAAGATCAACACTAACAGCCAGCCAAGACCAAGTTTACCAATCAATGCGAACGGCAGAACTCCAGCGCTAGGGGAATACTGAACATAGAATTCATAGTTTTTCTTACCATGATTCATTAGTCTTTCAAAGTTAATTTTTTTCTTTTTTAAAAATTTTTTATTGTTATGTTAATCACCATATATTACATCGTTAGTTTTTGATGTAGTGTTCCATGATTCATTCTTTGTGCATAATACCCACTGCTCCATGCAGAACATGCCCTCTTTAATACCCATCACCAGGCTAACCCATCCCCCTC
>NW_027397079.1:414423-450389 GCF_003265705.2 Callorhinus ursinus
ATTTCATCAAGATAAAAAGCTTTTGCACAGCAAAAGAAACAGTCCACAAAACCAAAAGACAACCGACAGAGTGGGAGAAGATATTTGCAAATGACATATCAGATAAAGGGCTAGTATCCAAAATGTATAAAGAACTTATCAAACTCAACACCCAAAGAACAAATAATCCAATCAAGAAATGGGCAGAAGAGATGAACAGACATTTCTGCAAAGAAGACATCCAAATGGCCAACAGACACATGAAATGTGTTCCACATCGCTCGGCATCAGGGAAATCCAAATCAAAACATTAATGAGATACCACCTCACACTAGTCAGAATGGCTAAAATTAACAAGTCAGGCAATGACAGATGTTGGCGGGGATGCGGAGAAAGGGGAACCCTCCTACCCTGTTGGTGGGAATGCAAGCTGGTGTAACCCCTCTGGAAAACAGTATGGAGGTTCCTCATACAGTTGAAAATAGAACTACCATACGATCCAGCAATTGCACTACTGGGTATTTACCATAAAGTTACAGATGTAGGGATTCAAAGGGGTACGTGCACGCCAATGTTTATAGCAGCAATGTCCACAATAGCCAAACTGTGGAAAGAGCCAAGATATCCATCGGCAGATGAGTGGATAAAGAAGAAGTGGTACATATACACAATGGAATATTATGCAGCCATCAAATGGAATGAGATCTTGCCATTTGCAACGACGTGGATGGAACTGGAGGGTGTTATGCTGAGTGAAATAAGTCAATCAGATAAAGACATGTATTATATGACCTCACTGATATGAGGAATTCTTAATCTCAGGAAACAAACTGAGGGTTGCTGGAGTGGTGGGGGTTGGGAGGGAGGGGGTGGCTGGGTGATAGACATTGGGGAGGGTATATGGTATGGTGAGCGCTGTGAATTGTGCAAGACTGTTGAATCACAGATCTGTATTTCTGAAACAAATAATGCAATATATGTTAAGAAAAAAAAAGAAGAAGTTAGCAGGAGGGGAAGAATGAAGGGGGGTAAATCGGAGGGGGAGACGAACAATGAGGGATGATGGACTCTGAAAAACAAACTGAGGGTTCTAGAGGGGAGGGGTGTGGGGGATGGGTTAGCCTGGTGATGGGTATTAAAGAGGGCACATTCTGCATGGAGCACTGGGTGTTATGCACAATGAATCATGGCACACTACATCAAAAACTAATGATGTAATGTATGGGATTAACATAACAATAAAAAATTTAAAGAACCACACACACAAGAAAAGAAAGAAATCTGAGGAGCCATTGTGGTGCCCGGGAATCTGACGGGGTCCCAGCGGTATGCAAACCAATTACAGCATGCGTGCCTAGCGCCTGGGCTCTGAACAACCACGTCCTCTGCCCCATTGTAATGCTTTCCTTCATAAGGGAGGCTTAAAGCTGGGGCTTCGTTTCAAAACAGCAGTGGTTTCTGAATGGCGGGGTGGTGGATGGCTTGAAATGTTTCTTGATGTGTGTATGCCTTTTTTCTATTTTCACCCATTGATTTGTTTAATAAATATGAAGCATATGATCCATCTACTGTATTGCTTCAGCAATGTAATCATAGTGATCGATAACTTAAAAATTTAATTAAATAGTAATAGAACCAAAAAGTCTGTCTCCTTTCTAACAACGGTTTTGGGATTCGTGCCTGTGTCGTAGAGTTTGTTCTTGGCTTCCCCATAGGCGCACACTGTGTGTATAGAGCGGACGTACATTTATCTGAACTCTCAGGGGCGCCATCTGTTTCATCACCCCGCAGGGCCTGGTCTCCTGCTTTCCTCTTGGTCGTCTTCTGGTCTTATTTTCTGTCACCTCTTAGGATTCATGCTTCTACTTCTTATTCCCCATCCTCTCTCCCCCCCTTGAACCTCTAGTTAATAGAGGGAGACCTTCATGCAAAGTATAGACCATGGCAGCAAATTAATACCTTATTTTGATAGGATTAAAATGGCTTATTTTGAGATCTAATTGACAAATAGCCTATGAGTTTCAGGTGTACAACACAGTGATTTGGTCCTTGTGCACACTGTGTGTCCGTCACCACACATCATCACCAGTCTTTCCTCGTGATGACTACTTTTCAGATCTACTCTCTCAGTAGCTTTCCTACATGCCACACAGTGTGCTTGCCTGTAGGCCCCACGCTGAACATTCCATCCCATGACTTGTTTTATTATTATTTTTTAGAGGGGGGAGGGGCAGAAGCAGAGGGAGAGAGAGACTCTCAAGCAGACTCCCAGCCCAGCCCGGAGCCTGACGCGGGGCTCAATCCCATGACCCTGAGATCACGACCTGAGCCCAAACCAAGAGTCAGACGCTCAACAGACTGAACCACCCAGGTGCACCACCCCCCAGGACTTAACTTTATAATGAAGTTTGTACTTTTTGACCCCCACCCCCCATTTCAGCTACTGTGCTTTGGTGACCACCAATCTGTTCTGTTTCCATAGTTTGTTTTTAGATTCCATGTAGGTGTCTTTTCTGACTTCACTCAGCCTAAAGCCCTTCAGATCCGTTCATGGTTTAGCATGGCAAGACCTCCTTCTTAATTATCACTGAATAATATTCCATTGTGTTTGTGTGCTCCATGTTTTCTTTAACCATCTGTCAGAAGACCTTTAGATTGCCCCCCTGTCTTGGCCATTGTAAATAATGTTGCAGTGAACAGAGGGATGCATATATCTTATTTATTTATTTATTTATTTAGTGCAGTGTTCCATGATTCATTGTTTGTGTATAACACCCAGTGCTCCATGCAGAACGTGCCTTCCTTAATACCCATCACCAGGCTAACCCATTCCCCCACCCCCTCCCCTCTAGAACCCTCAGTCTGTTTCTCAGAGTCCATCGTCTCTTATGGTTCATCTCTCCCTCTGATTTCCCCCCCTTCATTTTTCCCTTCCTACTATCTTTTTTTTAACATATAAATGTATTATTTGTTTCAGAGGTATAGGTCTGTGATTCAACAGTCTTACATCTTTTTAAGTGCATATATCTTTTTTGCTTCCTTTGGATCAATACTCAGGATTGGAGTTGCTGGGTCATACAGTTCTATTTTGAACTTTCTGAGGAAGCTCCATACTGTTTTCCAGAGTGGCTGCACCAGCTTGCATTCCCACCAACAGTGTAAGAGGGTTCCCCTTTCTCCACATCCTCTCCAACACCTGTTATTTCTTGTCTTTTTGGTAATAGCTATTCCAAAGGTGTGAACTTATATCTTACTGTGGTTTTGATTTACATTTCCCTGATGATGAGTGATGTTGAGCATCTTTTCATGTGTCTGTTGGCCATCTGGATGTCATCTTTCAGAAAATGTCTATTCAGGTCCTCTGCCCATTTTTTATTCAGATTGGTTTCTTTGCATTTGAGTTGTGCAAGTTCTTTACATGTTTTGGTTCTTAACCCTTATCAGATAAATGGTTTACAAACATTTTTTCCCTGTTCAGTAAATTGCTTTCATTTTATTGATGTTTTCCTTTGTTTTGCAGAAGCTCTGTAGTTTGATGTAGTCCCATTTGCTGATTTTGGTTTCCTACTGTGGTTTCTTCTAGGGGATTTATGGTTTCAGGTCTACTGTTCATATCCTTAATCCATTGAGTTAATTTTTGTGTATGGTGTAAGGAAATGGTCCAGTTTCCCCAGTACCATTTGTTAAGAGACTCCATTTTATACTCCTGGCTTGTCTTAAACTAATCGACCATATATGTGTGGGTTTATTTCTGGGGTTTCTAGTCTGTTCCATTGATCTATGTGTCTGTGTTTATACCAATATCCTACTGTTCTGATTACTATAGCTTTGTGATATAGTTTGAGATCAGGAAGCATGATGCCTCCAGCAGTCCAAGATTAAAGTACCAGCATGATCAGTGAGGGCTCTCTTCCTGATTCACAGCCAGCACCTTCTCACTGGGTCCTCACATGGTGGAAGGGAGCAAGGGAACTCTCTGGAGCCTATTCTATTCTATTTATTTATTTATTTATTTTTAAAGGTTTTATTTATTTGAGAGAGAGCATGCGTGCATGAGCGGGGGTCAGGAAGAGAGGGAAAAGCAGACTCCCTGCAGAGCAGGGAGCCCAATGGGGGCTCGATCGCAGGACCCCAAGATCATGACTTGAGCCAAAGACAGATGCTTAACCACTTGAGCCACCCAGGTGCCCCTGGAGCCTGTTTTATAATGTAATAATTGTATTCACGAGAGCTTCAACCTCCACCTTTCAATGGCCTCACATACTAGTACCATGACATTGGGCATTAGGATCTCAACATAGGAATTTGAGGGGACATGGACATTCAGACTATAGTAATGTCAAACTTAAGGACATAAGCAACAGAGTCTGTAAATATCCTCATTTATCTATGCTCCTGGTATGTTCTTTCAGTTATATTGTGAGATCAATAGAATCTTTTGGCCTGGAACAACAACATGTATATATAACATTTGTTATATATATACGTATATATAACATTTGTTATATATATATACATATATATAACATATATACATCTCATTGTTTATATGAGAAGTGTGTTCCATTCACTTGCTTCCTCGTTTATTCAAGTATCTGTTAGGTGTGCACTCCTTACCTGACATGTCCTAGGAGCTTGGGATACATCTGTGCACAAGAGACCAACATTTCTCTGGTAAAGCTTACATCTTAGGGGTAATTTATAAGTAGAACACACAGTATTTTAACGGGATAAAATAGGACAGTGTAAGGGGTTTTCTGGGTGTCTGGGGAGGTTGTAATTTTAACTGAAATATGAAGGGTAGGTCTAATGAGGAGGTGACATTTGAGCAAAAATGTGACAGAGTGAGGAAGCCATTATTGGTAAATGTGTGATAGTTGGAAGTTTAAGCACCCTCCAGCTGGGAAATACCTATTCTCCTACCAACTTTTCCACTCAGTTGCAGTTTTTGCAAGACACTGTGTAGATACTGTCTCTAGGGCAATTTTCTTTCCATCCCAGGATAATAAAAGGTAAAGCAAGAGGGCAATTTATTTGTAACAGCAGGAATGTCAGTGAACCCATGTCTCCTTTCAGAGTTTGATATTCTAAACACATGGTAGCACAATTTTCCTTCAGTCAAAGAGTCATCTGTACAAAATGTTTTTTTCCTCAAGATTTTTCTTTAAGATACATGCCATTTTCCACGGACCTCTGAGGCTGTCTGGCTCATAATGCTAGCAGAGTATTTTCTGTTGGTGTGATTTTTTCCTGGTAGGGAAATCGAATATCCTGAAATAGTAATCTTCCTGACTTCGTTTATTTACTTGTATGTGGCTTTGCACTACTTGGATAGAACATCCACATTGCCTTAAGTAGAACTGAAAAGCAGAAGAAAGCATTAAATGTTTGACTTCTGCAGCAGCCAGTCAACATGAGTCAGTGTAATCAACACAGAAACGAAGCTCATGTCTTTATACCATGATGCATCATTTGAGCAACTTGACTGAGTCACTCAAGCACAGTGGCCATACTGATCCTTTGGGATTTCCACGAGTCCCTGCCTACACCTTACCTGTGGGTCCTTGAGCAGAAAGACCTGCCTATGCCTAAATCTCACCAAGGTCCAACAAATGACTGTACCTGTGACCCTCCAATAAGAGAGGCCAAAGCATTTTACAACCTGATGGGTAATAGTAATTTAGAAGAAAAATGCACCCCCCCCCAAGCTTGGGTGGGACTAGAAAAATACCCATCTGGAGTTTAGTTGTAGACAGCAGTTGATTTTGGCCCTGAAATTTCTCTGCCTTCTAATCCTCATAGGCAAGTTCACAGATAATTAGATTCATGTTGAAACATTCACATTTTAATTGTCCTTTATCTTCTTATAAGTTGGCCTTTAGAAGGCCCTAAATTGTTCTAAGTGCTCTATACAGTTCCCTCCTAGAAGTTTAAAGACTCAACCTATACATAAGTGGATTGCAACATTGGTGCCCTGGGTACAACCAGCTTTGTGTGCCTTCTTTCCTCAAATTTCCTAAACATGAATTAATAGGATTTAATTTGCCAAAAATGGGGGAGAATTGAAAGCATCTCATAGCTGAACTCCTAATAGCTAGGCAGATTAACTTATTTCCACATGGCCAGAGGGAACCCTCCACTCAATTGATAAAGGAACACCCCCAAAACAGTAACTGTCATCATCATTATTCTCCCTGTCCCAGAGGAATCCACCTCATCATGTATTTGGACAGGGATCTCCCAATTATTTTAGAACTGTACAAAAAAGAGTTATAATCAAAGCACATATGTGTATTGTTGCTTGTATTTAGCTGTGTAGCAGCATTTACTATATTCTCTTTCCTTCCTCATGTGCATCTGAGTGCCTGCCCTTTCACTGCAGCCTTCAAAACCCATAGGGCAGCTTTTCTATATATTTTCTCCGTTTTTGCTTATTTGGAACTATCTCAACCTCTTCATCCTTGAAGAGTAATCTGGTTGGGAATAGAATTCTTGGTTGACACTCTTACTCTCAGCACTTTCAATATGTGCTCTCATTACCTCCTGGCCTCTATGATTTCTGATGAGAAATCAGCTGTTCCTCTTCTATCTTTTGTACAGCTTTTCTCTTGTTGCTTTCGAGAGTCTCTGGGTTTCACTTTTGACAGTTTAATTATGATGTGTGTCTAGGTCTGGATATCTTTGAGTTTATCCCACTTGGGGATAAAACTTGAATATGTTGAGCTTCTTGGATATGTAGATTAATGTTTTCAATCAGATTTGGAAAATTTAGACTTCCCAAATATTATTTTTCTTCAAATATTCTTTCTGCTCTTTTTTCTTCTTCTCTTTCTCCCATTATGTATATGTTGGTACGCTTTTTTTTTTTTTAAGATTTTATTTATTTATTTGACAAAGAGAGACACAGCAAGAGAGGGAACACAAGCAGGGGGAGTGGGAGAGGGAGAAGCAGGCTTCCCGCGGAGCAAGGAGTCCGATGCAGGGCTTGATCCCAGGACCCTGGGACCATGACCTGAGCCGAAGGCAGACGCTTAAAGACTGAGCCACCCAGGCGCCCTATGTTGGTACCCTTGATGATGTCTTCCACAGGTCTCTGAGACTTTGTTCACTGTTCTTCTCTCTCTTTTTTTGCAGCCAGTTGTAGGCACATGACTGAAATCTAAGTGGAGGTGTCCTGTGGGACTTTCAGAAAA
The DNA here is from genome assembly GCF_003265705.2 of Callorhinus ursinus. NCBI lineage: Eukaryota > Metazoa > Chordata > Mammalia > Carnivora > Otariidae > Callorhinus > Callorhinus ursinus. The sequence goes on from NW_027397079.1 coordinate 421,596, forward strand.
ATTTTTTAAGAGTAAGAAAATATGCCCCTCTTCTTCGTTTCTTTCTGCCTCCTGCCTAGAATGTGGATATGATTGCTGGAACTTCAGCAACTACCTTGGACATGAGATAATCTTAAGGATGGAGACCATCTATATCAAAGATCTGGGACCCCGATGAGTTTATGTAGCTACCATGTTTTTGGACTTCTAATCTCCAGATTTATTTTGTTGGACTTCTTTTATATGAGAGAGAAATAAACTACTCTCTAGTTTAAGCTATCTTTATTTTGGGTTTTGGGGGATAGGCAACAAAACCTATTTCTAGGGGCATCTGGGTGGCTCTGTAGGTTAAGTGTCTGACTCTTGATTTTGGCTTAGGTCATGATCTCAGGGTTGAGGGATCGAGCCCCACATCAGGCTCTGTGCTGGGTGTGGAGATTGCTTAAGATTCTTTCTCTCTCTGACTCCCTCTGCCCCTGTTCCCCATTTGTTCTCTCAAAAAACAAAAGCAAACAACCTATTTCTAACTCCTATACTATGTGAGCAATAAAATAAAGTTATACAAACAAGTGAGACCCATAAGCTGAAAATATTTCAGAGGTTTGTGTGTTTGGTTTTTTTCCCAGGGATTCTGATAATAGAAAAAATAATAGGCTGCTCCCAGTTGGTCTTAAAGAGACAAATAAATGGCTATTTACACAATGTAGAAACCATACAAATGCAAACATTGAAAGCAATGGTGTTCCAAAATATTTTCTAAGGAAACTAATTTGACTTTTTGAAATTCTCCTGTAGATTTCCTAAATTTTTAGTACTATCAGATTGTTACCTCTATTACTCTACACAAATCTCCCCATCAGTGGGGTATAAAGACTCTTCAGAGATGCAACTAATCATCACATTCCCTTCAAGCTTGCTTAACTGAGCTATGCCTAGTTAGCTTCTCTAATCTTGTGGAAGTCAATTTTCCAAGTTCCCCTCCTCAGTCTCGTTATGTCTCTATACAATACACATCCAGGACTGGATTCCCTGCCTAAACGCGTTCTTAGCTTTGGTATCTGCCTTTCTTTACTTTAGTCCATTCAGATTTAGTAGAGAGGTTCTTCTAGAAGAATGTTTTCAAGAGAGAAGTTACAAGCAGTTGCATGTTCTACTTAATCCTAACATTTTAGGCTTTGTGATACTACACCCACCAATGGTTTGTGCCACTTTCATTGCCCCAGGTTTCATGTGGGAGTAAAAGTAAAGAGCGTTTGTAGAAATATTGAGGAAATATTGTTGGTATTTTTTGCTCTACTTTACTTATCCTTGGTGGGGGGTGGGTTAAGACACCTAGAATATGGGCTTTGTGGGTCAGCAGATAGAGGAAAGGGGAGGCTGTCACCAAGCCAGGAGGGGCCTCTCTTGTTTACAGTTAGCCAGCATGTATTGTACCTGGCTGTCCCTGTGAGCATGTGCCCTGGTGTTTACAGAAATAAATTCTGTACCTTATACAGACCTACTGTCCAGGCCGTTGGCGGCTTTCATCAACTTGGTCCTAAAGACACAGACCCCCTCATGGCATGAATCCTTTCTCCTTCCTGTCTTACCACCATCAGCCCTTCAAATGAAGCTGAGGTTTTCATCAGAACATAGAGGCTAAATTTGTGTTATCTTTTCTGTGTGTGCTAGATGTTTCTTCCCAAAAGATAGGAATTACTTGTGAAACATTTTCGTCCATTCAATTCCACTTTCTTGTCTAGGTTAGTTGGATTTGCTTTAACTTAATTTTCTCCTGGACATTACTGGTAGAATGATTAAGGTATCCATCAATCATTTCATCATTTTATTGCTTATAACCAAACTAGAATTAATTTTCTAAAATTATGTAACATTACCATAATGACTTAGTAAAACCCAGATGCCTTAAAAATACTGCCTTCCTATTGTTTCTAGTTTTTTTTTTTCAATTTAATCAAAAAAGCAGTAAACTTCTGACCGAATTGCTTGGAAAAACCCATGCTGTTTAACCTGTAAGTTTGCAGTCTTCAATTTACTAGGTTTTTATTGTAGCCCCTGTGACTGGGCATCTGTAGCAGGTTGTCCTCATTTGTACAATTAGTGACCCACATCAGAAACTTGAAATAGTCTCATGACTGGACAATCTGGCACTTATAAACACTCTTATCAAAATGTGTTAGAATGATGTTATCCTAAAAAAAAAAAAATGTGTTAGAATGAGGTCTCATTAAGAAATGAGAAACATCCACAGCTATCAGTTTTCAACAGGCCTAGACCCAGAGGTGTGGCTGGAGTGGCTCATATTGGCTTGTTAGGCTTGATCAAGTCATCTCTTCCCACCTCCTCATTATTGAATGACCTTACACTGCTGGCTTGAAATTTGCTATGGTGGGAGTGTTTACCTCACGGAAATCAGCAAACACTACCAATCGGGGCTGCTATCCCCCCTCCTCTGTAAGCTGGTTTTCCAGCGTACCAGTGGACATAGCCCATTTGGCTACAAGGGTCATGATGTGTCAGAACGCCATAATGTTTCACAGCCTATGCTGTTCATCGTGATAATTTTCCCAATTCATTTGTGATAGTCCTTAGAGCTTGTCTCCCCATAGCGCTGATGAGTTCACTCACATTATCCCATGTGGTTAATTTCTGCCTCCCCGCTTGGCTTCCCTGACCCACACCGCTTCCAGTGTTTAACTGGTTGCATGTTCCCCTCACCTACCTTCTGTTCAAATAGCCAGCAGTGCTCAGCTCCTCTCTGTTGACGGCTGACCTCCCATCCCTCATGGCTTCCTGCTGGACCACCAGTGCCCATGCTACTCTGTTCATGCCTCCCCCTTCATAGACTTTGCTCATCCATTACCCTAGGGCTGCACTTTTCTGCTCCCTCCCAGGAGGATATGGTCAGTCATCCCCCCATAAAGCAGAGGGACAGAGTAATGATGGCAAGAGACCAGGGTGACCTAAAGAGACTGAAGTCTGGAACAGTTGGGGATCCAGCCCAGGGAGTGCCCAGAGATGCTGTTGTTAAAGGCTTTAGGTGCCTTAGCCACCAAGCTCAACCCACAGTGGTCTAGCATTTGGACATAGGGAGAAGGATCTAGGAATTTCAGGCTCAGATGACAGCAGACACAGAAACCCATCTATTATGTTGGGAAAAGTAGGAAGCTTGGTTCCAGTGTGGGTTCTGCTGCATGGGAATCAGGAAGATGGGGGCCTTATCTCCACGGAGGGGTTAGGCTACCTGGCCAAGGTGTCTCTCCATTCTAACAATCTATTGTTAGTTTACTTCATTGTTCAGATCTCACAGAACGCAATACAGAAACAAAACCAGCACATGCGGTCACGGAGATCATCACAGGTGACATGCTAATGTCAGCACCATATCAGAAGCGACTCTGAAGGCTGGACCCGTTGCAGGGTTTCAGCAATGGCTGTGTTGTGCAGATCCAGTAGTTCCAGGTGCTCCAGATCGAGTAGCAGTCTGCTGTACTTCTCTGCCCTCTCCACAGAGAGTTAGATTTTCAGGGCTCCAACAATGCAGAAGACTTGAGTCCTTGCCTTCAGAGAGCTTACAGTCTTGATTGAGAACTGAGATTTTTTTTTTAAAAGTCAGAGGCGGGACTGGCTTGGGATTTAAATAACTGAGGAGTTACAAGATATTACGGTTGTATAGTGAATGGGAAGGAGAACAAATACCCAGAGCCCTGGGGGAGGGGGGAAGGCACTTCCCAGGGATGGTGGATGAGCAGTTTCAGATGAGCCAGAAGTCAACCCTGGATCCATTCCCACCAACCTGTAGGGTCCTGGCAAGGTGCTTAGCTTCCTGGAAGACTCAGGGGCCTCATCTTCAAGATGTGATAATAGGATCGAACTTGCAGGTTATTTTGGCATAAGTCAAACAGAGCATTTGGCACAGAGCCCGGCGTGTGGTGAGTGCTAAGTAAAGGTTACCCACTTAATAGTGTCATCATCAGTGTTGTTGCTGCATAAAGACATGGGAGCTGATCCAAATCTTGAGGAACTGGCTCATGTGGACTAGCCAAGAACAACATGGGACCTCATGCAGATGCTCCCTTCAAGTTGTGGATAAAAATTCAAGTTACCGGAGCTGGGAGGTACTTAGAGATCTACCATCCTCATTTCAAGGTTGAGGTATCTGCTCTCTAGGATTTACCATTAGAGGAAAGTGAGTATGGCTTTTTTTTTTTTAGGATTTTATTTATTTGTCAAAGAGCTCACAAGCAGGGGGAGCTGCAGGCAGAGAAAGAAGCAGGTTCCCCACTGAGCAAGGAGCCTGATGAGGGACTCAATCCCAGGGCCCTGGGATCATGACCTGAGCCAAAAGCAGTTGCTTAACTGACTGAGCCACCCAGGTGCTCCATGAGTATGTCTCTGAGAGACATTACAAAAGATGTCATCCTGTTGGATTCCATACTCAGTTATGAAACTATGCTTTTTATCTCCCACTTGTCAAAGTGAATTTTAGTATCTTCTTTGGACTCTCCTCTGTTATAAAGATTTCTTTGTACCTATAATTCCCTATAAACGTTACTACCCGTTTATGCAACTGCTTTGGCCCTTCCTTCTGTTCTTTTGAATTGTTATTTAAGTCTTGGATTGCTCTTTAACAGTTCTCAAGTATGATTCCTGCGTCCTTAATCATAGAGCACAAGCTCCTAGAGGTCAAGGAGGGTTTCTACATTTTCTTCATATGATTCTGGGTGTGGGGTAAACACTCAACATAGTTGTTGGTTTGATTTTTTTTTTAATTCAATATGTTGTGTAAGATCTAAGAATGTCAGAGACAAAATGTTCCTCCCAAAGTAAAATACATATTGGCCTATTGAGGTATAACAGAGTGAAATGGGAAATCAGATTTAACACGTTCACATTCTTGCACCAAACAACAACGAACATTTCCATAGTCTCGGGAAGTTGCCTCTGTCCCTTCCCTTTGCCCCCAGAAGCTGCCACAGATGGGATTTCTATCACCATATGTTAGTTTTGCCTATTCTAGAATTTTATATGAATGAATCCCGTGAATCCTACAGTACATTCTTTTTTTGTGTCTGCATTCTTTTTACTAAGATAATATTGGTGATACTCATCCGTGTTGTTACATGTAGCAATTTTATAGTTTTTTTGTACGGGGGAGTAGTACTCTATCACATGAATACATCACAGTTTGTTAATATATTATTTTGTGGATAGATCTCTAGGTTCCACTGACCACTACCACTAGGAGTACAGCGCTAATACTCTGTGCTTTTTGTGAACATGTTTGGATTTGTCTTTGATAAATATCTAGGAGTTGGGATGTGCTGGGCCATATGTACTAATGTAAATATATCTATAAGCAGAGTTCTAAGTAGCCTTACCTTTTACACGCAGATTGGTTCACTGCCCAAAACATGCAAGAAAGATAGAGACAAATAAAGTTTGCTGGAGAATGCATACAAATAGTAATATTTAACATTCCTGATAGCCTTAGAGGTAGATACCAGTGGCTTCATTTCCAGGTGAGAAGCCAAGGCTCAGGAGGTTGTAATTGCCCAAAGTCACACGTCCAGGCATCTAGACGACCATCCCGCGTCTGTTGAACTCCCGAGTGTGTGCCGTCAGTCCAGGATCATCCAGGATCACGTCCAGCTGGCATCATGCTAGCTAGGCTGCACAGACAGGTTTTCAGAGCTGAACGAGGCTACTATCAGTATGTTTTGTCAAGTACAGAGCTTCAGAAGTTGGTGGATGAGACGCTGTGAGTGGGTCTGCTGTCTTCATGTGAGCCTCCCCGTTCTGACGTCTCACACTTACCGTGTGCTCCTGGCCACCAACTTAGTTTACAACCCCCAAAATTCTATGCTAATCCCTACTTGACATATAAGGAGACCTGACACCAAGAGCAAACAAGCAAACAAAAAGATGGCCTGACCCTGCGTCCTGCCTCCCTGCTATGGCCTGTTGGCTTCTGAAACTCAGCGCCCCTGTGACCTCCCAGGGCTTCCTGGAGGCGTCTCCATCAGAGGGGGTTGCTTCTGCCCCTGGGTGCCCTTCTCATTTTGAACCTCCTTGTGGTCTTTGTGGCCCTGTTTTCTCACTGCGTATTTGCCATCCTATATCTGCTTTGAATTGTGAGCTCCTGACACCTGCAGATTTCAGGTGTGTGTTCAGAGCATCTCTCACGGTGCCTGCTTGAGCCTGCATGACCCAGACTCTGGAGACACTAGGTACTACATAAGGTGATGGGGATTTGTTTTGCTGATCTGGTCTGGTTTTCCTTACTTCGGTATTGTTGCTGTGAGGAAAGCTGAATCAGCCTTCATGTGCTGCAGAGAGATTCCATGACATAGATGTGTTCCAGAGAGGGGAACAGGAGGAGAGACCATCTCTGAGCCTTAAGGGGACAAAGTCAAGCTCATGCCAAGAGGACCGGGGATGCTCGCCCTGTTCTGGGTGGCCCTTGGGGAGGTCAGGGAGATGGCTGTGCAGTGTACTTCAGGAAGCAGGGGGGTCCCTGTGCTGGCCATCACCCCAGGCCTCCAGTGAGGCCTGGAGGTACCCAGCATGGCCTGTGACCAGTGACTGCCCTGGCTTGCTGCTATGAGAGACCCCAACTTGGGGGGAAAGACTGCAATGGTGTCAGTGCTCCCAAATCCTTGCATATTACCAGAATTGGGTTATTTTAAAGCAAACAAAGGAATGTGACATGTTCCCTCACCTTGAAGAGATACTAGTAGATGAACTGAGTGCCTGTACAATTTCAGGTAAGCAGGCACCTTCTCCCAGGTCACTTTCCGCACACTGAGCACACCTCTCCCATGACTCCTGCACCCCCAGCCACACCTCCACCTCGTAGAAGCAATCTTTCTTGCCCTGCTCCCGTCTCCTCCTCCGTTGGCGGGCTTTCCAGAGGGCAGTGGACATGCTCATGTGTGGTAAGCATGGAGTAACTGGAGCACAGTGTGCTCTCAGAGATTGGTGGACCAGAATTGATCTGAATGGCTTTGTGGGCTCTCCTTACTGTGTGGGGACTCCAGCTTCTACTCTGCGGGTTCCTGTTACCTTTGCCTCCTCTCAGTATGCCCCGTAACTCACAAGGGGTTACACAGATGTTGGCAAATTAGGCTAAACTTAATACTCTTCTTATGGCTCCCATGGTGGTGTAGTGGGTTTTGGTTGGCAACATTTATCAAAATTTTATATGCAGTTATCCCTGATACAACAATTCCAATTATAGGAATTTACTAGCAAATACAGCACAACAAATTTTTAAAAGTATGCAGTCAAAGAATGCTACAGTAATAAGCACATCAGAAATAATTTAAAAAGCATTTTTTCAAAATATGAATACCTACTGTGCTTCCTACAATGTGTTCCACATACAAAAATACTAAGATCAAATACTTCTATATAGCTCACTATACACCAGGCATCGTTTTAAATATCTTGCATATGTTAAGTCATTTAATTCTTAAAAAAAACCCCAGCAAAACCCTGTGAGGTAAGTAGCACTCCTGCTCTACTTGCGGGGAAAATGAGGCATAGGGTGGTTCAGGCCTTCCGTGGGCCCACAGCTCTTCAGCAGCCGCTCCTGGACCAAGCCTCCGAGTCCGGCTTGGAGCCGAGCTCTGCCTCCTGACCCGCTGACCTTACCCTTGCCGCCCGCTGACACCCACATCCTTGTTCCCAGATTGGGGAAGAAGCCCACACGCGCGAGCTGGCCCTCCCGGGCGTTTCCAACCCTCCTGAAAGATGTGCATATTCTAAATTGTTCATATACGGGAAATGCTTGAGCCTGAGGTTAAGGACTAAAGCTCACGGGGGCACGGGGCTTCGGTGGGCCAACGGAAGCTGCATTGCTGAGGCTCAGGTGGTTTCGGGGAGCAGGCGCGGGGTTGGACCCTGGAGAAGACCGGGGCCCGCGGACCTGCGCGGTGACCACGGTGCGGACGGCCTCTCGGTTCCCGGCCCTCCCCGGCTCCTCCCGCACAAACACAGGTAGGAGGCGGGACGCCCGCCCACGCGAGGACGCCGCCCCGCACCACGCCCGCGGGTTCGCGCACCCAGCCGCACCCACTGAGCGCGCGCAGGAAGGAGGCGGCGCGGGGCCCACTGCGCACGCGCGCGTCTCGGCCTCGGGGAGCAGGGTAGCAACACGGCCACGCGGAGCCGCACCTGCCAATCAGCGCGGCCCGGGGCGGGGCTTCTGGTCCAAGGCTCCCCGGCAGGCGGCGGGCGACTTCCGGCAATAAACCTCCGCTCCGCCGTCAGGTGGGGACAGAGGGCGTCTGCGCTCCGGGCGGGGACTGAGGCGGCGCGCGCTCCAGGTGGGGACGGTGACCCCCTCCCCAGCCCTCCCCGCGCCAGGTAGGGTCGGGGGCCCCGGGCGCGCCGGGTGGGGACGGAGCGGTCCTCGGCCGCACGGCGCGGCCTCCCCTCTGCCGCCGCCCGACCTCGCCGCGCCCTGGCCTCGCGCGCCGCGGGAGCTTTCCTCGGGGGCTGCGCGTCCTCCGACGGTTCCCGGAGCCCCTCCCGCCAGCGTGTCCGTCCCAGTCCCCCCCCGCGCGCCCCGAGCCCTTTTCTCCCGGGGGCATCTGCCGCCTCCGCCCTGCGGTCCCCGTCCGCGCCCCACCTGCTGCCCGACCCCGGTGCCCCGGTCCTCGGCTGCGGCTCCAGCTTCTCACTCGGTCCCCGTCCTTGGCTCCGGTGTCCTCCCCGTGCCTGGCCCTCGGTCCCCACTCCTCTAGGGCTCCAGCTCTTCCCCGTGCCTGGCCCTCGGTCCTCGTGCATGGCTCCAGCATCCTCGAGGAGCCTGCCTCCCTGCACTGGCAGCTGATGCCTGGGCTCTGCATCCTTCTCTTCACCATAAGTTCGTTTTCACCCTTCTTTCCTGGATTCCACGGCTCTCTGTGGGCCTATTCAAACTCATTTTTGAAAACTCAGGCATCTAAAGAATCCTTGCCTTTATCTGTGAAGTCCTCTTTTCTTGCCTCTTCCAAATCTGTATCCTCCAGCCCTAACCAGAAGACACGTTTTTCATTCTTTCATAAGAATTCATACTCCTCAGATTGCATTTCTCCCTCTTTATTTCCTCGTCTCTGTTTCTTTGAAGCATCTGTGACCACCTCTCAGGCCTTCTCACAGGAAATTTCTTATGGTCAGCCCTCAGTTCACTGCTTCTTGATGTTCTTTCTGGACCAAGTTCCTCCAGCTTAAAAACCATATTCACGTTTGACCCTAAGTTATTCGGAAATCTTGTAAGGATAAGAAAGCAGTAAAAGAGATCGAATGCTTATGAAATTGGGGACCATTCTTTCTTATCACAGAGCAATGAAAGTTTTCTCAGTTTATATTGAAACATAAGGAATAAGGGGAAAAGAAACTCATTTGCCACCTATTTTTGCTAAACACAAAACTATTAGTTATATTGTAACTTTCTTTTTATCTGGGTGTACCATGCATGGCATTAACTTTAGCTCTACACTTACTGCTCTTATTGTCTGGAACATGAACCTAATCATGGCTCCAGAGTACTGGTTACTCAACCTTTCCTGTCATCTAACTTAAACAGCAAAGTACACATAGCCTTTTAAAATGTATTAGACTATGTTTCCTGGCATCTTTTCCTTAGTGTTTTTATATTTAGATCAGTCATTAATTTAGACCATATCTGGTGACTTATGTAATGTAAGGTAACACTTTTTTGAAAAAAACCCCACAATTTTATGACCTTTTCTTTTCACAGGGTGCTCACAAATTGCTGTTATAAAAATATAGTGATAGAGCATGGGCCCTGGAGACTTCAGAAATGTGATTCCCAGCTCTGCCAGATGCTGTGCCTCAGTTTCTTCTATAAAATGGGAGAATTAAGGCTGTAAAAGGGGGATGGTGACATTTTCTGTCTTTCAGGGCAGTTGTGGGGGCTGAGATGGTGCAGGTAAATTGTTCAGAGGAAGCCTAACTCATACTAAGGTCTCATAAGTGTGTGCTAGGATTATCATTAGCTAAGGAGGGTTGCTTGTTGGAGGAAGACATTTCTTGGTTGGTTCTGCGTCTCTTCTCTTGGGAGTTCCCACGGGCCAGTCAACTTGGAGAAGTCCTGTGCTTCCACCTCATGCCACCTACAACACAGATTAAGGGAAGACCTGTAAGACTTAGCCCTGGATGCTCTCTGAAGTCAGTTAGAGTGAAACGTGCATGAAATTGCAATTCGTACCAGCTATTTGCAACTGAGTAGCTGCCCTTTGAGGAGTTGCTCTTCTGTGCTTGATTTTGAAGAGTAAGTTTTGCTTTTATTTTTGTATTTGAAATTTTTCAAAACAAATGTGATTTTAATTAAAACATAAAGTTACAGCAATTCAGTCTTTTAGCAGGACAGATAAATAAATTTCCATAAAAAGTGTTGGGTTGTTCATCATTCCAGAAGTGTAGTAATATTTCCGATCTGCAAATTTAGATGCCTCAGGTTGGGAGTATTTTTGAAAATTTGATACCAGGCCTTTCGAATTGCGCGTTGTCTTTTTTTCTTGCTTTTCCCTTGATGGATTTTGTTATTGTTTGTGGTAACTCTTCTTCCAGAGTCTGCCTTAGTTCATGAACTGTATAGGATTATACTTTAAAATAAAGTTTCATTGTGATGCAAAGAACATATGTCACATCTATGGAATCCACACGTCTACGCAAAACAAATCTTTTCATCTGTGTTGAAGATAAAAACCTTGGAAATTCCTGTTTTTTATTTCCATGGTCCATGGGGCTGGGCTTCATTCCTTCCAATCCATATAAATACAAACGGCACCTGAACTATCAGGCTAACCATATTCATTTCTCACAGAGGTAGTTGCAAAAGAATTGATTATATTACTTGAAACACCAAGCTCACTCTTTACAGTGAAAACTTCGCTTAAATGTTCTAGGAGTTGCTTTTGGGGCCTGAATAGAAGTGTCTTAAGTGGTGAGTGGGCATTGTGGGCATAGTGCCTACATAGACAAGGGCAATGTTTGTGCGTCATCATGTTTTAAGACAGTCTGTTAGCTGACGTGTTGGCAGGAAGTTTCTGTTGCCTGAGTTGTGCTGTCTGCCTCCATTCTCCCACTTCATCTACCGCACAGGACCTGGCAGGTTATTCTCAGAATAGCACTGCTCCTATCACTACATTGCCCCAAAACTCTTAATTATTTGGAGAATAAAGTCCAAACAGCTTTGACATACAAGTTTTCCATGACCTGGCTTCCGGTCACCTTTCCAAACTGCCTACCAACCTTCCCAAAGATTTCTCTATTTCAGCCAGCCTATTCTGTTTGTTATTCTCAAAGGTGTCACGTGTTTGTTTGCCCACCATTTCTGTGATTGGTATTTTTTTCCCCTGGTCTCTCCATTTACTTAAGATCTAACTGTGCTTTAAGGCCAAGATGATGCCCTGGTTTTTCTTCAGAGGTCCCAAATGGTCTGCTTTTTACTCTGAATTTCTTCTAGTTATTCTTTACTGCTCATTCAGTACATACATATACATTTTTTAAATCTTTTAAATATATTTATGTATATTATTCGTGAGTTTTCTTATTTGCTGTTACCTATTTTTTTCAAAAAATTTTAAAATTGTAATTAACATATAATATAATTTTGCTTTCAGAAGTAGGATTCAGTGGTTCATCACTTACATATAACACCCATTGCTCATCACAAGTGCCCTCCTTGATGCCCATCCCCCATCTAGCTCACATCCCCACCACGACCCAGCAGTTGCACTACTAGGTATTTACCCAAAGGAAACAAAAATACAGATTTGAAGGGGCACCTGCACCCTGATGTTTCTAGCAGCATTACCCATGAGAACCAAACTATAGAAACAGCCCGAATGGCCATCAACTGATGAATGGGTAAAGAAGATGTGGCTGTTGTCTTTTTAGTTCTTGGACTAGATAGTACACGTTCAGGGAAGGGACACATAGCATAATAACACGTTTGGTCTGTGTTTAACTGTCGTGGGAGTAGTCTGTATTTGGTCTGTGCAGCAGTGTTCTGCATGGTTGCCACTTTTTTTAATATAGGTTTTTCTGAATCCACCGTATATGATACCAGGAGATAATGTTGGCAACTGTCGGAGATGGTCCTCACAGACGTTCTTCTCTCGTATGTGTTTTATGAGACTAAATTACCTTTTAAGCAGCATCTTTATCATGGTTTGCACTTGCCTTCTTCGGTAGGCGCGCATACTACTGGAGACAGCTTTAGATAATGATGAACTGACCGGACGTGGTAGTAGCTCCTGCATTTTAGGGTGATTGGTAGTTTGAAACAAGTCTGTAAGATGCTACTTACAGGGGCACCTGGGTGACGCAGTCGGTGAAGCGTCTGCCTTCGGCTCAGGTCATGATCCCAGGGTCCTGGGATCGAGCCCCGCGTTGGGCTCCCTCCTCTGCGGGAGTCTGCCTCTCCCCCTCCCTCTGTCGCTGTGCTTTCTCACTTTCTTTCTCTCTGTCTCAAACATCTTAAAAGATGATACTTACAAAAATAGTGCTGAGATTTAAATAATGATTTTAAGTATCTTCTAAAATAAGAATTTGAGTGAATATGTGACTGTTAAAGATGTTCTTCCTGGAAAATCAAGTTTCATTAAGGAAGGGAGCACTTAGAGTTGACCCAGGAATACTGTTGAAGACTTAGAATTTCCTTCTAATTTTTTTGTCTCAGATTCTAAGCCAGTATAAATGTTTACTTAATAGCCTGTTTTTTTTGTTAGTTATAATAAATATAGTTGGGAGATTATATTTGAAAACTTCTTTCTCCCAGGTACTCTGTTAGGAATACTCCACATTAGTGAAATGCTCCAAGTCTACTTTGGATGTGAGATTAATATAACACATTTTTGAAACTATTTTTGGTTGAGTTATCTGCTACTTTTTTGAGGCTAAATCCAATATATACTTGTCAATTCTTACTGTGCTAGCTTGTTAATAAGTATTTCCCTCTCTGTCAATCATTCCTTTCTTAAAATACGTTCTTCTCTTGACTTCCTACTCCCTTCCTCCTACCTCTTTGGCTCTTCCTTCTCAGTTCCCTTTCTGGGCTCCTATTGATCGCTTGTGCCTCAAATGTCCTCCTCCCTCAGCGTTTTTCCCTAGGCTCTATGTGTTCTCTCTGGCATCATTGCTGTGGGTTTGGCTTCTACCTGAATGTTCATGAGTTTCCTGTTCTCCAGCCTTCCCCTTTCTCCCGAGCGATGGATCTGTATATGCATTCCTTCGTGCGGTGTTTATTGAGCTCCTTTGTGCATTCCCATTGCCCACAGATACTCCTATTTAATTGTCTGGGGTGAAGCTAAGCACTGTATTTTCTAAGAGCTTCCAAGACTAATGTTAATGCACAGCAAGGGTTGAGAACCGAGAGACAATGGAAGAGCTAGTATTTGAGGTCTTGCTCTCACCAAATTGCAAGCTTCATGAAAGTAATAATGTCTGTGTCATCATATTTAAGGTCATAATTTTTACACCTGGATTCTTACACATGGATTCCAGGATAGTGCCTATCACCATGGGTTCAGCAAATCTAACAGGCTTGTCCAAAACTGAATCAACATCTCTAGGTGCCAGAAGCTAAACCTGGCTCTTTGGTTTCCCCTCACACATCCAGCCTTTCTGGCACGTTGTGCCTGCCCCGTGGGCCTTTCCCTGGGATAGCTGAGCACATGGCAGCTGGCTCCCTTGGAGTCTGTGAGAGAGCCAGCCAGACAGCATGCAAGACGGAAGTCCTTGATTGCTCTTGAACTCTGCCTCCTGAATGCTTCTAGAATCTCTCTCCTCCAGTGCAGCCACACTTCGACCTTCTGGTGGCCAGTGTTCAGTAGCCACCGGTCCTAACTCCTCCTCCCTCCGGTGCCACCCCTGCCCTGGGCAGCTCTGGCTTCCATCCTCACAGCGTGACCCCGAGGCTTTTGTAAAGCTTGAATCTCATCAAATCCTTTACTTGCTGAAGTTCCTCTCTGGCCCTCTTGCTGCCCTCAGACAACAGTCCAGTCCTTTGACTTGATCACTTCCCATTCTCACTTCTCACCACCCCCTACGCCCAGTCTCACACCGTAAGCTTCAACCAAACTGAAGAACGTACAGTGCTCACCAGGAATATGTTTCGTGTCCCATTGCTTCTGATTTCTGGTGCAGAGTGTTTTCTGTTTGGTGTACTACTCCCTGTTCTTCCTCAGTGCCTGACTCCTGCTGGCTCTACAGGTACAAGCTGAGATGGTACCTCTGGTAAGCCTGTCCTGACATGACGCCGTATCAGGTTAGTCAGTCCACCGGCGCATATCCTGTCTTGCCGTGTTCGTATGGCCGAGGTGTTGGGTTACCATCAGTCTATCCTGAGCATTTAGTGTATATGGAGGCATTTAAATATTAAGAACTTTGGTCTTTAAAATTAAGGAATAAGTGAAAGGAAACCTGTTAATTGTACATACATTTTTTTAAAGTAAATTACTTCTGGGGCGCCTGGGTGGCTCAGCTGGTTAAGCGTCTGCCTTTGGCTCAGGTCATGATCCCAGGGTCCTGGGATCGAGCCCCACATTGGGCTCCTTGCTCGGCGGGAAGCCTGCTTCTCCCTCTCCCTCTGCGTGCCGCTCCCCTGCTCCTGCTCTCTCTCTCTCTCTGTATCAAATAAATAAGGTCTTTAAAAAAAAAATTACTGTGGTACCTGGTTGGCTCGGTCAGTTGGACAGCTGCCTTAGGCTCAGGTCGTGATCCCAGGGTCCTGGGATCAAGCCCGGCATTGGGCTCCTTGCTCGGCGGGAAGCCTGCTTCTCCCTCTCCCACTCCCCTGCTTGTGTTACCTCTCTCGCTGTCTCTCTCTCTCTCTCTGTAAATTAACTAAAAAAATAAAATCTTTAAAAAAATTACTTCTTTTATAGGAGAACTATGCCATTTTTGGGTCAGGACTGGAGATCTCCTGGATGGAGCTGGATTAAGACAGAAGATGGCTGGAAGAGATGTGAATCCTGGAGTCGGGACCTGGAAAGAGAGACTAACCCTCGTACTATCAGTCACAGCATGTAAGTTACAGCCGCACAGAGCCCCGTCCTTTGCCTGCTGCACATGTATGGTGAAAGTCCCTACAGAGCGCCATAACTTGTCATTGGCTGCGTTTGCCCATATGCAAGGCTGATGAGAAGTCACACATTATTTAGCTGAAGACTGAGCCTAGTAGATGGTCTGGAACCTTCCCATAGGTGCTACTTTCTTCTATTGAAGACATTTTATCCTGCCAGTAATCTGAGAAAAAGGGACTACGTTAACCCCATAACCTCAGGATATCAAGAATCAGTTTTGGCAGCATCTGTCTGAGACCTTGCACAAGACAAATGCGCTTTTCTCCCTCGGAAGCCTGAGCTGGTGTAGTGACTTTGCTCCGGGATGGAAGGACATTCTGTGTGGTTGCTGTGCTGAGTGTAGCCTCCTCTGCACAGCCCGAGGTGGGGTATCGCACACGGCATCTGTGTCCCGGTCAGTAGGGTAGAAGGGGAGGGGACGTGATTGCACTTGTGCACACCTCATCGGCAAGAGCACTAGATGCAGAGGAGGCTGGGGGTTTTCTGTGTCGTGTAGCCATGCATCCAGATGACAGAGACTGCACAAACTCGGAAGCACGGTGTGCTGAGTGGCAGTCTGTATCACAGGTGTGCTTGTGGGGAGATCTCAGGCCCTCTTCCTTCAAAGTGTTAAGGGTCGAGTAGGTGATTTTACTCTACGTTTTTATTTGGCATTTGCATAATTACCAACTGTATTTTTAACTGACGGACAATCTGATTTTTTTCTTTTTTTTTATCATTTTATTATAGTTTTTCATCATGATAAGTGTACATTTCAGTCTCTATCACCTGTTTCCACCATCTCCCCCCCACCTCTGGTGACCAGCAGTGTATCTCTGTTGTTAGGAGTCTTGCTGGGTTTGTCTCTCTCTCTTTTTTTATCCCCCCTTTGCTCATTTGTTTTGTTTCTTAAATTCCATGTATAAGTTAGATTTTATGGTATTTGTCTTTCTCTGACCGATTTCGCTTAGCAGTATACTTTCTAGCTCCATCTACATCACTGCAAATGGCAAGATTTCATCCTTTCTGATGGCTGAGTAATATTCCATTGTATATATGGACCACGTCTTTATCCATTCGTCTGCTGAAGGGCATTTCGTCTCCTTCCACAGTTTGGCTATTGTGGACATTGCTGCTATAAACATTGGGGTGCACATGCCCCTTCAGATCCCTACATTTGTATCTTTGGGGTAAATACCCAGTAGTGCAATGGCTGGATCGTAGGGTAGCTCTAATTTCAACTGTTTGAGGAACCTCCATACTGTTTTCCAGAGGGGTTGCACCGGCTTGCATTCCCACCAACAGTGTAGGAGGGTTCCCCTTTCTCCACATCCCCGCCAACATCTGTCGTTCCCTGACTTGTTAATTTTAGCCATTCTGACGGGTGTGAGGTGGTATCTCATTGACGTTTTGATTTGTATTTCCCTGATGCCGAGTGATGTGGAGCATCTTTTCATGTGTCTGTTGGCCGTTTGGATGTCTTCTTTGGCAAAATGTCTATTCATTCTGCCCATTTTTTTTTTTAAAGACTTATTTATTTTAGAGAACAAGCACATGAGTGTGTGTGGGGGCGGGGCAGAGGGAGAGAATCTCACATAGACTCCCTGCTGAGCACAGAGCCCAACATGGGGCTCCATCCCACAACCCTGAGATCATGATCTGAACTGAAA
Organism: Callorhinus ursinus; assembly: GCF_003265705.2. Taxonomy (NCBI): domain Eukaryota; kingdom Metazoa; phylum Chordata; class Mammalia; order Carnivora; family Otariidae; genus Callorhinus; species Callorhinus ursinus. Next base: position 438,325 of record NW_027397079.1, read on the forward strand.
CCAAGAGTCGGACACGTAACTGCACCACTCAGGTGCCCCATTCTGCTCACTTTTTAGTTGGATAATTTGTTTTTTGGGTGTTGAGTTTGATAAGTTCTTTATAGATTTTGGATACTAGCCCTTTATTTGATATGTCATTTATAAATATCTTCTCCCATCTGTAGGCTGCCTTTTAGTTTTGCTGATTATTTCCTTCTCTGTGCAGAAGCTTTTTATTTTGATGTAGTCCCAATAGTTTATTTTTGCTTCAGGCCACATGATTTTCTGACCGAAATTTGGTAGCTTTAGACTAGAGATTGGTTTTTGCAGTATTTGAAGCAAAAATTAATTTATATTTCAGATTATAATAAAGATAACATGTTATATTTATTGAACTTATATTGTGGCATTTCTCTGCCATTCTGAATTTTATTCAATATTCATGGCTGTAAATTTTATATAAGATTGGTAATTATATATGCTACTAGTCTTAGATAATGTCACATGGCTGTGAATTTTCAAAGTTACTTTTTATCTTACAGTTTTCATAACAAATTATTTAAATTTGAGCTTGGTTGAGTACATCTAGAAATGTTTGGTGTCTGCATGGACTCCTAGTGATGACTGTGAATTGTGGAGGGTCCTGCGGTCAGCACTCTAGGGCGGGTCAACAGGCTGTGGCGTGTCAGACTGAGAAAACTGTAGTGTAGGAAACCTGCCACTCCTCCTACACTAAGGAGTTTGCATGTTTGTGGGTGTTTTCCTCATGCATTTTTTCCCCTTCATCCCACACATTTTAAACATCTAAGAATTAAATGTCTTCTATATACACATAGAATTAGAGAATGCAGTCAGAGCCGTTTTCTTTGCATAACAAGCTCCATGTCCGTCTGTCTCCTTTCCCCCAGCCCCACAAACTCTCCCCTCTCCTGCTCCCCTTCAAACTGCTGTCAGAGTCCTCTGAAGTAGTGAGCTTTGCTAACAGGCGCTTCTCCACGCGCGGTGAAAGATACCCGGGTGCCCTTACGGACACAGCTATCTGACAGAAACTGTGGACCGCCCACCAGCGGGCAAAGCGAAGGCAGAATTAGGTAACACTCCTTTATGACGTCCGGTTGCCTTGAAAACCTAGTAGACTCTTTTTCCCTACTCTACCTTTTCTCTTTGGTTTTCTCCTCCTTTTTCCTCTTTCCACAAAAATACATATCCAAACCTGTGGGGAGAAGCCACAGATGACCCAGAACTGCAGCAAATGTCTGATATTTTTCTTTCCCTGGAAGAAAAAGCAATTTAATTTTGAACCTAAAATTTGATAAAGAAAATAAAATATAGATAGCCACCATTTCAGATTGCTGTATAAAATGACCTTCTCTTCCCCTGAATGTCTTTGAGAAATAACACTCCCAATTCTTTGGTTTAGGGTACGCTTTCTAAAACTAGGAAAATTGTCGTAAAAATCATTTAGGCAATCAAGATTCTAACCAACTTTGTTAATTTTTTTTTTTTTGTAATGGGCATGAAAATAGAAGACCTTTAAATATTCCCCTGTTCTCTTTTCGCCTCATTTTAGGATTAAAAGTTCGGAGGATAAAGGTAAGAAATCACACAGTTCAGCATGATCAGTTCAGGGGTAGCCAATCCATTCACACTTTGAGTCCTGATTAAGCTGCTTTTTGAAGCAACATTCATGATGTTACGGAGGTTAGTGGTGATGGAGCAAATATTAACCCCTATTTGCGTGCTCTGTTCTTCTTGTGAAAGATGTGTAGAGTTATCACGTCCCGTACTGCAGAGCACATTGTGATGTCCTGGAGTCCATCTTGCACCCCTTCTGAGGAGGTTTGGTCACGAAGCTGTGGACGCCCGATACGAGGTAGATCCTCTGGGCTACACGTTGACGAGGGGACAGCCAGTTCGGGATTCTAGCAGACGCAGACTGGTGAGGGGTGGTGAGTGTGTGTCCATCGCAGCGTCCATACGGCTGGGTGGAATCAGCCAGAGAATAGCTAACAGACTGGACAAGGAGAAGGCGGGCCCCCAAACAGACCTGGAGGTCTTGCCTTAGGGAGAACTGTACTTAGTAATAATGTGGCTCGATCTCTCCGTCAAGGCGTGGTTGGCACACAGTTTTATTTCTGATGACAGATCTTGTATGATTTTTGGAAAGGGAAGGCATTGAAGAAGAGCATGTGGATACTGCGTGTCTTCGAGAATTCATAGCCTTCCCCATCAGATTGCGCTGTTGTTAGTAACTCGAGGCTCGGAGGAGGCCGTAGATGGAAGGCACTCCTCGTCCTGGGAGGCTGAAGTGTCATAGAGGGGGTGTGCTCAGCTCTGCCTTAACGGTGACATTTCTAGGGTTTTCTCCCTTTGAGTTTATGAAACCTTTTCATTGCATTATTTTTATTGACCTCTCCTTAACCATTGTTTCCAATCCAAGTTTGAGTCTTTTTTTAAAGATTTGTGTATTTGAGAGAGAGCACAAGCAGAGGCAGAGGGAGAGGGAGAAGCAGACTCTGTGCTGAGCGCAGAGCCTGATGTGGGGCTTGAACTCACAACGCTGAGATCATGACCTGAGCTGAAATCAAGAGTTGGATGCTGTTCTGACTCTGGCCCCCAGGCGCCCCCCACGTTTGAGTATTTTAAGGCTAATTTGGTCATTTGGTTCTCAGTGGGTGGAGCAATGGAAGGCATTGTAAATTCGGGGCTCCGCAGAAAGTATCGTCAACTCTAATAGTTCCCAGGATATCCGAAGGTAGTTGAGTTCTGTAAAAGCATTTTTAAGTGGTGGGTCTCCCCAAGGAAAAAGGAAAGAGGCTGTATTTTTGGTTCCCTTACGAGAATGCAGAATGGGTCTCTGATCATGATGGAGAGGGCTTGTGAGGTCGTCTGGCCCTTGGAGTAGGAGCTGCTCTCAGCCACAGCGCCTGGGTGAGGAGACGCTCCCGTGCCCCTTTCTGTAGTCAGAGAAGCACCCCCGTCATTTCGGTGTTTTTCCCTGAGGATCTTTATTGGGACAGCCTTCCTTAGGTTGTTTCTTCAGTGGCTGGAAAGAAAAACGTAAACATAAGTGAGCTTCAGCGTCCGCCTCAGCGATGAGTGTTTCAGGCAGTATTTGTTGGTCCTGCTTTTCTGAGCAGTGATTTCATGTGGGTTGTGAATGCCTGTCCCTGACTTTGTTTTCATATTGCATTTTCTGTCAGTTACAAAGCAAGGACAGTACAGTCCTGTCGTATGCAGTGTGAAAAGCCACAGTCTTTTCTGTGGCCCTCGCCCTCTTCTGCGTAGGTGACCAGCCGCGGCGCTGCTGTGTTTTGTCTGGATGTCCGAGGGCATCGCCGACGTTTTCTGCAGCCGACACTGCTTCTCACCCAGTATGGTTTCAGTATCTGTCCGGACACTCACGCAGCCTGGCCACTCAGGGCGGGACCCCTCCTTCCCGGGCCTTCTTCTCTTCTCCCCTGGAGGCCCGTCCCCACAGTCCAAAGCCGTGAATGTCGGCACCCCGGTCTTGAAACAGTGATTTCTACTGACCTGTTTTCCTGCCCTGCCCACGCTCTCCCCTCGTGTCTCTTTGTCCAGCTTATATTCCGTGACCCATTGTTTCAGGGATGCTCTTGCCAGTACCCTAAACTTCCATTCTTTTTTTTAAATTTTAAATAGACCCCCTTAGCAAATGCTTACCCCTAAATGAACCAACAGTGAGCAGCTAGGCAGGGGAAGAGGGAGAGTTCCCCCCAGGGTGCACATGAGGCCACTGTGAATTCACTTCTCCCGCCCTCCCCCTCATCAGCTCACTCAGTCCCTTTCTCGCGCCCTAGTTTCTTGAGCTGCTCATCTCCTCGTTCTTCCACTGACTCGGGAGACTCGTGCTCACTGACCTTCTGCTCTGTGCTTGATGGGCCGCCAGCACCGTGCAACCGCTCCAGCCTGGTGAGGGCTCCCGCAGAGCTCCTTCCTTCTCCTCTGACTTCTGAGTCTCCTGGGGGCAACCAGAGCTCGTGCTGCCCCGGGGAATCTGAAGACAACACGCTTGTTCTCAGAATCCTGAAGCTCTGCTCCTTTTATACAGCACACTTCGGGTGTTGGGAGTCAGAGACTTGGTAGATTTTTATTAACTCCCCCATTGCCAACAGAGCCGTGTTAGCCCTCCTAGCCCCAGCGCGCCTACACCGTGGCCAGACACCTGGCCAGACACCTCACCGTGAGGGCGGGGAGTGACTTGCCTGCAGGCAAGAAGGACGCCGCTGCTGTCGCGTCCCCTCCAGAAAGAGCTGCTTGGGAGCAGTGCGCCTGAGTCTACCTCTGCCCCTTGGGTGCATGGACGGATCCCTCCATGAGCCAGACCCGAGAGGTGCCAGGTTCTTATTTCACGTGCTGTTGTACCTGCTCAGCACACAAGGTGTTCTCTGTGCGGAATGCAGCAGAACATGGAAACCCAAAACCCAAGCCCCAACAGAACTTTCATTTTGGTGTGACAGACAGAAGGTGGACAAAATGAGTGTAGCGTGTGGTTCCTTCCACATAACGAGTGCTGCGAGGGGGAAGAGCCGGTGTGGGAGGCAAGAACGTAAGGGGGAGGAGGGGGTACATGGAAATGTGGATGGGGGGGCTCCCTGAGGAAGGGGTCTGTTGAGAGGAGGCTCCCGGGGGGCAGCAGGACACCAGATGCTGGAGTGAGCCAGGGCCAGTCACGAGGACACTCTTCCTGTGCTGTGGGGACGTGGGCTTCTCCCCAAGGGAGGTGGCAGTCACAGGTGCTCCACAGAGGGGAACTTAGTTCAGGTCAGGCTTTCACAGGCTCCTTCTACCCACCGTGTTAGAAATGGGCTGCAGGGAAGCAAGGGCAGAGCAGAGACTCACGGTAAATCCCCGGGGCGTGGGGAGGATGGAGGTGTTGGGGGAGGTGACAAGGTGTAGGTTCTGGGGGAGGTGATCCCTGCGAGAGAGGTGGTCGTAGCGTGGGGAGGATGGAGGTGTTGGGGGAGGTGACAAGGTGCAGGTTCTGGGTGTGTGTGTTGCAGCCAGCACTCCCAGGGCTGGCTGAGAGGTTGAGCAGTGTGTGTGCTGGCAGGGAGGAGGCAAGCAGGGAGCATTGGGGAATGGGGTTCTCTTGTTCCCATGTGCACAAGACTCTGTAGAGTCGGTGCCCAGGGCTTGGGTTCCCAGGGTGCAGGGTGGGCGCATCTTGCATGTTCCAACGAGGTGGTCTCTGTGCATGCTCCTGCTATCAACGTGTGTTCATGGGACTGTGCGCATCACCCTTTCTTGCTGCTGCTCATTTCCTGGAAGTAGTTCTGCGTCAGTGTGTGTGGACTTAACTCGTTTTTCATTGATCTAGATCAGTAACTTCCTTATCCGCGTCTCACTGATCGGATTTTACTTCCTGTGTTCCAGTTCCATACACTGACATACAACATTAGAGAAGTCTCGGGCGTGCAGCGTGATGATTGGATATTTGTCTGTGGTTTGAAATGACCACCACAGTCTAGGGAGCATGTAGCTTGTGATGGGGACTTCTGGGGTTTTCTCTGTCAGCAGCGTGCAAATGTGCAGTGTGGTACCCTTAACTCTAGTCGCCGCGCCGGACCTCATGTTCTCCAGGACTTACTTATCTTAGAACTAGAAGTTGGTGACTTCTGACCCCGGTGCTCATTTTGCACATTCCCCACCTACCGGCCGGCGACCAACACCACCAGTCTCTGCTCCACTATCTGTGAGCCTCACTTGTCCACATGTAAGTGAGATGATCTGGTGTCTGTCCTTGTGTGTCTGACTGACTTCACTCAGCACAGTGCTCTAAAGGTGCACCTGTGTTGTCGAAAGTTCCAAGACTTCATGATGTTTTATGGCTGAATAATATTCTGTTGTATATACTTATGCCCCACCTTCTTTATCCGTGTGTCCATCGATGGACACTTGGGTTGTTTCCATGGCCTTGTTACTGTGAATAATGCAGCAGTGAACACAGGGGTGCAGACGTAATTTCGAGTTAGTGTTTTCATCTTATCCAGATAAATACCCCGAAGTGGGATTGCCTCGCATGATAGTTCTATTTTTAACATCCTGAGGCACCTATGTACTGTTTTCCAGAGTGGCTGCACCAGCTTGCATTCCCACCAACAGTGTAGGAAGAGGGATCCCTTTTCTCTGCATCCTTGCCAACACCTGTTGTTTCCTGTGTTGTTGATTTTAGCCATTCTGACACATGCGAGGGGGTATCTCATTGTATTTTTAAAAATTTTTAAAATTGTTTTTGATACACATTTAAAAAATTTTTTTATTGTTATGTTAATCACCATACATTACATCATTAGTTTTTAATGTAGTGTTCCATGATTCATTGTTTGTGCATAACACTCAGTGCTCCACGTAGAACGTGCCCTCTTTAATACCCATCACCAGGCTAACCCATACCCCCACCCCCTCCCCTCTAGAACCCTCAGTTTGTTTTTCAGAGTCCATCCTCTCTCTTGGTTCATCTCCCCCTCCGACTTACTCCCCTTCATTCTTACTCTCCTGCTATCTTCTTCTTCTTCTTCTTCTTTTCTTAACATATATTGCATTATTTGTTTCAGAAGTACAGATCTGTGATTCAACAGTCTTGCACAATTCACAGCGCTCACCATAGCACATACCTTCCCCAGTGGCTATCACCCAGCCACCCCATCCTTCCCACCACCCACCACTCCAGCAACCCTCAGTTTGTTTCCTGAGATTAAGAATTCCTCATATCAGTGAGGTCATATGATACATGTCTTTCTCTGATTGACTTATTTCACTCAGCATAACACCCTCCAGTTCCATCCATGTCGTTGCAAATGGCAAGATCTCATTCCTTTTGATGGCTGCATAATATTCCATTGTGTATATATACCACATCTTCTTTATCCATTCATCTGTCGATGGACATCTTGGCTCCTTCCACGGTTTGGCTATTGTGGATATTGCTGCTATAAACATTGGGGTGCACGTACCCCTTCGGATCCCTACATTTGTATCTTTGTGGTAAATACCCAGTAGTGCAATTGCTGGGTCGTATGGTAGCTCTATTTTCAACTTTTTGAGGAACCTCCATACTGTTTTCCAGAGGGGTTGCACCAGCTTCCATTCCCAACAACAGGGTAGGAGGGTTCCTGTTTCTCCACATCCCCGCCAACATCTGTCGTTTCCTGACTTGTTAATTTTAGCCATTCTGACTGGTGTGAGGTGGTATCTCATGGAGGTTTTGATTTGGATTTCCCTGATGCCGAGCGATGTGGAGCACTTTTTCATGTGTCTGTTGGCCATTTGGATGTCTTCTTTGGAAAAATGTCTGTTCATGTCTTCTGCCCATTTCTTGATTGGATTATTTGTTTTTTGGGTGTTGAGCTTGATAAGTTCTTTATAGATTTTGGATACTAGCCCTTTATGTGATATGTCATTTGCAAATATTTTCTCCCATTCTGTCGGTTGTCTTTTGGTTTTGTGGACTGTTTCTTTTGCTGTGCAAAAGCTTTTTATCTTGATGAAATACCAAGAGTTCATTTTTGCCCTTGCTTCCCTTGCCTTTGGCGATGTTTCTAGGAAGAAGTTGTTCCGCCTGAGGTCAAAGAGGTTGCTGCCTGTGTTCTCCTTTAGGATTTTGATGGACTCCCGTCTCACGTTTAGGTCTTTCAACCATTTGGAGTCTATTTTTGTGTGTGGTTTAAGGAAATGGTCCAGTTTCATTCTTCTGCATGTGGCTGTCCAATTTTCCCAACACCATTTGTGGAAGAGACTCTCTTTATTCCATTGGACATTCTTTCCTGCTTTGTCAAAGATAAGTTGACCATAGAGTTGAGGGTCCATTTCTGGGCTCTCGATTCTGTTCCATTGATCTATGTGTCTGTTTCTGTGCCAGTACCATACTGTCTTGATGATGACAGCTTTGTAATAGAGCTGGAAGTCTGGAATTGTGATGCCGCCAGCTTTGCTTTTCTTTTTCAATATTCCTCTGGCTATTCGGGGTCTCTCCTGGTTCCATACAAATTTTAGGATTAATTTGTTCCATTTCTTTGAAAAAAGTGGATGGTATTTTGATGGGGATTGCATTGAATGTGTAGATTGCTCTAGGTAGCATTGACATCTTCACAAAGTTTGTTTTTCCAGTCCATGAGCATGGAACGTTTTTCCATTTCTTTGTGTCTTCTTCAATTTCTTTCATGAGTATTTTATAGTTTTCTGAGTACAGATCCTTTGCCTCTTTGGTTAAATTTATTGCTAGGTATCTTATGGTTTTGGGTGCAATTGTGAATGGGATCGACTCCTTGATTTGTCTCTCTTCTGTCTTGTTGTTGGTGTATAGGAATGCCACTGATTTCTGTGCATTGATTTTATAGCCTGCTACTTGACTGAATTCCTGTATGAGTTCTAGCAGTTTTGGGGCGAGTCTTTTGGGTTTTCGACATACAGTATCATATCATCTGCAAAGAGTGAGAGTTTGACTTCCTCTTTGCCGATTTGGATGCCTTTGATTTCTTTTTGTTGTCTGATTGCTGTGGCTAGGACTTCTAATACTATGTTGAATAGCAGTGGTGATAGTGGACATCCCTGCTGCGTTCCTGACCTTAGGGAGAGCTTTTCCCCATTGCGAATGATATTTGCTGTAGGATTTTCATAGATGGCTTTTATGATATTGAGGTATGTACCCTCTATCCCTATACTCTGAAGAGTTTTGATCAGGAAAGGATGCTGTACTTTGTCAAAAGCTTTTTCTGCATCTAATGAGAGGACCATATGATTCTTGTTCTTTCTTTTGTTAATGTATTGTATCACGTTGATTGATTTGCGGATGTTGAACCAACCTTGCAGCCCAGGGATAAATGCCACTTGGTCATGGTGAATAATCCTTTTAATGTACTGTTGGATCCTATTGGCTAGTATTTTGGTGAGAATTTTTGCAACCATGTTCATCAAGGATATTGGTCTGTAATTCTCCTTTTAGATGGGGTCTTTGTCTGGTTTGGGGATCAAGGTAACGCTGGCTTCATAAAATGAGTTTGGAAGTTGTCCTTCCATTTCTATTTTTTGGAACAGTTTCAGGAGAATAGGTATTAATTCTTCTTTAAGTGTCTGATAGAATTCCCCTGGGAAGCCATCTGGCCCTGGGCTTTTGTTTGTTGGGAGTTTTTTGATGACTGCTTCAATTTCCTTAGTGGTTATAGGTCTGTCAGGTTTTCTATTTCTTCCTGGTTCAGTTTTGGTAGTTGATACATCTCTAGGAATGCACCCATTTCTTCCAGGTTATCTAATTTGCTGGCATAGAGTTGCTCAGAATATGTTCTTATAATTACTTGTATTTCCATGGTGTTGGTTGTGAGCTCTCCTCTTTCATTCATGATTTTGTTGATTTGGGTCATTTCTTTTTTCTTTTTGATAAGTCTGGCCAGGGGTTTATCAATCTTGTTAATTCTTTCAAAGAACCAACTCCTAGTTTCGTTGATCTGTTCTAGTGTTCTTTTGGTTTCTATTTCATTGATTTCTGCTCTGATCTTTATTATTTCTCTTCTTCTGCTGGGTTTAGGCTTTATTTGCTCTTCTTTCTCTAGCTCCTTTAGGTGTAGGGTTAGGTTGTGTATTTGAGACCTTTCTTGTTTCTTGAGAAAGGCTTGTATTGCTGTATACTTTCCTCTTAGGACTGTCTTTGCTGTATCCCAAAGATTTTGAACAGTTGTATTTTCATTTTCATTGGTTTCCACTAATTTTTTTTAATTCTTCTTTAATTTCCTGGTTGACCCATTCATTCTTTAGTAGGATGCTCTTTAGCCTCCATGTATTTGAGTTCTTTCTGACTTCCCTCTTGTGATTGAGTTCTAGTTTCAAAGCATTGTGTTCTGAAAATATGCAGGGAGGAATCCCAATCTTTTGGTATTGGTTGAGACCTGATCTGTGACCTAGGATGTGATCAGTTCTGGAGAGTGTTCCATGGGCACTAGAGAAGAATGTGTATTCCATTGCTTTGGGATGGAATGTTCTGAATATGTCTGTGAAGTCCATTTGGTCCAGTGTGTCATTTAAAGTCTTTATTTCCTTGTTGATCTTTTGCTTAGATGATCTGTCCATTTCTTTCAGGGGGGTGTTAAAGTCCCCCACTTTTGTTTTGTTGTCAATGTGTTTCTTTGCCTTTGTTATTAATTGCCTTATATAATTGGCTGCTCCCATGTTAGGGGCATAGATATTTACAATTGTTAAATCTTCTTGTTGGATAGACCCTTTAAGTAGGATATAGTGTCCTTCTTCATCTCTTATTACAGTCTTTGTTTTAAAATCTAGTTTGTCTGATATAAGGATTGCCACCCCAGCTTTCTTTTGGTGTCCTTAGCATGGTAAATGTTTTTCCACCCCCTCACTTTCAATCTGGGGGTGTCTTTGGGTCTAAAATGAGTCTCTTGCAGACAGCATATTGATGGGTCTTGGTTTTTAATCCAATCTGATAGCCTGTGTCTTTTGATTGGGGCATTGAGCCCATTTACATTCAGGGTAACTATTGAAAGGTATGAATTTAGTCCCATTGTATTGCCTGTAAGGTGACTGTGACTGTATGTTCTCTGTGTTCCTTTCTGATCTATGCTGCTTTTAGGCTCTCTCTTTGCTTAGAGAATCCCTTTCAATATTTCTTGTAGGGCTGGTTTCGTGTTTGCAAGTTCCTTTAGTTTTTGTGTGTCCTGGAAGCTTTTTATTTCTCCTCCTATTTTCAATGACAGCCTAGCTGGATATAGTATTCTTGGCTGCATATTTTTCTCGTTTAGTGCTGTGAAGATCTCATGCCAGTCCTTTCTGGCCTGCCAGGTCTCTGTGCATAGGTCTGTTGCCAATCCAATGTTTCTACCATTGTAGGTTACATATCTGTTCTCCCAAGCTGCTTTCAAGATTTTCTCTTTGTCTCTGAGACTCGTAAGTTTTACTATTAGATGTTGGGGTGTTGACCTATTTTTATTGATTTTGAGAGGGGTTCTCTTTGCCTCCTGGATTTTGATGCCTGTTTCCTTCCCCACATTAGGGAAGTTCTCTGCTATAATTTGCTCCAATATACCTTCTGCTCCTCTCTCCCTTTCTTCTTCTTCTGGGATCCCAATTATTCTAATGTTGTGTCATCTTATGGTATCGCTTATATCTCGAATTCTGCCCTCGTGATCCAGTAGTTGTTTATCTCTCTTTTTCTCAGCTTCTTTATTTTCCATCATTTGGTCTTCTATATTGCTGATTCTCTCTTCTGCCTCATTTATCCTAGCAGTTAGTGCCCCCATTTTTTATTGCACCTCATTAATAGCCTTTTTGATTTCGACTTCGTTAGATTTTAGTTCTTTTATTTCTCCAGAAAGGGTTTCTCTAATAACTTCCACGCTTTTTTCAAGCCCAGCTAATATCCTTAAAGTCATGATTCTGAACTCTAGGTCCGACATCGTACTAATGTCCGTATCGAGTAGGTCCCTGGCAGATGGTACTACCTCTTGTTCTTTTTGCTGAGGTGATTTTCTTCGTCTTGTCATTTTGTCCAGAGGAGAATAGATGAATGAGAGAACAAAATGCTAACAGGTTAAAAACGTCCCCAGCAAATATACTGTATACAAATCAGAAAAGACCTGAAACCAGGGGAAAAGAAAGGGAAAGAAAGAAAAAAGAAAGAAAAAAAAAGAAAAAGATAAAAACAAAAACAAAACAAAACAAAAAAAACAGAATATGATCAAATATGATCAGGCTAGTGCATAGATCAGTGCCACACACTAGATTCTGGGCGTATTTTGGTCTGTTAGAAGAAAGTGCCTCCTAAAATTTTAAAGAAAGAAAGACTTATATATGTACAAAATAAGGGTTGATACAATGCAGGGATGGAAGATGATTGTAAAGATGAACATTATAAAAGGTTTTATAAACGGAATTGGTAAGATAAGAAGTTGTTTGAAAGAAGGAAGAAGAAGATTTAAAAAAAAAGGAAAAAAAAAGGGAGAGACTGTGATCAGGCAGGAGACTAGAACAAAGCCATACACTAGTGATTTAGGGTATATTTTGATGTGTTAGAAGAAACTGTACCTCAAAATTTTAAAGAGAGAACAACTTATATATAT
>NW_027397079.1:450789-492264 GCF_003265705.2 Callorhinus ursinus
CCGGTTTTGTGCTCCGCGGCTCTAGCACTTGCCAGAAGCGGCCGGCGGAGGCCCCTCCCCCGCCGTCTATCCTCCCGAATATTGCCTCGGATTCACTTCTCCGCACGTCCTACCTTCCAGAAAGTGGTTGCTTTTCTGTTCAGAGAGTTGTTGCTATTCTTTTCTTTGATCTCCTGTTGAGTTCGTAGGTGTTCAGAATGGTTTGATCCCTATCCAGCTGAATTCCTGGGACCAGACAAAATCCAGGTCTCCTACTTCTCCGCCATCTTGCCACTCCCCTTTATATACATTTTTGATCATTTGATCGCCTTTTCATATACTTGCTGGCCATTTGTATGTCTCCTCTGGAAAAACGTCTGTTCAGATCCTCTGCCCATTTTTAAATTGGACTTTTTTTTTTTTAACTTTTGAGTTTAAAGTTTTTATTATTTATTTATTTATTTAAAGTTCTTTATGTATTTTGGATATTAATTGTATATCAGGTATATGATTTGCAAATATTTTCTCCCATTCACTAGGTTGCCTTTTCATGTTGTGAATGGTTTCCTTTTCTGTCCGGAAGCTCTTTAGTTTGATGTGTCCCGCTTGTTTTTTTTGCTTTTGGTGTCAGATTAAAATAAATCATTCCTAAAACCGATGAATGTCAAAGAGCTAACCCCCTGTGTTTCCGTCCAGGAGTTTATGGTTTCAGGTCTTTCGTTGTTTCGACCTAATTTGGTGGGTGTGTGAGGTAGTGGTCCTATATCATTCTTCTGCATGAAGCTGTCCAGTTTTCCCAGCACCGTTAATTAAAGATTAGCCTGTCCTTTCGCCATTCTTGGCTCAATTGACCACATACGTGAGGGTTTATTTCTGCGTGCTCTAGTCTGTTCCATGATTTCTGTGTCTGTTTTTGTGCCAGTACTGTACTGTTTTGATGATTACAGCTTTGTGATATAGTTTGAAATCAGGGAGCATGATGCCTCCAGCTTTGTTCCCCTTTCTCAAGATTGCTTTGGCAATTCACAGTCTCTTGTGGTTCCATACACACATTAGGATTGTTCTATTTCTGTGAAATATGCCTTTGGAATTTTGATAGGGATGGTACTGAGTTTGTAGATTGCTTTGGGTGAGTCTAGCCAAAGGTTTGTCAATTTTATGTTTTGAAAAAAAATCTCTTAGTCTCATTGATCTTTTCTGTGTCTTTTTATTTTGCATTTCACTTATAACTGCCCTGAAATTTGGTACTTACTTTCTCCTGCTAACTTTCATTTGTTCTTTTTTAGTTCCTTGAGATGTGAAGTTGGTTTGAGATTTTTCTAGTTTCTCCACGTAGGCGTTTGTCACTCTGAAATTCCCTTGCAGAACTGCTGTATGTGTTGCTGTGTTGTTTTCCATTTTCATTTGTCTCAAGGTAAGTTTTCTTCTCTTTTGTTTTCTTGTTAGACCCATTGGTTGTGCAATAACCAGTTGTTGTACCTCTACACATCTGTTAATTTTCAGTTTTCTTCTTATTGCTTTCTAGTTTCATACAATTGTGGTCAGAAAACATGTTTGATATCATTTCCATCTTCTTAAATTTAGTAAGATTTGTTTTGTGGTCCAACATGTGATCTATGCTGGAGAACGCTCTATGTGCATTGAAGTAGAATGTGTGTTCAGTTGCTTTTGGAGGGAATGTTCTGTGTGTACCTGTTAAGTCCCATCTGGTTTCATGTGTCCTTTAAGGCTATTGTTTCCTTATTGATTTTCTGTGAAGATTATCTATCCATTGATGAAATGAGGGTATTACATCCTCTATGATTATTAGATCTGTTAATATTTTCTTTATTTAGGTACTTCTATGTTGGATGCAGAGATACTTACAGATGTTGTATCTTCTTGTTGGAGTGTGTCTATTATTGTAGTCTTTGTCTTAAAGTCTGTTTTACGAGGTGTATATCGCTACCCCAGTTTTTTCTTTTGATTTCCATTTGCATGAACTATCTTCTTCCATCCCTTCATTTTCAGTCTGTGTGTGTCCTTCCATCTGAAGTGAGTCTGTTGTAGGCAACACGCACATGGGTCTTGTTCTTTTATCCATTTGGATATCCATATCCACTCTATGTCTTGTGATAGCAGAAGTTAGTCCTTCCTCATTTAAAGTCATTATTGATAGGTATGTACTTACTGCCATTTTGTTAATTTCTGGTTGTTTTGTAGTTTCCTTGTTTCTTTCTTCTCTGGGTCTTTTCCTTTGTGATTTGATGATTTTCTGTGGTGGTATGCTTCCATTGCTCCCTCGTAATCTTTTGTGTTTCCACAATAGGTTTTTGTTTTGTGGTTACTACAAGGCTCACATAAAACAACTTATATTTATAACAGTCTATTTTAATGTGATAACAACTTAAGTTGGAAGACATTCTAAGGCTTTATATTTTACCTCTGTTATGTTTTTGATATCACAATTTACATTTTTTAATCTTGTGTATCTATTAAGAAATAATTATACTTATTTTTACTATTTTTGTTTTAAGTCTTTATATTAGCTTTTTTGGTAATTAACCAAGCACTTTTACAATATTAGAGTATTCTGGATTTTAGTATATATTTACCTTTACCAGTGAGATTCATGTTTTCGTATTTTTCTTATTATTATTTTCTTTTATTCTTATTTTATATCTTATATCTTATCTTTATATCTTATTTTCTATTATTCTTGTTTTTGTATTTTTTGTATTTTTCTTATTACTAAACAATGCCCTCTCATGTCAGCTTGAAGAAGTCCTTTGAACACTTCTTGTAAGGCTAGTCTAGTGGCAATTAAATACTTTAAATTTTGCTCGTCTATGAAACTCTTTCTCCTCAGTTCTGCAGGACAACTTTGCTGGGTAGAGGAATCTCGGCCGCTTTTCTCTTTCAGCACTGTGAATACATCATGGCACTCCCTCTGGCCTGCACAGTTTCTACTGAAAGATCTGCAGGTAGTCTTAGAGGGTTTTCTTGTATACAACAAATGGTTTTTCTCGTGCTGCTTAACTTTGACAATTGAGTTAGAGTGTGTCTTGGTGTGGATCCCTTTGGATTCATCTTACGGGAACTCTCTGAGCTTCCGGGTCTGGATGTCTGTTTCTGTCCCCAGGGTAAGGGGGTTTTCAGCCATTGTTTCTTCAAATAAGTTTTTTCTCCCCCCTTTTCTCTGTGTTCTCCTTCTGGGGTGCCTGTAATGAGAATGTTGGTCCACTTGGTGGTGTTCATAATTCCCTTAAGCTCTCTTAATTTTTTTTCATTCTTTTTCCCTTTGGCTTCTCTGATTGGGTGAGTTCCACTGCCCACTGACCCTCTGTCCTGCTTTCTCCGTGAGTCTGCTGTGGCGCCCCTCCTGCTGTAGTCTTCAGCTCTGGGACTCCTAGTACTTCCGTACATTTTCTGTCTCTCTGTTCAGCCGTTCTTCCTGTGAGCTCAGGGAACACCTGTAGGACCATTATTTTGAACTCTGTATTAGGTATTGAATGCTTTATCAGGTAAGTTACTTATCTTTGTTTCACTAAGGTTTTTTTTCCTCAGGTTTTATCTTTTTTTGTTTCATGCATACAACTCTGTTTCTTCATTTTACTTGACTCTCCGTGTGGGTTTTTATGCATTAGAGGAAACCGTCAGCTCTCCCAGGCTTAATGGGTTGGGCTCGTCTAGGAGATGCAACTTCATAGTCAACCCTGCCCTCAGTCTTGGTTACCTTGCAGATCTTTGTGACTGTCCAGGCAGCCTCTTGATTCTTACCAGCTACCAGTTGTTGAGAGTGTGCCGAAACCAGTCATTGCTCCAGGGGGGCGGATCTCAAGCAGCATCTCCCTTCAGGCCGATGGGCAGCCAGACCCGTGGGCATCCATTTTTAAAGCATGTGAATGTATATGGTGCTGAGAGACCCCAACTCAAGCCCTGCTGGCTACCAGAGCCAGGAGATCTGGCGGTGTCCCCTGTGCGCCAGCCACAGAAAGCATCCTGCTGGATGAGTGGACAATCTCCTTTCCAGGTGAGGCAGGAGAGCACAGAGATGTTCCCTCCAGCCCCTCTCTCCATAGGGCGTGTCAGTTGGCGCCGAGGTGTGTGTTAGATTGTAGGCCTACCCCACCCAGGCCAGTGCCTTATAAAGCTCAGAAAAGCCTCGTTCCCACAAAGTCTGTGCTGGGCCGCAGGGTGGGAGAGTCTGCACAGAGAGAGCCATTTCTCACTGTACTCGGCCTTGTGTCCGTGGCTTTCCGAGGTAGACATTTTGAGGGCTTGTCTCAGATGCAGGCTGTAAATGTCAGGGTTCCCCAGGCAGGTTCAAATCCTCTGCTCCTCAGGGACAAGCTTGTGGTTGTGATTTGCTCCCAATTGTGTGTTGCTGTGCTGGGTTAGGGTTTATAGCAAGATTGGGTCTCAGCCTCTCCCACCTGCTCCTGTGGAGGTTTTTCTCGTTCACTCAATGTGTAAGAGTTGCTCAGCCTTTTTTCTACCCCTGAGGAAATTGTTCCATAGGCCAGAGAGCCTTGATATGTGCAGGGGAGGCCTTGAGTTCAGGATCCTCCTGTGTTGCCACCTTGAGCCAGAGCAGAGGCAGTTTTCACGAGGTTTTACAATGTGTTTCAGAACCAGTGGGACGAGTCGCTTCCCCTGGCTGCTTCTCAGGTGCACTTTATAATTAACATCCCTGCCTTCTAAGAAAAAAATCCAATTTCTTATTGGTGTCTACCAAATTTATGTATTTAAAAAACTATCAGTTTTATTTCTTCTAACTAATTTATAAAGCGTTTTATAACATAGTCCTTTACAGGTCTTAAAATTTTCTGTTTGCATTGATAATTTTCTTCTTGTCATTGTGAATTTAAATATTTGTACTTTTATTTTTCTGATAAGCTATCTTGTGGTTTATCTTGCTGATTGTTTTCTGCAGAGAACTAGCTTTGGATTTTTTAGTGCTACCTTTTTTCTAGTTATCGGTATTTGCTTTTATCTTTAGTAATTTTTCTAGCTTTTTAAATTGTATGTCTAAGTTATTTACTTCTGTTAGGTTTTTATCTATATTTATATATTTAAACTACATGTACCTGATGCTGTGATTTTCTGTGACAGTTGTTTTTCTGGGGTCGCATGAATTCTGATGTATGTTTCCCGTCTTCTCAGAGGTGTGCTTCTCATATTTGGTATTTGTGTCTGATTTTGCTTGGTGAGCCCATCCCTAGCTCTTTTCCTTCTGAAAGCCGAGCCGGGCCCCCTGCACTTCCTGCTCCGTCTGGCTTCAGTTCCCAGTGTTCCAGACGTCATCGGATCTGTACCCTTGTGCCCGTGAATAGTCTCTCGTACATACGTGTGAAGAGCCTGTCATCTTGCGTTTTGCTCGCCTTCACTGCTTCA
Source organism: Callorhinus ursinus (assembly GCF_003265705.2). Classification (NCBI taxonomy): domain Eukaryota; kingdom Metazoa; phylum Chordata; class Mammalia; order Carnivora; family Otariidae; genus Callorhinus; species Callorhinus ursinus. Next base: position 456,145 of record NW_027397079.1, read on the forward strand.
GTACTTAGGACATCGTTTCCCCTTATTTTCACCTTGATAGTGAAAATCTTTGTATCGTACTTCCTTCCTTCCGTTTGGTTCCTGACTGTCGGCCCCATACAGTAAATAATGCGGTTTGCTGCTGATCTCACGCCCCATCCCTGCACCACACTGTTAGTGGTTGTTCTCTGTGGACATTGTCACATGACATGACACGCCGTGCTGCGCCGCATAATCCTACAAATAAATACATGTTATTTGCTGGATAGCCATTTGTCTCTACCTGTCTCGTTCCATTTGTCTCCAGCATTCTGCTCCAGCGTGGATTCTATAATGGATTCCTTACTAAGCTCCTGGTCTCGCCGCTTCCTGTGTTGGTGCACGTTCATAAATTTTGTCATGGGCTTTACCCTATATGTCCATTTACCTAGATGATATATCTGCGGCTCACTTGAATTCCTTGACTTTGTCTCCTGAGCCTGTTCCTGGCCTGTGATCCCTGGTACACCACTGCTGTGGGGTCTGCTTCTTCATTACAGGTCAGGGCCTGCGTCGTGACCTGAGGTGGGGGGACTTGATAGGGTGGGTGGCTGTGTGAGGATCACGGCTGGTGCTGGGAGTCTGTCGGCGGTGGTCTGCTCTGTGTGTGCAGGGCGTCAGTGAGGGCCAGGGTGCACTGGCCCGCCCTGCGTTTACGCTTCCTGTTCACAGATGTCGCAGCCGCTGGAGTTGGAGTACCCACCAGCCCATCTCTGGGAAGACTCCATCCGGAACCTCTGCAAGTCCACATTTTCCTTCACTAAACCACGTGATGTGTGGGGCCCAGTGCGTCTCCTTGCTGGGTGAACCGTGGGGCTGCATGGCAACCACCCGCCGGACGCCCCCTTCCCATAACACGTCTGCGTCAAAGTCCTTCAGTGTGTTGTGGGAAATACTCAGGAATAAAGTGTTAGTGCTAACAACAAGCTTTTAATCTTTTCTTAAAAACTTAAATAAATTGGACTTTTCCTTTTAATATCTTTTTGTAAGAAAGACTAATTGCTGATGCAAGAGTGACCTTAAATAGGAAAATGGGTAAATGTGGACATTTGTCCAGCAGGAGAAGATAATATATAACCCTTGATCTTTTTTTGGAAAATGTGTGGATAAAAATCCAAGTTTAACAGGCAGCCATTGATGAATTGATGTAAAACTGAAAACCATCATCAGGAACTGTTAGAGCAGAGACTGTGGCACCGTTGGGGAGAGGAGCTAAATGCCGTCTGTCTGCTGCTTCGACAAGGACACACAGCTCAGGGACTCTGACAGAGATGCCAGAGGACGTCAGCCTGGAATCATTTGTCAGCGATTATGTTTGAAGGCTTCATTGTGCTTTGTTTCGTTTGGGATAAAAGTGACCACATTTTGTATCTGATGTTTGCTTTGGTTTATGTTTCCGATGAGGCATCACGTCTGCTGAGTTATCTCTCCCAGCATCTTGTGTATTTGATAGTAGAGTTGGTAGTGCTTTTAAGATCAATAATTGACCTCAAGTAATTTTAAAGCGTAGGCCATTTTGTTAGTTTTCTGCCGTTGCCATAACCATAACATCAGTGGTATAAGAGCCAGAAGCCCAAAATGCAGGTGCAGACAGGCTCTGAGGGGGATCCCCAGCTTGCAGTGTTTGCCGCAGTCCTGGTGTCCTTTGGCTGGTGGCCACCTCACTCCAGTCTCTGCCTCCACCGTCACACGGCCTTCTCCCTGCCGGTCTCCCTGTGGCTTTCCCTCTGCTCTTGGAGTTAGGGCCCACATGGTTAATCCAGGATGATTTTATCTCAAGGTCCTTCCCTTAATTCCATCGCCAAAGGTCCTGTTTCCAGATCAGTTTGTGTTCAGGATTGGTTCTGGTCCAAGACCCTGAATTCACCACCTCCAGGGACACCCCAAATCCAGCGCTGTTAACCAAGCAATTCCTCCTGAAGAAGAACTGAGGGCTGACTGAGCACCTTCTGTACAACAGAGCTAGAGACCATGCAGAGAGTGTACAGAGGAGGACATGATGGTGGAGGGGCCCCCCACCCCTGGTGCTGTGAACTACTACCTTGAGCACATGCATCCGCCCCAGGGCACAGAAAAAAGCCACAGCTGAAAAGGTCAACTAGCTTATAAAAGAGACACCCTTAAAATTGTACCAGACTGTGGAGAGCTTCTGGAACTCTCTGGGGCTAGGGCTGGTGAGCGTCATGGCTTACGTTCCCCTGCCCCTTGATAGTGTGGATGGGAGCAGGGTCCAGGTGTCCTGACCGGCCTGCCGCCTCTCCTAGCCCAGGTCCCTGAGCCCACACCAGCCCCAGCCACTCCACAGAGAGGTGGCCCCTGCACCGTGCACACTGGGGCACCCCTGCACGGTGCTTACTGCATCCTGGAACACTCCAGACCCTCACCACCTTGGCTTCCTATGCCTTGCTCGCTGCTCCAGGGTCTCCCAGCCACCCCACCAGGGCGCCCCCTGTGCTGAGCACCTGGGACACCCCGGCTTGCACCCACTCCACCGTCCGCTGTCTTGTCAGGATGCCCCCTGCATGGACAGTCCAGGGACCCCCCAGCCCGTGCCCACTTCAGCTATAGCACTCCCGCCAGGGCACTCTGTGCACAGCCCCGCCTCAGCTGTCCCGCCGGGTGCCCCCTGCACCAGAGCCCAGAGCTTGCATCCTCCTGTGCTCGCTTCCCCACACATACTGTCCTGCCAGGGTGCCCACACGGGGGAGGTCCTGGGACCCCTCCGTTTGTAGCCGCTTTAGCTCCAGCTGTCCTGCCAGAGTACCCTCTGCGTGGGGAGCGTCGGGGCTGTCCCTGCCCAGGACCGCTGGAGCTCTGGCCATCCCACAGGGCGGCCCGGCACGGAGAGCCCCACGACCCCCAGCCTCCGCCAGCCGCAACTCCATCCCGCCAGTCACCCGGCATGCATAATACCATTCCCTCAGGTTTAGGATTCATAAAAACACACAGAAAGTCCAGCAGGATGGGTCGACAGAGGACTGTGCTCCGGAAGAACAAGACACGACGTCGGTGGAAGAACGACCTGACGCAGAGGTAAGCGGTGTGCCTGAGGGAGAGTCTATCGGTCGTACAGATGCTCACTCGGTTGGAGGGAAGGGTGGGTGAACTCAGACCCTCAGCAGAGACAGGAAATGCAAAGCAAAGCCAGTTGGGGCTGAAGAATACAGTGACAGAAATGGAGACCACGCCGAGGGTCCACAGCAGACGAGAGGATGCAGAAGCACGGGTCAGGGATGAGGGAGATGGAGGAGTGGAAAGCACCCAGGCTGAGCAGCAAGAAGAGGAAATGACGGCTGAAACGGAGGAGAGGGCGAGGGATGTCTTGGACACGTCCAGTGAACAAACATTCCCTGTAGAGGAAGGGGAAGAGGTAGAGAAGGGGCACGAGACCTCTTTGAGGACCGACAAGGTGGCACAGGAACCGGGCTGAGCACGTAGACACGTTCTGAAGGGCCACTCGTCAGCCCCATCCGTGGGACACACACCTGCTTCCGTACAGTGTGAGGCCCTGACTTCGGCAGTGGGGGTGGGGCGCCACGGCTTCCCGTCCTAAGCAAAATCCCAGGAAGGAGGAGAGATACGCGTTCTCTCGAATGCCAAAAGTGTCTGTGGTACTCAGAAAAAAATGGGCGCTTCAGAAGAAGTGGGGAGTCGGTGAGACGCAGGTGCAGCTCCAGACCGACGGGCTTCGTGGCCGAGCGCGTGGCGTCACCACGTGGTGGGAGCCACGGTGCGCTCACTGCGGATGTCAGGGACATCCTCACCCTGCCTGGCGGGAGCTCATCCTGAGATGTTTGCCCCCGGACGATGCCCCGTGGGGCTTACCTCAGAACAGTGAGGTGGCAGCGGGGCCGCGATGTGGGTGGGCAGAGGGATGGCGTGAGGGTTGAGGTAAACAAGGCGCCCCGCACCTGACTTCACTGTCTCCCGGTGCTGGCGGCATGAAGTTCGGTGCTGGCGGCATGAAGTTCGTGCACGCCATCCTGCGGCGGTCACCACGCCCTCCGCACCGCACGCCCTGCAGCCCCGACGCTCCGTCCCCGGGAACGGCTCCAGGCTTCTTCCCAGCCCCAGCTCCCTCCACGCTGCTTTCTGACTCCACCAGTTCCCTCAGATTCTCAGAAGCACACAGACTTTGTCCTTTTACGACTGCTCGTTTCACTCATATGGTGTCCTCCTGGTTCCCCCAAACTCTAGTGTGTGCCGGGATTCCCTTCTGTTTTGGGCGGGATGGTGCCCCGTTGTGCGTGTGGGCCACCTTCTGTTGTGCTCGTCCAGCCGTGTGCAGACATGAGTGGCCCTCCGCTGCCAGGTGGCAGGGGGCGCGGGTGTCCCGTGCCTTGTGGGGACTCTGCTTTCAACTCTTTCAGGGACCTGTCCAGAACTGGGACTGCTGGATCAGGTGGTGGTTCTGTGCTTAGTTTCTGGAGCAGTTGCTGCAAATACATGTTTTCTAAAGACGCTGCCCTGCTGCGTTCCCACCAGCACAAGGGCTCCTGTATCCTCGCCAGCACTGGTTATTTTCTGGGCTCTTTATGGTAGGCGTCCTACGAGGTGGGAGCTGCCTGCTCACCGTGGTTTGCATCTGTGTGTCCCTCGTGACCAGTGATGGGGAGCATCTTCTCATGTGCCTGCTGACCACCAGTGCCTCTTGCTCGGGGAAATGTCTGTTCATTCTGCTCATTTTTAATCCAGTTGTTTGGTTTTGTTGTTGAAGTTCTGCTGACTTTTAAATCCAGGTTGGTGATGTTGATCTCACTCGTGAAACCAGATGTAATAAATAAGAGCATTTCCTATGAAACTCGGTTGCTCAGTGGCTTATGTGCACGTGAAATGGAACGATGCTATCAGCATCCAGCACTGTTGAAGTCATGGTTTCAAGTGTTGATTTTAATTTTGGAAGCATTTATTTTTCTTACCCACTTATATATGTGTATGTTTTTGCCTGACAGTATAAAAACCACTGAAGATACACTTTGTGAAAATGGCAACTAAGTTTCCGTAGAGTGGGCATTTTCTCTTATTTATCCGCATGGACCATGTGGGGGGTCATGCCTGGTGTGCCCCGGGGCCTGAGTCCGATGAGCACCTCACTGCCCACATGGCCACGCGGGTGGACTCCACGTTCTGTGCGCTAGCGTGGGGAGCCCCAGGGGCCACGCTCGCACCGTCTGTGATACACCTGCTGGAAGGACGCGTCTCCCCCAGCCAGGCCTGCCGCGTGTCCGTGGGATGGAATGGGACTGTTCCGCTGGCCGATGCGGGGGTCAGAGGGCCTCCCCAAGGCAGGGTCTGGGTCGGGTCAGGGCCCGCCTGCTCTGCCCCCTCGTCCTGCAGGCTGTCGCCTGTGTGGCAGCCGCTGCTGCTCTTCCTTGGTGTGCCCATGACTCTAGGAAAAGCTGAGCTTCCACATTCAGGATCAAGTCAATGACAGCCGACCCGTGTAAGACTGAGTGTGACACCCTGGGACCAGCCGTGTCCATGAGTTCCTTTCTGTGGTGCCCACCACCGGATGGGATGCTCTGCATGTTTCTGTCAACACACTTGTGCCCGTCCTGCTGAGTGACCGCTGTTGTCAGAGCAGTCTGGTCTCCTGATGTGATGAATGGATTCCCCGGCGCGTGGTGGAGCTGTCACTGCTTTCTTGTCGAGCGTGCTGGGAACCAGCAGCGCCAGCCCTTAGCCTCAGTGCCGGGCCCAGACCTCCGCCCGCCGGCTCGCCGCCTGTCCACGGAGCCTCCCCTGGATTCCAGACCAAAACCCACCCAGTGCCAGTGTGTTGAAAATAAAAATTGTGTGCACCTTTACCTTGGACGGGGTGGACTGCTGTATGCAGTTATTTTTTTTAACTATAAATTACCTTTTAAAGAAAACATGTTCAAGTTGTTGAGTTACTGCCTTAAATTCTGTTTCCTTATTTTAGCCAAAAAAAAAAAAGAAAAAGAAAAATTGGGAAAGCTTTTAATTAGATGTATTTAAATAGGAAAATGAACATTTTCCTCCACCTGCCTTCAGTTAAGTGCCTTGACAGTTAGCATTGTTTGGTTGATGCTTCATAAGAAAGTGTTCCTATGCAGTGGTGGTTTTGGTTAAGTCTGAGCCTGGAGGGGATGCAGGGAATGTGGAATCAGGAATTGGCACGTCATGAGTCCACGTCGGGCCTCCTGTTCTCCCATAGCCTGCTCTCGAAGTGTTTGTAGTATTGTTTGTAATGTCTGTGTTGTAGTGAAGTCTCTGAAGTCTGCGCCTCCCTTGGTTGCACGTACCAGAACCCCTGGGAGAGTGTGATCATGTTTCGCCCTACCTGGTCTGACATCCTCAAAAGAACCGGGGCAAATCTCAGATTCCTCACCGCAAACAACAGATGAGACATTAACTTTGTAACCTCAGACTTGTGATATGCTGCTTTGAAAGTTACTGGTTGCTTTCAGAATTCAACACGATTTTTGTTTTGGTCTCCTGAATTGCAAACCAATATTATCTTTTTTTTATAAAAGAAAAGCCAAATGAAGATCTCCCTGTGAAAGTATTTAATAAAATGTGTCTTTATTTCAGTATCTTAAATAGTGACGATGAAGAAATATTCAGTAATGAAGAGCAGGAATACACATCCAAAAAGAGGAAAAAGGATCATTTTAGAAATGATACAGATACTCAATGTAAGATCATTTTTATTAACAATTTTATGGTATTTTACTTGTTTAATGTACTGATATACTAAATTGTTTTGACAATGCTATCTTAAGAGATAAAGGACGATACGTGAGTGACAGTTCTCTCTGCCTACTGACTTGGTTATCAGACCGTTTGCAGCTTCACTATTTAGTTAGTAAGATCTGCAAAAACAAACAATAGCAAAGCCCACAAAGCAATCGTGCATCTGGAATGACTGAAAAATGGTCGTGAGTTCAGTTACCAGTTCACTCCCAAGCAAGGAGGCTAGACAGCACTTGACTGGAATCCTGCCAGAGCTGGACTGGGAATGCAGTCGGGCGGGGTAGGGAGCCTCCTGGCGGTGGCTCACCTGCGCGACAGGCCCCACTCCCCCCTGCGGCACAAGCAGGAGTCCTTGGCAGCGGTCCTAGGATATTCAGCCTCCTGGAAAAGACTGGGTACTGTGGAGAATAGAGTCGTCATGGTCCTTGAAGCTTTGGGACTGAGTTACATGAAAAAGACTGTAGTAGAAAAAGAAGAAATGTTAGGGTACCAGAATTAATGACCAATCACATTTTTATAGTCATGTTTTGATATTACTGCAGTTGTTCATAGAGCTAGTTTTCTTCTAAGTTGCAAAGATGTGGTGCTGTCTTAAGTCATTTTTCATGTAAAGATGTTTCAGCACCTCTTAAACTGATATCGGGGAAACAAAGCCGTTCTGTTGGCATTTAACCAAGTGATAGCATCTCTCATCTATATGATAAGTCAGATAATTTTGTTACCATTTACAACTGTTGAAGTTCCGTAAAAATCTTCATTTTAAATGATTTGCCAGATTTTAAAAACAAAGTTAATTTTTATTCTAGGTTTTTATCGTGAGAAATGGATCTATGTCCATAAAGAAAGCACAAGAGAAGTAAGTATTCTGTTATAATTAAGAGTATTCGGTGCTGTTTCTGTTGAGTACGTAATGTCATATTAAATAAATTCTGTCTCTTGCAGTATCAACTCTCTGGCTCACGTTCTAGCAGATGGAAACCTAGGATCTTTGAGGTGCTGATTCGTGTGTGCCTGTGTGCGCGCGCAGGTGCGGTGTGTGGTTGGTGCCCCCACTACCAATCTGAGGGCTGTTCAGAGCAAGGATTTGACATTTTCTCCCTCCGTCTCCCCAGAAGCCTCTGGGATTGTGGGCATGTGTCCTTGCTCTCGTGCGTTAGGGGCGCTGAGAACACGGGTGGCCCCCATTTAGAACTGCTGTGACACGGTGGTGAAGTCCGAACCTGTCCAGAGCAGTGCGAGCCCTCCCGCTCCTGGCTTCTGCCAAGTTGGCTGCAGCTTTTCTCGGAGCCGTTCGCTTCGACTCTGCTTCCTTCTTCTGTGCTCAGTACCCAGGGGTGCTTCCTTCCCTTTGCAGCCTGAGAAACTCTTCCTTTGCCTTGTTTGCCGCAGTCGGGGAGCATAGTCTAGGAAGTGGTTGTTTAGCACAGGTGTAAGTCTAGGAAGTGGTTGTTTAGCACAGGTGTAAGTTAGCCCTTCCAGAGGGTTACTGCTCAATGTTCCGGTGTGGCCCCGCTCCCCAGAAGCTTAGGGGCTAGCTTCTGAGCCGGAAGACTGATTTGGCCTAGTTCGTGGTGGTTTGGGCTGCTGTGGGTTTGAGATCCTTCCTGGCTCACACACACGCTGAGCGAGACCCGTCAGAGGAGCGCTTAACGGACTACTCAGTACTTCCCCTGCTCTGTGTTACCACACCCGTTACAGAGCAGAGACCCATTCAGAAGAGCATAAGCAGCAAAGGGAAACTTCTCATGAGTCTGCAGCAGTGTTGCGTGGCCCTGCGGCAGGGACACAGCCAGACTCAGGAGGGTCTGGGCTCCCTGCACTCAGCTGCATCTCTGGGCTGAGCACCTGATATGGACCAGGTATCGCCACTGCTCGTCCGTGTGGCCCACTGGGGCTGCCCCACAGCCTCTGAGGTTCCACATGTGGTTCCAGGCCCCCCAAACGCAGGCAGGCTCGTGTGGCCCAAACAAGTGTTTAGCAGTCTGTAAATCAGATTTAATTCCCTAAAAAAGAAAAGGCCGCTGTGGCATGGGTGGCTGCCTGGAAAGGGGTCTCTGTCTATACCAGTATTTAGAGTTCCGTTCATGGAGAAGAAAGAAATGTCAGCGGTGACTGCCTTCGGATTATCATCTATAATTAACCTTTGCTTCCTCACAGCTCCCAGGAGAACAGTTTGCATATAGTCGATACTCCTTAATAACATGTATTGTTTTAAAAACGTGTTTTGTTGGTTTGTGCACATATTAAGACTGTTCTTGGGATTTGGGCACAAAACCAAATCAACCTTCACGGGGCATCTTTGGTCTGAGACTCAGGTGTGCACTCTAGCTGTTTTGCTAGCTCCTGTCCCGCCATCCGTTCGAGAGGCGAGGGTAATCTGTGTCACCACATGTTTCTAGGATTATCACCAGCTCGTCTAGCCCCACAACTATGACTTGAAAATCTCTGTATACTCTCAGGATTTCAAATGCAGAAGCTTGAGTTTGAAATGACTCCTGACACCCAGTGTACAACCCTGTGTAAACCAGTGTAGACTGTAGGGCCCATCATGAGGGACACACAGCTGAAATAGATGGCAATGTTTTCAGTACTGAAAACACGTCCCATGTGTTCATCTGTTCCCTGGGCTCTGGCTCCTGTGGGTCAGACGACCAGCTCCTGGGTGTCACTGCCAGGCATCCCCTCGGCTCCCCACCTGGAAACCACACATAGTCACTTCCCCAGCCCTGGGCCTTGGGCCTTGGTCCGGTGCGCAGGGCACCCTCCAGACCCGTGGGGTCTGCACGGGGCTCCCTGCAGAGGAATTGGGTGTTCCTAGCGGGCACATCTTCATAGTAGCCGGGCAGATGGTTTGTGCATCTGTAGGTGCTTAGCCCAGAGCACATCCCATTGTGATTTCAGTTTCCCGCTTGTCCGCACAAGGGAAATCAACGAGATATTTAATAAGTATTTCTTTGTCGTGTCCATAGTGCTGTAAGATGGCAGAGCATAGTGTCTTCACTATACGCGACTTATATTTAGCATTGCTATTTTACTCCATGCTAATCTAAACATGGAATACATCATAAAAACAAATGCCCTTTGCAAAAATTTAAGAAAAAATTTGCACAGACATTAACTGTCACTTTATTTTGACTAATTGACTAATTATGGATTTCAACTGTCTTGTGTCTGTTTTTCCAGAGGCACGGCTATTGTACTTTGGGAGAGGCTTTTAATCGCTTAGACTTCTCAAGTGCAATTCAGGATATTCGAAGGTTCACCTACGTGGTCAAAGTAAGTCTTCTATTTCAAAAACCATTTCGAGGACACTTGATGGGCTGGGTTTTGAAGGTGACGAGTGTACGTATTCAAGACGCTTCTGGCGCTGGTGCTAAGCTGTGTTTGTGATGCAGGCAGAGCACGAGGAGTGAGCTCAGGAGGAGACAGAAATAGTGGGGGTTTCTCCCACGCTGGTGCCCCTCGTCCCACGTGCTTTTTCCCCGGGGCTGCCCCACGTTGCCAGTTTCACCTGGCCGCACGTGCAGGTGCATTGCCGTGGGAGACCCAGGGGGTGAGTACAGGCTCTTCCCGAGACTCTGACCTGATGGTTTCACCTGCATTTTCTACTCCGTGTCCCCCAGAAGGGTGAGCCCTGCTCCACAGACAAGCAGTGAGCTGGTAGGAGAAAGGGGATTGACACAGAGTGGGTCTCCACAGAAGCCTTGATTGTGCCTTGATTGCACTAATGATCTATTTGTAGAAGACGTTTTTATCTTGGCTCAAAAAGAATATATATCTTATGTAATGTGTATTATAGGCAAAGTTTCCTTAACGGCTTCTAGGGAATTAAAAGTGTTAGTGGCAGGACAGAAATACTGGGGTTAAATCACTTTACACCTGATGTAATAGTACCTGTTTGGTTTGGCCCCAGTCAGAGCTTGCCAGGGCGCCGTGTGTGACCAGTGTGGGGGGGGCCCCTCTGCTGCCCGTGCTTCCCGGGAGTCCCGCTCTCTGGGCCGATGGGGTGTATCCTGATGTGCACCCTGGCCAACGGGGCATGTCCATCACTCAACTCCTCTCTGGGTGAGGCACTGCGATTGGACTCAGCCGGTTCAGAGTGTCGAGAGTTCAGTGGCCAGGAAACTGTGCGTGAGCACAGAGGTCTCTGTTCAGTAATTGTTTCTCTGCACACCCTCTTAGAGTTCAGGACGACCTGAGTTGGGTCCTTGCCGTTCTTGAGCACCTTCACGTCGAGGTAGAGGGACTTCACTGCTGGGTCGGAGCTGGGACTCCGCAAGGGCATGAGCACTCTGTGCTCTGACGAAGCGGGTCCATGGGCCAGAGTCTGTCCTTCCCATCACCCGAACCTCCTCACAATTTGTTCGTTCCATCTGCATGCCACACTCTTACCCGCTGAAGAGGTCTTTCATCTTTTTGAAAATGAAAATACCTTTTTTAGCCTCATCCCAGCAGTAAGGGCTGTGAAACTGTATGTTTCCTCTGCTGGTTGTTTTCTGATACATAAAAAATGCGTAAGTATAAAGTTAAAATGTACTGCGTGCCTTGCTGACTGAAATGGTCTTGTGCCCTCCTGGAAGTACCACATGTCTCTGTACCGTCCCGCGGAGATGGTGAGTGAGGAGCCTGGTGACCCGGGGAGGTGCTGAGGCCAAGTGCGCGAGGCTTGCCCGGCTCAGTCACTGCTCGGTGGGAATCCTCACCTCTCACCCCCTTCCCCTGCCCCTTGGCACCCCCTTCAAAGGCCAGCAGGGCTGCCTTCCAAAAACCCACTTGCTATGTACGCCTTCTGCTAAGAGCAGGGACAGAAACCAGCGCTCAGCGATGCATCGGTGCACGTGCCGCTGTGGACATGCTGTGGATCTTAGCCCCCTGCCCGCCCTCTGGCACCTTCTCCACCCACGCCGGCTCGCCGGCTCTCCCCCAGTTGCATTCTGTGTTTTCATGTCTGGATGTGCTTGGGAACCCCTGGGCCCCACTCCGCTCGCTGCCTTCTCCTCCATGGAGATGCGGGGCCTCCTCCGCGTGCTTGGGCGCTTTCCTTGTTGCCCAGCAGGGCATGCGCTCCGGAGAGGGGCATGTGCTACTTGACCTCACTGACAGTAGACAACCTTGTCTGCAGGAGCCTCTGCTTGGGATTTTTGTGCTGCTTTACATGTTTATAGCAACTTTTCCTAGTCAGCAGCTAAGAGGATCCTCGTGGACTTCTTCCCATAATTAATGCTGAGCTGTCTGCACCCATTAATGTTGGAACACATACAAACAAGGCGTGAGGTGGCATTGTGTTTGAATTTCCTTATGTTTCTAAAGGTATTCAGTGATGGTTTCCCTGAGGATTTGTATGAAAGAAATTAAGAATATGTACTTTTCAACATTCTGTATGAGATTCTCTTGTTCCCTTAGAAATTAGCAATTTTAAACTGAGACTAATCAATAATTATTACATGTTTTCTGAATAAAATTTAGTATTAGTTTTACTAATTAGTAAAAATTATTATCAGTTTAGCATCCAATTACAAATGGTGTCAGTTGCTGAGGTAAAGATACGTAGTTCGGAGTGGACGTGTGGCCTTCGTTCTCACTGTGTTAGGTGTGAAATTCTATGTCTTCTACAAACAGAAATCCAGGGCGCCTGGGGGGCTCAGTGTTTGCCTTCGGCTCAGGTCATGATCCCAGGGTCATGGGATGGAGCCCTGCGTCGGGCTCTGGGCTCCGCGGGAGCCTGCTTCTCCCTTTCCCTCTGCCTACTTGTACTCTCTTTCTCTGTGTCAAATAAATAAAATTTTAAATAAAAATAAAAAAATTAAAACGCAAATCAAAACTAAGTTGTCTCCTGATAAGCCATTCTTGGGATTATCTGTTAATATTTTAATGTTTTTATATCTAGGTTACTTTAATAATTTTTCACAATTTTCGTCGGATTTTGAGGGATGAGTGTTGTTTTTCCAAGCTGTACTCACTCCACTTTTTAAAGGAGAAGAGAAAATTAATTTTAGATGCCGTGTTCTTCAAGCACGTGTAGCTGACTCAGAATCGGGGCTGAGCCGTTGGGTCCCTCCTGCCCCTGGTGCTGGTAGGAACCGTGGGGAGTGACTGTGTGGAGAGGACCTGGGGAGGGCGATGGGGGCCAGTCCCACCCCTCCTGCGCCAGGACAGGTTTCTGAATTCGTGTAAGTGGGCAGGTGCGTGTGCCCACATCAGGCAGCCGGGAGCTGAGTCCGGATACCAGTGCTTGCTCCGGGCCAACATGGACAACCTGCACTGGGGAGTCCACCCATACTCAGGCCACCTGCAACCGGCGGGCCATGTCATTGTCCTTCTTCACTAGTGCCCACGTTGCTTTTCATAAACGTGCTGCCATATATCAGCTTCAGGCTAACTGGTCATCATGGTGTCACACTGCTCTTAACACCTATCTCTAATTCAAAACCAGCTTCTTCCTGTTTTAATAGTTTGTGAAAATTGTCCTGGCCGGTTTACCAAAAGCCTTAGTATAATGTATTGAGCTATTAAATTTACTTCCAGAAAATCAATGCAAACTGAAATATTTCACTCAGTAGTAGTTTTTCTCTTATCAGCTGTTTGCAGTTATTTCATAATATACCTTGAAAATTTCCTTATTGATAAAGGAAAAAACGACAAGTCAAGTTACAGCTTAGATTTGACCCTTGGTGAGTGAACAGTTCTTTTTTTTTAAGATTTTATCCATTCATTTGACAGGAGTGGGAGCAGGAGAGGGAGAAGCAGACTCCCCCCTGAACAGGGAGCCTGACACAGGGCTCGATCCCAGCATGCTGGGATCACAACCCAAGCTGAAGACAGACGCCCATCCACCTGAGCCACCCAGGTGCCCCTGAGTGAGCAACTCTTAATATCTGATCCATAATTCAGCTCCCGTTTCATTTATCCCATTTATAAGTCATGCATAAGTAAGGTAAATGCATTTTTGGTCAGTTTTATGAGCTTACTTTCAGTAAAATGAAGACAGATTTGATGGAATTTTGAAGAGTTTACTTAAGATTAACCAGGCACTTGGAAACAGCAAGCTAGCAATTTCAGAGAATCTTCCGCACCAGATTCCAGCCACAGTCTGCCATAAACACTGGTCCTGTCTGTGAGTGAAGCCACATTGAGGGGGACGGGCACAGGCCATTACAGGCCCGGCGTTGCCCCGGGCATGGCCTCCCTCCTGTGTGGGTGGTCACCTGGAGCGTAGGGACTCAGCCTGCTTTGCTCACTGCAGAGCCCCAGTACTTGTGCGAGGCCACCTCCATCACGGTGGAGTGAGGGCATGCTGTCAGAGCCCTGGCAGCCTAGGTCGGCGGCCGGTACAGACCCAGGGCCGGCTAACACAGAGCTGGTCCATCCTTGCTGGGAGCTCAGGTGGTGTCTCCTGTGGATGTAACCTTCTTCCGCCTCCTATTGCCTGCGGGCTCCCAGGCCCTCCCATAGCACTGGGAGAACAGACCGTGCCCCCCACCCTGGGACGGACGGTGCCTCTGGGAACCAGAACGACGCCGTGGACAGCAGGGCGGTGTGCTGGTGGCAGGGGCAGCCACGGGTTGAAGGGCTGTGTGCCTTTTTCAGGATGTTTGTGAAAGCGGCAGCTGTCGACCTTTGCAAACACGTTAGCTGTGCTGTGTTCCTAAAGTAGGGACTCCTTGGGGGAGGTCCCCTCAGAAGCATCAAGTGTTTACGCCTTCACTTGGGCTGCAGGGGGCATGTGCCTGAGGTCCATGGTTCTTTCCTGCAGACGGCTGAGGCCTCTGCCATCGCTGGCGCGTCACTCACTCTTCCGCTTCCACGTGCTGACTCGCTAATCGGGTAGTTTTTATCGGAATCGCTTTGTAGTTAGAAGATAGTATGTGCTCGTGAAGGGAGCTGCACAACGCCGTGGGATGCTGTGAGCCGCCCCCTCCCCCCTCCCCCCCTCCTCCCGCACAGGTGGGCAGGCCCCCCCCCCCGTGGCCCCACCTACCCCACGGGTGGCCACTGTTCATTTCTCAGGTATTCAGGAAATGTTCTCTTCTGTACACAAGTGTGTGTGCCTATTTATACTTTTGTGGGGACGCACAGAATTTTAAGTCCCGGGTAGGACCATGCCATATGTTGGTCTGTGCTACCGAGAACAAGGCTTGGACTCCTTCCCAGACACGTGCACTTCTTGCCCTGTCCTGCATTTTCTCAGATGCCCGCTGTTCACCTTCTGGGGGTGTCAGAGCTGGTTCTTCACTTTAATTCCCTGTGAACCTGTAATTGGACATGTCGTACGTATGGACAGTTCAGTTGACTTAAACTTTACTTAAAACCACTCACAGGATCATCCGTTTTTCCCCGTGATGGTAAATTTAATATTCTGAAATATTTCACATTCTTCCAGCTTGTGTTAGCCCGTAATTCCCAGCATAATGAGGCTGTGTCACCTGGCTCAGGAAGCTGTTCCCTCGCTCACCTGTTGGAATTCTGTGGGGCACTTTCATGAGATCGAGGATGGGGTTGCGTACTGTGTTCTTCCTAGTTTTATGAAACTTGAGTGCACCCTCCATGATTTAATTACAGAAATACTTAGCAATATTGCTAACAAACGTTCAGCATTCCCCAGGGTTCGTTACCTGCTTGGGGAACAGGCGTGGCCGGGGATGGGACTGTTTGCAGACCTCCTGTCTGTAGTCTGTTTAGGCCCCGACTCATCCTGGGTTCCTGTGAAAGGAGTTTGTTAATCCCTTAGTCACACTAGGGGATGAGCAAATGTTAATGTTTATACATGTTTCTACACGGCTAACAAACAAAGCCATGAGGCTAGTCTTTGAGAGGTGGGTCGTGGGAGAGTCCAGTTCAGACAAGATGGTGTCTCACAGGACCGAGAGTCCCCCGATAGCAGCGTTTCACTGGCGAGGTGGGATTTTCCAGAAGTGCACACGGTATTCTGAAAGAGTGTCTCAGCAGCTTCCTGGCTCAGAAGAAAGTTAAATGGTGGAAACCAGATTTCTGTAAGGGGTGGCTGAGTAACTCGACCAGGAGGATACAGCAGGTCAGGGTTGCACGGCTCTGCCCCCCCCCCCCACGGAAAGATGCAGTGTGAACAGGCGGGAGGGCCGGACCCCCAGGGTGCCCCAAAAGGCCCACGTCTTGCCCACGGTGCCCACATGAAAAGTTCAGAGTTTTGGAGTTTCGTTTATGTCCTTTACTGGTGGGTACTTTGTTCTGACCTTCCATGTAACTGCTGCAATCGAATCATCAGAATTATCATGCTTTTCTAGGAAATATTTCTAAGTAGTGAATCTGCCGGGTTGAACAGCAAACTCTAAAAGTCTATGTCCACATGGAGCCTTAAAATGAGAAGCTGGCGTGAGGTGGGAAGGGGCCTCCCCAGGAGCCCCCAGGAGCCCGAGGTGAGGGGGGAAAGGGCCTCCCCCAGGGGCCCCAAGGTGAGGGGGAAAGGGCCTCCCTGGGGTCCCCCAGGAGCTGGGGTGAGGTGGGCTGAGGCAGGTTCTGTGGATCCCGGGCAGCTGCAGGGCTTGGCTCCAAGCTTCTGGAGCTGAGACAAAGGGTGTCCCATGTTCCCAGCACCCAGTGCCTGGCGCGTGGCCCCAGTAGCTGTGGGAAGCTCCAGCAGGAGGCTGACGGGACTGCGGGGTGTTTGACCCGCGGGAAGAACAGCCATGTTTTGTGTATACTCTTCTTCCCTGAGGGCCCGAGCATGACTGTTCACAGGTGTTTTGAGGGAGGACCGTTTCAGCTGCGGAAAGCTTGGGAGGCTCTCCTGAGGTGTCATGTGGAAGGTGCAGCCGATGTCCAGGTCCAGGGTGACGGCAGGTTCACAGCCACGGCTACAGAGTGACCCAACGCTGGAGGACAAGTAGTGGAACCTGTGAAAACCTTCACTTTTGGGGAAGGGGTGACGACCCTGATGCCACTGGGGCCGGCGTTGGGACCCTTGCTGACGGGGTGTGGACAGCCGGGGAGCAGAGCGCGCCACTGCCCGGGGGCGCCCACTGGGCTCTTCCTCGGTGGGCCTGTGTCCTGAGTTAGTTTTGAAGTTAAGAGAATTTTTTCTTCTCTTGGAGGAAGGTTTTTTCAGGGGGTCATTTGTTTCTGTTTCCCCCTGTTTCAGCTTTTCATGTCTGTCTCGTCAGCTTCCAGAAGAAAGGCCCGCCTCCCCCACTGCGGGGGCCGCTGGGGGCCGCGTGGACTCCTGGTACCTGGAGCTGGTCCCTCTCTGCAGGCGGCTGCTTCCCCAGAGACCCTCGCGGCCTCGGCCCCCTTGTCCTGGACATCTGTGTTCCAGTGTTACTTGCTTTGGAGGATGGCCTCCTCTGTTTCTGGAGTGTCTCACGGATCCTTTAAATAGTGGGGTCATGAAGACAAGGAGAAAGACCTCTGTGGCTAGAATATCTCGTGATGCGAATGTTTCTGAACTCTTTCCTGACCTCGGCCAAGGACTGTGTAGTAACCCCAGTTGACGCCACGGTGCGCAGGGAGGGGCTGAGGCGGGTGGTGGGCAGGGAGCCTTGCTGTCTGTCTGGGTTCAGTCTCATTTATTTACCGGGGCCCCCGGGCACATTTCTGAACCTCCGAAGGCTGCTGTGGGGAGTGCGTTGGTTAAATGGTACCCTGCTCCATGTTGGCTGTGTTGGGATGATCTCTTCAGGGTGACCGAGACAAAGGGGCCACAGCTATGGACAGGGCCATTTATGCCCCAAGATGTAAGGGTGGGAGGCAGGTGGGGAGGGGTGCCTTAGGGCACAGGAGGGGCCAGGGGACACACACACACCACTGCCCCGACAATGGAGACCTTGCTGTTCTTAGTTTTAAGAACTTTCCCTCTCAAGGAAAACAAGTGACTTTCCTAAATGTATCCTATGACATCTTGAAATGGTGGCCTTTCAAGCTGTTGAAAAGGACTCTAAGGTTCCCAGTCCTCTTGAGCCACACCTTTGCTGGTTGCAGGTGAGTGATCGCCATGTCGGAGCCCCGCTCCCCACCAAGCACCACAACCAGCACCTGCAGATCAGGGGCTGCGTGTTCTTCCCATGGTGCGCAAACAGAGGGTCGAACGAGCCACTGTGGATGTGAATTGTTTGGTGACTTAGGCCAGTTATTTCCTACCGCTGTTAAATATTCACCACAAATTCTGGCGAAGGTACAAACTGGCTTGTAGGATACTCTAAAATAATTAAATTTTTACTGGTTGTTTTACCGAATCTACAGTTCCTCCTCTTTTCAAGAAAACTGGATATTTAGAAATGGAGAAAGTTCATTCTTTATTATAAAACTTAAGATTCTTCACAAAAAGATGTCTTCTGTGTTCCTTAGCACAAAAAAGATGTATTTTTCTTAAATCTTCCTTACTTCCGATCCAGGAATCAGCTGGAGGCGACCACACCAGGTGTTTGCTAAATCATGTCCCCATAAACATGTTGGATTAAAGCTACTAGCAAAATATGTCAGTTCTCCTAAGAACAAGATTCATTAAAGAGGAAGGACCAAGATGACAGTGTGGGGCCTCATGCCGATGCCTGTTTTCCTTCTTTGTTTTACTTTAGTAAAGAATATGTTTACTACAATATGACAGTACCGTGAGCGTGTGTGTCTAGCATGTGACTGGGCAAGTAGGACATTCCTAACGGTGTGTTGGCCGACGCGCCGTCCGTGAGTGTCTTCTTGGCCTCATTTTCTTCCTTGGAGGTTGACCCTTTCCCGACTTTCCTGTTTATCGTTCTATCACCTTTGGAAGATAGTTTTATGATTTGTGTCTGTTTAAAATTGTATATTAAAATTGTATGTAATTTTGAGATACTCATATTTCACATTCAGTATTGTGAGAGACACCGGTTTTCAGTCACAGAAAGCGCTCTTCAACTAACTTGACACTTTGACCTCAGCAAAATTAAATTCGATGTTTAGGTCTGACATTTTTAGTGATGCAGCATAAATTGATGATCATGGTAGACGGGTGTGTCTCGGCGTGGGAACACTGGGAATGTGGGCTTTTGTTCTTTAGAGGGCAGAAGCACGTCCTCCAGAAACCTGAAAGGTCCGTCTCATGGGTCTGCAGGGACCCAGCCCGGCTCTGTCCCCACACCGATACTGTCAACAAGACAACCTGCATGATGACGGGGCCACCGAGGGGTCTGGTAACGAGAGTAAAATTGTAAATTGCGTCACAATATAATTTAAAGGAAATAGCGGTCCTTCTGCCGCTTCTAGAAGTCTGTGAATAAGACAAGAGTCCTTGGGAAAGGGGAGAAAAGGGACAAAGCAAGAAGTGGGAATTCCGACTCACAAACCGTGCGCTCGAGCTGATCCCCAAACGGGAGGCTTGTTTCAAACGCAGTCTGTGTCGGGACGCCCCTTGGCCTCTGAGCATAGGGACGGGAGGGGGAGGGGGTGTCTCAGGCCCTGAAGCCAACCCAGGACACCAGCCCAGACTGCGGGGTCGCGGTTCTCCTCAGGCTCAGGACGGCTGGTTAGAACGCTCTGTGTTACAGAGTTTCGGTCACATTCCTTTTTTTGTTAAACGTGCAAGATTGAGAAAACTTTTAAAAATCACATTATGAAATTTTACATCACGGAAGGCTCTCTGAAGCCGGCAGGTGGGGGTGACCTGTGGGTGATAAGATCTGGAGCCGGGAGAAGGACTGGGCCTGCCTCAGGCGTGTCCAGTTTGATGTGCCCGGAGCTGTGGGCTGTGCCCTGCGGCGTGTGTCTGGACCACTGCAGCGGGGGACGCTTGCGGAAGCGTTGCTAGATGCTTTCCCCCGAAGATCATTGCGTGATCGTCCTATTGTACCGTCCGCAGTCTATGTGTGTTCCTTTTCTCCCTCTGGAAACCAGCAAGGTGAGCGGGAGGGCAGGTAGGGAATCCCGTGTTCGTGGAACCAGGAGGCAGGCGTAATTACTCAAAGCGGCGTCGACTGGGGGGCAGGAACAGTCTGGGGAGGAGTGAACAGGTGTGCTCCCACCTGGCCAGGGAGGCCTGGCTCTGGGTTCCCTGTGCGGAGAGCAGCTTTTTCTGGGCAGCAGTATTGGGGTCCCCGCAGAACCGGTGCAGGACGCAGCTTGAGCAGAGGCGCGTCGGAGCCGTGACGCCACCGCCTGGCACTTCGGCGTCTTGTCAGGGGGGCGGCCATGGAGGCCGATCCCAGCGCACGGTGTGGGGAGTAGGAGATGGGTCTGTGTGGGCTCGGGAGGCGCTGGCGGGTGGGTGAGGGGCCCGAGAGGAGCGGGCACGGGGGCACAGGGCAGGGACGCAGGGGCAGCGGTGGGCAGACGAGGAAGGAGGACACGGCGTGAAGGGGAGACAGAAGGTCCCCTCAGCTGCACAGGCCCCGGGGCCCAGCCCTGTGGTTGGAATGCGAAGGGAAAGGTGGGCCCAAGGAACGGTTAAAGACAACGTTCAGGAGAACCTGCCTGAGGTAAAAGTCCCCTGGGATCTGCCCTTCGAAACCATGTCCCACCCTCAGAGATGACCGAACGCCACAGCAACAGGCGCGGGGTCTCTGAAGAGGACAAGCCAGCGTGGCGGCAGGTCCCTGTGGCTTCTGCCTCCAGACCTAAGTAACGCGCGTCCCTTCCTCCTTCAGCTCCTGCAGCTAATTGCGAAATCCCAGTTAACGTCGCTGAGCGGCGTGGCGCAGAAGAACTACTTCAACGTTTTGGACAAAATTGTCCGGAAGGGTAAGTTGGTGGCTGACGTGTCTGATAACAAGTGCAGTGTGAGGAGATGGAGCCTCTCTTCATTCCTCCATCCACGTAACGCTGTCGTATCGGGACGGGCTGTCCCCACAGGAGGACGAAGAACCCCTGGGTCTCAGGGGAGTTTCACCTGTCGCCGCGGCCGTACACCTCCATAACCAGCGTGGCCTCAGATGAGCCTGTGGCTTTACCTTCAGTCTGTCTCGATCGATCCCTGGCCGATAGGAAAGGAACTTTAACTCTCACACCAGGAGTTTATGCATGTATGTGACTTGATCACGTGTGTAAGCTCCTTGGGATGAGTGTAAGGGAAAACAGACACTGCCAATTTTAAAGCCAAAATTGTTGATGCAGCTAGAGTCACACTAGGCAATATTTGATGTTCTTTTAAATTTAAATTTAAATCTTTTAAATTTCATCACACTTGTGTCTCAGAAATGATGCCCGTTTGGGGTCGCAGTGAAATTAGTTCATTATTTTTATTGTGGTAAAATACACATACCCTGAGTTTACCATTTTAATCATTTTTAAACACACAGTTTGGTTGCATGAAGCCCATTCTCCACCTGCCACCAGAACGTCCTGTGGTCCTGCACTGACCCCCGTCCCATCGAACTCTGACCCCTCCGCTCTGAGCGGAGTCATGCGGGGTCCGTCCCGTCAACACCACGGCCCCTGGGTTCGCACACGTTGGGCGCGGGTCGGGACCCCCTTCCTCTTCCGTGGTGTGTCCACGCTGGGTGCTGCGTGGACGGGCGTGGCACTGGGTCTCTCTTACCTTCCCACAGTCTGTGTTCTTGTGCGTTCCAGTCCTCGACGACCACCAGAACCCCCGCCTCATCAAGGACCTCCTGCAGGACCTGAGCTCCACCCTGTGCATCCTCATCCGGGGCGTTGGGAAGTCCGTGCTGGTGGGAAACATCAACATCTGGATCTGCCGTCTGGAGACCATCCTCCACTGGCAGCAGCAGCTGCAGAACCTGCAGGTCACTAAGGTGCGGGACGCGCTCTGGGTCACACGCGAGAGTCGTCAGCCCCCGCGGGGGCGCGTGAAAGACCCTGCCCGCTTGTTGGAGCGTTTGTTTTCAGGTGCATTTGGGCCAGAAGGCCCTGTGGTGGCGTAGATTGCTTTTGGGCAGACTGTGGGGATGGTCGTCATGGAGAAGGGGACGGGTGATGAGCCTTCCGGGGAAAATGAGACGTCTGGGGCTAAGACACCCGCCCACGAGTCACGGCTGCCTTGTTCTGCCAGTGACTCTGTGCGACACAGGGTCCGCGCTGCCCCCTTCCCTGCTGTCCTCCGGGGTCGTGTGTGGTCCTTGGGCAGAGTGAATGGGGGAGACTAGGGGAGAAGATGGTGCAGGTCACACCGCTGGTTCTGCCCGGGTTTGTTTATGCCAGGAACTCGTTTCACCTGCAGGAGTGTTAATGCTGTCAGCTCAGGTCTGCGTCTCGGGGGTATTTTGTGCCTCCCTGGGACTCTGTAAGAGAAAGAAGAAATGGAACGTGTCTCTCAGGGCCCGAGAGGTGACCCATTGTTCTCCAAACTGCCCTCCTGGCGTGGTGATGGTGCGTGCTCACCCCTGCGTCCCGGGCCCCACATGAAAGCAGCTGTTGTCAGGAGTGACTGTGGGAAGCCTCAGCTTTGAGCCATTTGCCATGTGAACAGGTTTACAGAAGAGTAGAGGTTCCCTAATTATGCCTTGAAGTTACAGCGAGGAATCCTGCGTTCAGCGTTGGTGAGGTGGGTCCGGACGAGCCGTCACATGTGTCCCCCAACGCTGAGGGCTGTGGTCGGAAGGTCCGTCTGTGAGGTGGACACGCACACAGTGTGGAAACCACACGGACAGCCACGCACCCAGGTCCCAGTCGTGCCTCACGTGGCCGGCCACCGCAGCTAGTGAACTGGGGTCTGTGGTCAGCACGGGAGCTTGAGGCTGGGAAGTGTGTCATTTGGAGAGAAGTGTGCGTTCAGCACAGGGCAGGAGGGCGGGAGGGAGTTGGGCTGGCGTGCATGCCAGTGGGGAAGGAGCAGAGGCAGGGTCTCTCCTCGCCTTGGCCGGCTGGCAGGATCAAGAAGCCGCTGGCCTCCTTTAGGGTCTTTCTGTCATTGACACCAATTCGGAGGCGGCACAGACAGAGGGCAGTGGTGGGGACTCGTCCTGACCGGGGCCCGGCTGCTCGGAGCTGGCTTTCCCGTGGCCTTGTGCCCTGCAGCCCCAGCTGGGGGTGATGGTGTCTCCTGCGGTCACACTGACTCCTCACACGCACAGACATGGCCCCATGAGCCGGTGCAGGCAGCTCCAGTGGCCACTGCAAAACCAGGGACCAAAGGCCTTTTGGGGAAGAGAACTGTGTGGCCAGATGGGCGGGAGCCTGGATTCGGGGGGGGTCACCGTGTGCTGGGAGCCGAGCAGCCTGGGCGGGACAGCAGGGACTGTGCATGTCCTGGGGTCAGGCCAGCTCGTGCACGTGAGGGGCCTTGGTGCGAGAGTCCTGGGGCCTGAGTCTGGGGTCCAGCCCGTGGAGACAGACCCCTTGCTGCTGCTGTGTGCTGGAAGGTGGCAAGAGCTCCCCGAGGCAGCGACGGGCGGGGGGTGGGACAGCCCTCGATGGCCCCTCACGCGCCAGGTCCTCTGTCCTCGGTTCCCCAGGAGCTACAGCAGCATGAGGGACCCGAGTGAGGACAGATGTGCTTCCACGGAAGCGGGGAGCATTGTGGCTGGTGCGCTAGCAAGGCCTCCTAGAGCCGTGTTCTTTGCGCATGGCGACGTGGTTAAGGGGTTCATGGCGGGAAATGGCTGAGCCAGGCAGTGGGGGGCTGAGCTGAAGGCCCCGCGCCCCCGATGGACTGTCCAGCAGGCCGCTCGTGCCCCTTCAGGTCGGACTGGTCACAGCCGTCTCGACAGAAGCTGCTGGTGTGGTGGCTGTGTGTCTTGTCGGCAGTCACCTCAGGGCTGGAGACCGTGTCGTGGCGCTGGGTTCTCGCGCCTCGTGCATCAAGGGTTTTTCCTACCACCTCACACTCTGACAAGCCTCAGGATGTTTGCAGCAGGGTGTTCACAAGCTCCTTCTGACGCTGAAGCTCCTCTTCAAAGGAGGAGGCACGAAGCAGCCGTTTAGAATGCGTCTCCGTCGTTTCCGTAACGGCGTGAAGACCTGGCCAGGAATGGCACACGCGAGCGCAATCTGTGCTGTGCCGTGGGCCAGCCCACAAGACCCTGTGGTCACACCTGCTCCGTGTGAGCCCCTTGTCACCTGCTCACGCTGTGCAGGCCATCGGGGGTACAGGCACACGTGCCTGTGGGATGGTGGGACCCGAAGAGACACACATGACCACGCTGCACGGTGACATCTCGGGCGCCGAGCTGTTCCCCAGATGGGCAGCCGTTGCCAAGGACCCCACGGCCAGGGGTTGCCGCTGAGGCATCCTCCAAGATGAGCCGTGAGCTGTCACCCCGTCGGGGGGCAGAGGACGCCTCCTCCCGGGTCCCCACACACACACAGTGCCGGGAGAGCATTTCTCTAACAGGATGGCCACGCCACAGCGGCAAGGACATGGAAAACGGCACAGCCAGCCTCTAAGCGCCTCACTGCAGCCCCGCTCTGGTCATTTCTCCGTGGATGTGTGCTGTGTGCGGGGGCGCTGGGGTCACCGAAGAGAGCAGAAACCAGAAAGAAGCCAGCCGTCCTCAGGGCTAACCCCTGGGGACAAGGACCGTCAGCCACGTCAGAAGCATGAGGCTGTGGCCCGGTGTGCAGGCGTCCCCAAGCCCACAGAACCGAGCAGGCTCATTCTGTGCGCGGTGGGGTGGGTGCGTGCCCAGCCCGAGGCTGCGACACTGTCGTCCGCCCCCCGCCCCTCTGGCCCCCCCAGTTCTGTCGCCTTGTGCTCCCCTCTTCTGTCCATGTGTCCTCCCCTCCCTCCTGATAGGATGACGCATGGGTTCTGCCCACCTACCACGTTGCGCCCTTTCTTGGGGACACACCCGCAGGCTTGTGGGAGGGAGGATGTGGCTTCTACATTTAATACCAGATGCTGACAGCTGGACGGGGCCTTGGTGGCAGATCGGTGGCTTTATTTCCTCTGTCCTCGAACCCTGCCATCTCTCCACGCGGGGTCTCTGTGTCGTGTCTCACGAGCGCATCCTGCACATGGACAGGGTCTGGAGGAGCCGAGGGCACAAACCGGCCTTTGTTCTGCTCCCGCCTCTCCTCTGGGGTCCCTGTGCGGCCTGCCCATCTCTCGACACGGGGGCTCAGGGCTCACGTGGCCAAGTGTGAGGGACAGCGACACTTCGGTTGTGTCTCTTTGGTTGTGTTGCATTTTGAAGCACACGCTCTCAGCGGGCTGCTAGGCCTCCTTGTAGCCTGGCGCTCTTGGGCATCACATGCAATGAAACCCTGTCCATTTCCGTTCCAGCAGGTGAACGACGGCCTCACGCTCAGTGACCTCCCTTTGCACATGCTCAACAACATCCTGTACAGACTCTCCGATGGCTGGGACATCGTCACACTTGGCCAGGTGACCCCGACGCTGTCCATGCTCAGCGAGGACAGGCGTCTGTGGAAGAAACTCTGTCAGTACCACTTTGCTGAGAAGCAGGTGAGTGTGGCAGCCTCGGGCCCCGGTGCGCGGGACGCGTCACCGGGAGGGAGGCTGGCATGCGTCCCTCGCCTGCCCCAGCGTCTGCACCCGGCTCTCCCAGCCTCCCCTCTCTGCACCCCGTGCCTGCAGACCCAGGGTGGGAACTGGCTCGAAGCGCCTTCCCGTGTGAGCTGCTGGGTGTCAATGTGCTCACTCCTCACGCAGGGCTCCGTGAGAGCTGCACACATGTGTGGGGTACCTGCTACGCACAGGGCGGCAGGGGGCGGGATGCGGGGGCACCAGATGCAGCACATCAGAGGCGGGGTTGCCCGTGGCCCCGACAGAAGAGCAGAGGGCGGGATCAGGGATATGTGGCCCAGGGGAGGCTGTCAGTCTGAGAGGATGGGCCTGGGGGTGCGGTGTCCTTGGGAAAACAGCCGGTGCCTCTGGCTCTCAGAGTCTTGTGCACGAGGCTGCAGCGGCCACCCCACGTCCTGGGGTTTTCCCGGCGGACTTAGAAGGGCGGCGGAAGCGCTGGGAGCAGAGGGTTTGTTTGAGGGGCCTGCTGCAGTGGGGAGAAGCCGCGTCAGCGGCGGGGAGGAGGGTGGTGGCTGAGAGCGCAGGCATGGATGAAGGAGAGGCCAGGGCGCTGGGGCTGGCCTGGCGCAGCGGGTCTCAGAAGCGCACGCCCTGGGCACAGATGAGGAGGCTGGTGTGAGGGGTCCGGAGGGCAGTGGACAGAGAAGTGACTTCTCCGCAGAGGAGGCAGACCCCGTTTCCCAAGGCTGAATCCTGTCCGCCCTGCTTCTTCACATGCTGCAGCGTCTCCTCGGCAGCAAGCACCAGCCTGATGCGGCCCCTCAGCGGCCCCTGTCCCTGCACCATTCCCTGGTCTGGAAAACCTCCCCTCCCAGTGGGAGCACGCTGCGGGCCGCCTGCCCGTCACCCCGGCCGCAGCCTGCAGCGCCCCACCACGCTCCGGGGCTGGTCAGCACGCTGTCTGCGGACGGACCCCGTTTCCGCTCCACGGCTGGTGGACGTCAGGGTTGTTTCCACCTTGTGGCTTTGACGAATTCTACAGCTGTGAACACTGCCGTACACGTTTTTGTGTGGACATGGGTGTGCACGTAGGAGTGGAAATCCTGGGTCCCGTGGCAGCTGAGTCAAAATTTGGAGGAGCTGCCGCGCCGTTGTCCCCAGCGGCTGCACTATCGTACGTTGCTGGCCACCAAGCACACGGGTTCCGGCGTCCCTGCACCCTCACCAGTGCTCCTGGTTACCGGGTGGTGGTTTTTTTTAAAGATTCTATTTATTTATCGGACAGAGAGCGCACGCGAGCACACAAGCAGGGGGAAGGGGGAGGCAGAGGGGGAGGGAGAAGCAGACTCCCCGCGGAGCAGGGAGCCCGATGCGGGGCTCAGTCCCGGGACCTGGGGTCATGACCTGAGCTGAAGGCAGACGCCCAATGACTGAGCCACCCAGGTGTCCACGGTACTGTTTTTTTTTTTTTCATCGTGGCCGAGCTAGCGGCGTGCAGTGGCACCTCGTCTGCATCCTCGGTGATGGGGTGTGGCGCCCTGGCCTTCTCGGCATCAGGTCCTTTGCCCCGTTTTCGATCAGGTTGTGTTTTTCATGCAGAGACAAGTGTCCCTCGCCTGTTCCAGGTACAAGTCCTAGACACCTCACGTATGTGACGTGATCTTACCTTGATACAGTTCACGGGCGTCATTCTAGACCAGGGTGCTCACACTTGCCACATGCTGTCCCGCTGCACACGCCGTGGGGCACGTGGTTCATCCCTCACCGATTCAGTCCACGGGAGTTTGAGCTCGTGCACTCCATGGCCCTTGAAATGCCATGTGGCCCCGGTGTGCTGTGAAGTCACGTGCAGGTGCTCAGCAGCATCTGTGTGTCAGTTCTGCAGACATCTGATCCTGTCGGAGAAGGGCCACGTGGAGTGGAAGCTGATGTACTTCGCGCTCCAGAAGCACTACCCGCCCCGGGAGCAGTACGGGGACACCCTACACTTCTGCCGTCACTGCAGCATCCTCTTCTGGAAGGTAACTGCCTCGGGCCTTCAGTGGGGCTCACGCAGATTCTTTGCCTCTGTTTTAGGTGTAAGGGTAGAAAGAATGGGAAATTGTGATGAGAACGTGAGATTGATTTCACCAAGTATCGGGGCGGGGGAATAGATTCACGGGAGTAAACCATACAGCTTGCAGCTTGAGTCAGAAACGTCAGGCAGTGAAGCGTCTGTTTCTGCTTCGGGGACGTGGGTCTCCAGGGACACCGGGGCCCCTGGCACTTGGTTCTGGGCGGTGCCGCGTTCCTGCCAGCCTGAGAAAAAGGGGCCAAAGCGTCCCCGTCCTTTATAAAGTAAGAACGTTTCTGAGCGGGTGCCCCACACTTGGCTTCCTGCCCTGTGCCCCTGGGACCCCGTGCGGGTGCCTCCTCGCAGCTCCCCCCACGCCAAGCCCCTGCAGCAGGGAGGTCCTAGCCTCTCAGAGCGACACGCGGTTTTCATATTTGATCAAAACTGAACCAGTGTCTCCCAACTCACACTTGGAATCCAAGTGCTCTGGGGTGCGGGCAGCCCTTCACCCTGTGACTTCCCGTTGCACAGACGGGGGCTCCGTCTGTCTGCGGTCGGAGGGGAGTTCATGTCACAGTCCATTTTCCTCCATCCTGGGATGTGTTCCCACAGATTCCTTGACCGCGAATACATTATGTCCTGCGATGTCCCTGCTTGCTCGCCGGCGAGCACAATCCGTGTGTGCGCCTGCGTGGGAGTGGCCCCCCGCGCTCTTGGGGGGATGGCCGTTGGCTCCTGCCTGGTCAGCAGCATCCCTGCTCTGCTTTTTGCTGTGCGTTTATCTGTGACTTGTCAGATGGATCACATGGCAAACTTTGCATTGTTGGAAAGGAGACAACGCCTTGAGGTTTTTCTCCTCTCCAAATACATTGGCGGTAGCGTCACTTGCGGTTTTCAGATTGTCCACGGCAAGCCATGAATGCAGTGGCATGGAGGGTGCTTCCTGCGTTACTTGAATGGTTTACTTAGGACATGGAAGGTCAGCAGCGTCACGTGGGGTTTTATCTCTAGGTCCCTGCCGTCTGTTTCAGTGGGGCTCTGGTGTCACAGTGGAACAGCGGTGTGTGTTCCGTGCTCTGCAGTCACAGCCGTGTTGTAGAACACGGTCCCTCGAGGGCAGAGCATCCGTGAGCAGGCGTGTTCTTGCCTGGGTCCGACGGGTGAGGGAGTGGCAGGTGTGTCGGTGGGGGGGAACAGGGCCACAGGCGGGCACGGCGGGCCTGTGTCACCAGCCCTGGGGCACGAGGGGAGGCTTGCGTGCACATCGCACACAGCAGAGGATAATGGGCGGGGGGGTCTCACCCACTGGGACCAGGCTCACCGCTCCCTGCGTCCCTGCCTCTGGGGCTCAGTGGGGCCGACGCAAACCCGCAACGGTGCCCTCATGGTGCCGTTGCAGTAGGTCCCTGAGTGGGATCTGGTCTCAGGGCCTCAGGAGGCCCCTGGGAAGGCGCCCTCCCTCAGTTCTTACACAGGCAGCAACCGAAGCTCTGTACGAAACACCAGTGAAAGCCTGGTGTGGGCAGGCTGGGGAGCCAGGTAAGGCTAGGACCTTTGTCGTGGTGTGTCTGCCACCAAAGTACATGCAGAACCAGCGTCTGCAGCAGGTCCGGGGCCCCGGGCAGGATCGGGAGAGGTCACAGGCAGCTCTGCGATGAGCAGCAGGCTCCCGGCCTGCTCGCATGCTGTGTCTACAGGACACATGGATGGCTGGCACGCGGGGGGCGGGTGGGTGGCTGGGGAACGTGTGGGGAAGGCAGCGGGCTGCTGTGGCTGGGGCGCAGACAAAGCACAGACAAGCCAGAGTGAAAGTGTCTACGATGGACGGTGGGCACTTGGCAAACCAGATGCTGGGATGTGAGGGAGAATGAATGACCTTCCAGAATATGTTACAGATGTTTTCGGTACAAACTGGAGACTTCAGCCTCGCTTTGCGTGTGCTTTGGGGAGTCGTGAGTGGTTCGGGCTGCAGCCTGGCCAGTGTTCAGCCGAGGCTCCCAAGGCAAGGGCAGTGCCGGGCCTGGTGTCAGGACGGTCGGGTCCTCATGCTCGACGTGCTGGCTTTGCAAACGTCTTCACTGCCGGATGGTTTCACCTGCGTTTGTAGATCATTGCTGTCCAAGCTAATGCCCGTGCAGCCTGCTCTCTCTCTAACGTTGGTTTTCCTTTCTCTCCCTCCCTTCCCTGCACTCCTCCTGGTTCTTTCTCCACGATCTCAAAGGACTGCCGCCTTGCTTTGTTGTTCAAGGTACCTCTGTGCTAGACCAGGCCTCGTGTCGTGTCCATGCATGCTCCCAGCCAGCCAGAACTGCCCCTACGAGCCGTTTTCGGGATGTCCTTGGGGGGACATTGTCCTGAGGGGGAAATTATAGTCGTGTCCGTGAGGTTTCATTCAGGTACTGGTGCCCCACGGCAGGTGCCTCGCGGGCTGACCTGGCCTGTGCTCCTTAGGCTCCTCCTCCTTTTAAGCTTGTCGGTCTTAGGGACAGAGCACCTGTTCCCTTAGTCATTCTTCCTGTTGAACAGGATCCCGGTCTCCAGCGAGTGCGAGCTCCTGGGGGGCACCAGGAGGGGAGCAGAGGAACAGCACAGGAATGGAGGTGTGGGGCCAGGCCAGGGAGGCAGAGAACCCCCGGTCCCGGGCCCTCTGGCTTGGGCCACCTGTCTCTGCTGACAGTTCCCCGTGGCTGGCTGTCTTTGGAACGCGGGTCTGCGTGCTCCACACAGCACTGTGATGGGGCCAGGCGCTCTGTGGTGATGCCTCTCCTCTGCTCCTGCAGGACTCGGGGCACCCCTGCACCGCCACCGATCCCGACAGTTGCTTCATGCCCGTGTCACCACAGCACTTCATCGACCTGTTCAAGTTCTGAAGGCGCCCCGCCCGCCACCCGCCCTCCCAGTGGAAGGGGTTCGCCGCGCTGTGCCGTCTCCAAGGAGTGACACGAACACGGACAACGCACCTCCCCGCTCCCCACCTGGACACGGCAGGGGTGTTGGTTTGTTGTGAAAGCGGTTGGGGAACCCAAGTAAAATCGTTCCTGCTTTCTCTAAAAAAATCTTCTTTATCTAAGGCCATTAAGGTTTGCAACTTTGTGTGTTTATAAATATGGTTCAGTAAGATTCTGGATTTTTAGCACCACGTCTGTGCCAAACTGACACTAACAGCTAATACTGTGCTTAATTGTCAAATCATAGCTTCCTGATTTTGTAGTAATTAGGGGCAGGGGACAGAACAGTTGATCCTTGTAAATACGGGGTGCAGAATATTTATTTTTCTTAATATGTATCTTAACTGCATTGGTTGTGTCCAAGTGAGTCCTCGTCAAATGCGAAGTGCGCCGGGGGCAGCGTGTGGTACCATTGTGTCCGTGGTCAGTCTGTGGCCAGCCACGGTGTGGGTGGTGGGACCGCCCAGTGCAGCCTCCCCTTCACTGTCCTGGAAGTGCTTTCCTAGACAAAGTAATAAATCATCTTTATCGACTCATTTGACTTCATCGATTTTGCATCTTCCTGAAAAAGTAGTGTCTGTGGTTTTGATATCGTTGATTTAATCCTTTAAAAGATTGTTTTATTTTTTAAAATAATGCATGTCTATTTTAGATGATTTTGAAAATAAAGGTGTTATGAAATATACAAGTCCCCCATCACCCTGCCCCCCGAGACCACTGTTCCTGCTACAAAGAGCAGTTCCCACCCCCGCGCTGTGGGAGAGCGGTGTGAACCCCCGAAAGTCACTGCTCCTTTCTCCTCTAATGTTTTCTTCTTCTAAGCATATTAAAATGGCTTGCGGTTTTGCGTGTTTGTAAATAAAGATTCTGGCTTTTCAGTGTCGCTGTCTGTGCTGACCTGGTGCTGAGGGCCAACAACATCCTGCCCTCTAGATGTGGCGTGGAACCCAGGGCGTCTGTTTCCCCTTTCCATTTGACAACCAGCCGTGTTTTCAGAAGCATGTTTGAAAACGTGGGTCTTACTGGCCGCGTACCGTCATGGCCGGCAGGGTGCTGCTGGTTCCTGCTGTTCCCCAGCTGGTGTGCGGCCATCACGCCCCTGAGGCAAATGAGTGGAGCCCAGGTGATGGCGCCACAGGTCTGAGGGTGCCCAGGCCGCCCGTGTGAGCTGTTAGGGTCGTCCTGAGTGATGGCTGCTGCAGAGCCCTTCCCCCGGTGCCGTTTTCCTGCCCGAAGGACAAGGTGGGTCCACATTTCTTGGTATTATCGACTGTGTGTTTTTGTTTTCGGTAAGTTACCTAACGTGTGTCCTTTGCCTGTTTTCAGTGTTGGTCTTTTTTGGTATTGTTTCTTCTTAGAAGGACACTGAAGTTTGCTCTCTTTTTTCCCAAACACGTGTTGGTAGCACAGAGGGGAGCCCAGCCGTTCCACTCTGCTAGCACCTCCTGCAGGTGCAGGGAGGCCTCGGCGAGCTGGGGACGGTGGCAGCCTTCTTGGCGGCGTCAGGGAAGAGACGGGAACGAGTAGAGGCCACAGGGTAAGCAGAAGATGGACAGCACCAAGACAGCCATCAGTCACCTACAGGAAGGGGCGAGATGCAGAACTGTCATGAGGTCACACACCGGAATGGTACTTATATCTATTGGGAGGCCTGCCAGAGGTCGGTGGGGACACGGAGAGCCGAGGACACCGTGAACTGGAGACCCCGCAGCACGTCTCATGTGCCTCCAGTCCCTGACAGGGCCAGGCTGAGGCGTCGCTTATTCCAGAGATGGGACGCGCACCTGGGGGGCCCCAGTAGGCGCGACCAGCCAGGAAGCCCATCCAGATGCTGCCTCTCCTTACCCCTTTCAAGGCACAAAAAGATGTTTCTCACCTGGTCTGTGGACACAGAGGACTGAGGTGGCCTCTGAACGCCTCACGACGTGGCACTGTTGACCGTTCAGGTCTCTGTACCGGGAGCTTGGTCTGCTTTAGGACAGCATTTATGATCTGACTGCATACAACGTGTGCCGTAAATGCGGTCCTTAGAATCCGTGAAATGCTGGTGTGTTTCGTGCCTGTGGCCCTGCTGAGCTCAGTCTAGTGGTCGTGTGTAGATTCCTCACAAGCTGGAGCCTGTGGTGCCGAGCCAGTGGCAGACACAGACGTCTGTCGTGTTTCCATCGAGGGAAGGCTTTGTCTTTCCTCTGTGAGTGTGAGGTTGTGTGTGTGCTTTCAAAGACGCCTTTATCAGGTTGGGGCTTAACCTTCCAGTCCTACTTTTTTGAGGATTTTTTTAAATCATAAAAGAGTATTGGATTTTGTCCTGTTTTTTTCTGTATCTGTTGAGGTCATGTGGTTTCATCCTTCATCTTGCTTGTGCGGTGATGGCATTGGTTGATTTTTGTTCCTTTAAGATTTTATTTCTAAGTAATCTCCACACGCAACGTGGGGCTTAGACTCACAGCCCTGATGTCAAGAGTCACATGCTTCACTGACTGAGCCAGCCAGGGGCCCCACATTGGTTGATTTTGGTACGTTGAACCATCCTTGCATTCTGGGCTGAAATCCCACTTGGTTGTGGTGGTAAACTGTCATTTTTGTACAGAGTTGCTGGTTTGCTGCTATTACACTGAGGCTTTTGCGTAGACATCAGCTTGCATGGTCTTGTGCTGTCTTCGTCTTGTTTTGGTGTCAGTGTGGATACATCTTGGCAGA
Organism: Callorhinus ursinus; assembly: GCF_003265705.2. NCBI lineage: Eukaryota > Metazoa > Chordata > Mammalia > Carnivora > Otariidae > Callorhinus > Callorhinus ursinus. Next base: position 488,906 of record NW_027397079.1, read on the forward strand.
CTTAGGATGAGTTTGCCTTAGAAGTGGTCCCTCTGCTGTTTTAGGGGAAGAGTTTGTGAAGGACTGGTATTAATTCTGCTTTAAACATTTGGTAGAACTCTGAGGGTCGTGGTTACTGAGGAGCAGCTTGGAATCCTGTCTTGGAAAATCCTTTCTCTTTCAGAGGTAAGGCCACCCTAAGATAAACGTCCATGACAGGGACTCTGCTGCTTGGCTCCATAATGACCAGCAGTAAGGGGTGCTGCCCTCTGAAAACCAGTCTTAAGAGGCAGAAAATCTCGTGTTTATGAAATGTACTGTTACTTCCTTCATGAACCGTGTGCAGGTGCATGCTTGACCCCACCCTCCACCCTTATTTCTACCTCGTGCATCAGACACTACCCAGTGAAATGCCCGAGGGCTTGCACAGGGCACTAGGAAGGCCGTTAGGACCTGCCCGCCCTCGGCACCCATCTATCCCCATGAGACACTAACTTCCGGTCCCTTGCACTCGGCTCCCGCCATCTACCATCTCAGTAGATTTGACTACCCTGGATGCAGAATATACCTGGAATCTTACGGTACTTGTCCTTTTGTGACCAGCTTGTTGCACTTAAATCATGTCCTTCGGGTCCATCCATGCTGTGGCCTGTCTCAGGATTTCCTAACTCTTTAGGGCTGAGTCCTGTTCTTTTGCATGGATGGACCGCATCTTGTTTTGTTTGTCTGTAGAGACACTGGGTGGCTTCCACCTGTGGACTGCTGTGGACATGGGTGTGCAAGTATCTCTCCAGGACTCCATTCACTTCCTTTGGATCAATACCCAGAAGCAGAATTGGTGGATCAGATGCTAACTCCATGCTGATCATATTTTGAGGAACTGCTACACCGTGTTCCACAGATGCTGCACCCTTCTCCATCCCACCAGCAGTGCTCAGGTGCCCCCGTTTCTCCACGTTCTTGCCAACACTTGCTTTCTGGGGTGGTTGCTGTACAGTGACCACCCTAATGGGTGTGAGGTGGTGTCTCCTGCTGGTTTGGATTTGCATCTCCTTGGTGATCAGTGGTCCGGAGCACCTTCTCATGTGTTTGTTGGCCATCTGTGTGTCGTATTTGGAGAGAGGTCTATTCAAGTCCTGCGCCCATTTTTTTAGTCAAGTTGTGTGTTTTCTTGTTGAGTTGCATGAGTTCTCTGTATATTGTAGATACCAACACCTTACAGGTATGTGAGTGGAAGGTATTTTCCCCCATTGTGAAGGTTGCCTTTTCAGTGTTGTGTCCTTAAGGCATGCAAGTGTTAATTTGATGGAGCTCATTTCCCTTTTTTCTGTTGTTGGCTGACCTTTTTGTCTCCTAAGAGATGGTTGACAAATCTAAGGTCATGAAACTTTCTGTTTTTGCCCGGAACTTTTATAGTTTTATTTAGGTTTTATGTTTAGACCTTTGGTCCACTGAGTTAATACTTGTGTGTGGTGTAAGGTAAGGCCCAACCTCATTCTTTCACATGTGGACATCCGGTTTTCCCAGCACTATTTGTTGAAAACACTGCCTTTCCCCCCACTGAATGGTGTTGGCACCTTTGTTGAAAATCACGACTGTGCAAGTGGCGGTTTGTTTCTGAGCTCTCTGTGCTGTCCCATTGGTCTCTGAGTCTGTCTGTGTGTTCTCATGACAGGACCAAACTATTTTCATTACTGTAGCTTTGTAGTGAGTTCTGACATCAGGGCATGTGAGTCCTCCAACTTTATTCTTTTTCAGGATTGTTTTGGCTATTTGGGATCCCTTGAGAGGCCATGTAATTTTTTACAAGAGGCCAGGATTTTTTCTCTTCCTACAAAAACTGCTAGATTTTGATGAGTGCAATTAATCCATAGATCACCTTGGGTGTTGTCATCTTAGTAAGTCGTACAGCCCACAAGCACAGTAGGTCTTCCCGTGTATCTGTGTCTGCTCTAATTGTTTTAAGCACGTTATAGTGTTCAGCGTACAATACTTTAGCCTCCGTGGTTGAGTTTATTCCTGTTTTATTCTTTGTTGCTGTTATAAATGGGATTTTCTTAATTTCCCCTTGCAGTTTTTCATTGGTCACGTATAGAAATGCAACTGTTGTTTTTATATTATAATATATTATATTATTATTTACATTATATTTTATATTGCAACTTTCCTGAGCTTGTCTATTCCACTTTTTGGTGGTGGTTTTGGTTTTCTTGGGATTTTTTTGGTACAATCTTTAGGGTTTTCTACAAACAAGATCCTATCATTTATAAACAGTTAGTTTTACTTCTTACAGTTAGGATGCCTTTTTTTTTCTTGACTAATTGCCGTGGTGAGGACTTCTAGTAGGATGTGTATGTAATAGGAGTGGTGAAAGTGGACATCCTTGTCTCGTTCCTGACCTTAGAGGAAAATTTCAGTCTTTTGTCACCAAGTAGAAGGTTAGCTGTGGGCTTTTTATATGCTCCTTACTAAGTCAGGGCAGATTTCCTTCTATTTGGAGTTAGTTGAGTGTTTTTTTAAACCACATGCTTTTTCTGCATCAGTGGAAATGATCATGTTTTCCCCTTCATTCTATTATTGTGTGTAGTAAATTATCATTTCGTGGATTTTATCCCTTATTGAAAGTGGAGGATTGATGTCTCTACTGGTATCCTGGAGCTGCCTATTTCCTCCTTCAATTCTGTCACTGTTTGCTGCAGGTATGTTTATAATTATTTTATCTTCTTGATGAATTCTCAACTATTTTTTATTTAAACATGAAGATGATGAAATTAAAGGATGTCTGGGATTGACTTTAACATCATTGCTTGCAGTCAGGAGTACCTAGATAAAACAAAATCAGATCATCCCTGAGCCTAGAAGGATGGCACACACAGGAGTTTACACCAGGGCTCAGCAAACTTGTTCTGCAAACATTATTGGGCTTTGTGGGCCACGTGCCTCCTTCTGCACTCTCAGCTGCAACACCATCATGCAAGCAGCCTGTGCACGGGGGAGTGTGCTGTGTTCCAGTCAGACTTCACCGACACAGAAATGTGCATTTCCTATACTTTCCATGTGTCATGATAGAGGATTCTTTTAAGTTTTTTCACCATTTAAAAATGGAAAAATGATTCTCGTGGACCAGGAAAAAACAGGTGGTAGCCCAAATTTGGCCAACAGGCTGTAGTTTTGCCAACCCATTCCTTACATTTTTCTTTTCTTTTACATATGTTTGACACTTTCCATTTTACTTTTTAAAATAGCTGTTACCTTCTTTTTTATTACAAAAGAAATAGATGTTCATTGTAAAAAGCTTTCTTAAAAAGCCAATACACAGAAAAATTTTTTTTAATTTTTTATTGTTATGTTAATCACCATATATTACATCATTTGTTTTG